>NC_080564.1:12210000-12542500 GCF_030253575.1 Rhododendron vialii | reverse complement strand
ATCGCCATTCAGGAAAGCTGTCTTTACATCCATTTGATGTATCTCAAGGTTACGCAAAGCTGCGATCGCTATGATCATCCGGATGGAAGTAATCCTCGAGACTGGTGAGTAAGTATCAAAGTAATCTAGGCCTTCTTTTTGTCTGTATCCTTTGATAACAAGCCTAGCTTTGTACTTATCAATTGACCCATCTGCTTTCATCTTCCTTTTGAAGATCCATTTGTAGCCGAGAGGCTTACTGCTTGGTGGCAAATCCACCAGTTCCCACGTATGGTTTTGCAGTATGGAGTTAATCTCACTCTTAATGGCATCTTTCCACAAAGGACCTTCAGGGCAGCTTACAGCTTCCTGGTATGTCCGAGGCTCATTCTCTACTAGATTAGTCAGAAAATCTGGACCAAAAGATGTTGATGTTCTAGCTCGCTTGCTACGTCGTGGTTCAACATCAACTTCCTCTTCTTGGCCTTGTCTGCTTTCATTTGCCGGATGCAGAGTCCGTTTAGCAGAACTTGACTCTCCAATGGATCTATAAGGGAATATGAGTTCAAAAAACACTACATTCCTTGACTCCATGAGAGTATTCTTGTGAATATCTTGTATATCTGACTCATATACAAGAAATCGATAGGCACTACTATCGTCTGCATAACCGATGAACACACAATCAACGGTTTTAGGGCCTATCTTCTCCTTCTTAGGAGGAGGTACAGCCACCTTCGCTAGACAACCCCATGTTCGTAAGAATGTATAGGTAGGCTTCCTACCTTTAAACAATTCATACGGGGTTTTACTAACATCTTTGCGAGGTATTTTATTGAGGATATAATTAGCGGTGAGAACAGCATCTCCCCACATGTTCTGAGGCAACCCAGAACAGATCAACATTGCGTTCATCATATCCTTCAATGTACGATTCTTGCGCTTAGCAATACCGTTAGTCTGAGGCGAATAAGGTGCCGTGGTTTCATAGATAATTCCGTGTTGGGCACAGAATTCTCCAAATGGTGACTGAAATTCACCACCACGATCGCTTCTGACCACTTTAATCTTTCTGCTCAGTTGATTCTCAACCTGAGTCTTGTAATGAACAAACTTGTCCAGGGCTTCATCCTTGCTTTTCAGCAAATACACATAGCAAAACCGAGTGCTATCATCGATAAAAGTAATGAAGTACTTGTTACCGGCCCGAGTTTGGACATATTTCAGATCACACACATCAGTGTGGATTTAACCCAAAGGTTCTGTGCTTCTTTCTACTGTTTTGAAAGATGCTCTCGGCATTTTAGCCTCTACACAAGTCTCGCACTTATGTTTTTTATCAAATTGGAAAGTTGGAATATGGTCCAAGTTAATTAATCTACGTATAGAATCATAATTAACATGTCCTAGTCTACCCTGCCACAAAAAGGAAGACTCAAGCACATAAGCAATAGGGGATTTCTTTTTATTGATAGTAGGGATAACAATCATTACATTCATCTTAAAGAGACCATCGGTCATGTAACCTTTCCCGACATACATTCCAGCTTTAGTCAGAGTGACCCTATCAGCCTCGAAAACCAGGCGGAAGCCGTGCTTGCTCAACAGTGAGCTAGAAACCATATTCTTACGAATATTTGGCACGAACAGCACATTATTCAGAGTCGACTCTTTTCCCGAAGTCATCTACAGGACCACTTTCCCCTGCCCCGCAACATCCGAGGTAGCTGAATTCCCCATAAACAGCTTCTCACCGTTAGCAACCGGCTTGAAGGTAGTGAACAACTGCCTGTCACAACAAATATGACATGTAGCCCCAGTGTCTACCCACCATTCCTACGGGTTTGAACCAACCATGTTCATTTCAGATACCATAGCCGAGAGGTTGATATCGGACACTCCTGTCTCCACCTGAGCCAAGTGCGCCTGAGTGCGAGGGTTTGGTGGCTTCGTACACTCCAAAGCTCTATGCCCGAATTTGTTGCAGTTAAAGCAAGTACCCTGAAACTTTTCTCTTTGGTTTCTTGGCAACACCACCTCTCGGTCCCACATTGACACTTTTGTCCTTCTGCTTGCCAGCTTGCTTGTCAGACCGCTTGTCAGAACGCCCGTCATTCTGATTTTTCCTCCCACCGGAAGATTGACCATGCTCCATCATGTTTGCCTTGGCCATGTAGGAGGCCTTTGCACTCCTATCCATACCCCGATTCTCCTCTTCAATACGGAGCTTGATGAAAAGAGCCTCCAAGGTCATCTCCTTATTCTTGAACATGAGATAGCTCTTGAACTCTTTCCATGCTGGAGGTAGCTTGTGGATGACCGCGGCCACCTGGAATGCTTCACTCAGAATCATCCCCTCAGTCCTGGTCTCATTAAGCAGGAGCTGCAGCTTTTGAACTTGGACTGCCACAGACTTGGAGTCCACCATCATATAATCAAGGAACCGGCCCACAACAAACTTTTTGGACCCAGCACCTTCGATCTTGTATTTCCTGTCTAAGGATTCCCACAACTCCTTGGCCGACGGAGCCTCACCATACACAGAATACAGCGAATCATCTAGAGCATTCAAGATGTAATTCTTGCACATGTAGTCATGCTCTTTCCACCTAGCCACATCAATCCGCTTCTGAGTGTCAGGATCGTCCTCAGCAATAACAGGTGCTTTCTCGACAAGCTACTTTGCCAAGTTCAAGGTGGTGAGATAGAATAACATCTTCTGTTGCCACCTTTTGAAGTCCATCCTAACAAATTTGCCTGGTCTCTCCACGTGAGACATTGGAACGGAGGGAATCCCAGGAATAGGAGCATGAATTGGAATAGCCACACCGCCATTTCCATTGCCACTGACATTACCAGTCTCTTTCTCTTTGCCAGTGCCAGTAGTTTTCCCTTGCTCAGTTGTCATGTTTTTCTGAAATTAGGAATAACCACATATAAGAGAACAAATCTCAATATCAAAATGACAAACTATATAGCATAGATTAACAATCTATCAGATAAGCTAAGTCTAACACCCCCCACAATACCATGTAACCTGGGGGTCCCAGGGGGCCGTGCCCCCTGATGGGGGTCCTGGGGGCAGCGCCCCCGGGCGGGAGTCTGAGGGTAGCGCACCACATAGGCCGCGCACCAAGGCTGAGTGATTCACGCCTACCACTGGCTAATCACTTTAGGCAAGGCACACAAGGCAGCAAGCCACCTCTGGCTAATCACATGCCTAGCACCCAAATCGCCTCTGCTAGGCAGATCATAACAGTGGGATCAAGGCCAGGCGATGTCAAGGCAGAAGCCAAGTAGATCACCCCAGAGGCCAACCAAAATTGATCCAAGGCCAAGCCGCGCATGACTGCCTTAGGCCGTAGCCTTTCTGTTAATTCCATCTCCGAGCAGTGGCCATGTCGCGCACGACAGGCCAAGGCCGTAGCCAAGTGGGTCTGTTATCGTATCATGTTTCGATCCATTAATCAATCTGTGATAATCTCGTATGAATCATCGACAGATTGATCGAACTCTTTATACCATGAATTTGTCCAGTCATGAATCTGTTCTTGCAACTCAAAGATTAGTACAAAACAGAAACTGTTTTCTGGAATTCGATGCCGATCAATTGATCAAAATCTTTCTTAAGCTTGTTGGGAAAATTTCGGCATAACATATAATTCTTGAGAACAATTTCATTGATACTGTAACAATTACATAATCGAGGCATAATACAATTACAAAACAGAATGGAATAGTCGAGATACGAAACAATTTTCCAGAAAAACAAACCGAGTCCTGTGTGATACCACAGTCTCCTTAAGAAAGATTCGCCGCCTACCGTCGGTGTTGTAGGTTCGTGTTCGGCGTCTTCCTCCCAGGGTTGGCTCGGCTAAACCACAAGCCGTCGGAACACCGCCGTCGACCGCCTTGGCGAACTGACTACCGTCTGCTTTTCTCTCTCAAAACCGAATTTCAGAATATGCAGGAGGATTGTGGAATTGCTTGTGTTCCTCCAAAACGTGATGCTTCAATTTATAGGGTGGAGGAGGGCTGAATAACTCCTGCAATGAATTCTGCCCATTGAATTCTGGAATTGATTTCTGCCATCAAAAGGGAGGAGTAATGCTGCCATCAAGGTAGAGGGGTTACGGGAGTTACGGCTACACACATCAATACGTCTATTGATTGTGGTGCGTCCAGATACAACGAACCCGGGACCGGTTGCCTCGGAAGACCCTCCAAAATCCCGGTTTCATTCACCCGAAATTCCGTAATTTTCCAACATATTTCTCCCAAAAATTGGACACTGGCATTTTGGGGATATTCAACCGTCTAGTTAGGCATATACTATATGACCATTATTATGCATTCCAAGACAAAAAATAGATAGGATACAGTAAGTCGTGTGAGATGATACGATTCTAACAAGAATACAATGTTGTAACCCATGGTAGTTAATTATAACCCTGTGTTATGATACAAACAAAGTTGCAGGCATGCAAAATGCTATAAACATGTCATCCTCGTAAGCCCTGCTCTTTACTAATTCATGAACATGTCTTTTGCATTTTTGTACAGCCATGCATGGAGAATTAGACTGTAAAATAACACTTCTCCAGCTTATTAAGTAGTAGTAACTAATATACCAAATTCCCAAATTTTCTTAATCACTTGTTAGTTGTTAGAAAGTGTCTACAACGTTATAAATGACGGTCATGCCTTAATTCTTAGTCCCACACCTAAGAAGTATCAGACATGGTGCGAAAAGAGTGTCAAGCGCGTGTCTACTTTGTCAGAGCATTTTTCATTTTCTTGTTCTGGGATAGGAAATTAGGCACATACTTACTGTCTATATGGGTTTGAGATTGTAATTTCTAGTTATGGGCAGTATGGACATGTGTTCGAGAAGTGTCGCATCTGCCACGTGTTGGACATGGATACATGACATATAGCACCTTCTTTGAGGTGTCAATGCTGCTTGATAGTTGCAAATACTTGAAAACTAAATTTGCAAAATAAACCTATTGACCGTTTTGACCTTGATTTCTTGTGCTAGTTGATTGAGGCGATTGAATTTGCCAATACAGAATTGGGGTTTATTGTGTTGGGTGGGCATTGCTAGTATCCTGAGATTTAAGATACTAGTTGTCGTTCCAACTACGCAAGCCATGAATTTGTTTGATGCTCTCAAAGATTTTGATTCACCAGGGTTCAAATTTTACTTCAACTGTGTAGTGAAAAGTGGGGAAAAGAAAAATAAGTGGACTGGGATTTGGTATATTCAAAGGATGGAGAAGGAGTTTTTGTTTTTTGGCTCTGCGGTGAACAAATGGTGTTAAATACTAGTATCATTTTAGAAGTTGCTGAGTTGGAACTGCTGGAGTTTAGGTGGATTATTCTGCTTAGTGAAATCAAATTACTTCCAGGTCCTATATAAATGACTTTTTGGTCTGAATGATCTTCTAAGTGAGTAATCCCCTCCTCTTATTGAGTTAGGCTCTGTTATGTGCTAGCATACAAGACGATTGTGCTGTCTAAAGCTACACCAAAGGCTTGATGAAAGATTGCAATATATTCACTTAGTTGTGAGATCTAGACTGGGTTGTCAAGTACTTCCCCTAGTGAACATTCGGCAGCTCAACATAGCCTGATAATTGCTATAAAATTCAAGTTGGGCAACCTACTTTTTGGAGATAATTAGATATGGTGCTGCCATACAAGGTTATTGTGTCGTCAAAGCTGTCAAAGCGTTGATGCAAGATTGCAATTCATGGAACAAGTTACTGAAACCTAGAGTGACTTGACTGAGGATTTTACCTAGTGTAGCCACAGTCCTTGTGCACCTTCAGCTTGCTATAACGGGCATAGAAGTCTAGTTGTGTAAACTAAAGTGAGATGATTGTGTCTTTTTGGTTTGATGCAGATGGTTGTGCCTAAAGGGGTGACCTTCAAAGATAAGTCAGTGTAATTAATGGCAGCAAGGAGGGGTTGTGTAAAAAGGAATTAATCCTTTATCTGCAACTGGGGAATTTATGGACCCAAACAATATTGGTAGAACGCATTCAATAGAGAACCTGGGTATCGCAAATGACAATCTGCTGGTGATCGTTTGATTGAGGATTTGCTTGGATCTCTCTTAGCATGTGTAAGGTTTCTTGTCCATGAGTAACATATTACCTGATAAAGAATGCATTCAATACAGAACCTGGGTATCACAAATGACATATCATTCAGAAGCCATATCGTTCCTTGAGTTTTACCACGACTCAAGAACTTTAGTATAGGACAAAGCGTACCCATGCTAGGGTTACTACTATCACCGTGGGACCAAGTGAGATTAGTAATATGACTTGAATTATATGACATGGATCTGATTGATCACGAATAAGGGTGAGGAAAGCTAGAATATGTTCAGATTGTTTGATTTCATGCCGATCCATTTCGCACTTTCTATACATGGACTGAACTCAGCTGAGTCTTGACGATACAGATTTTGTTGCTTTCACGAACAGAGACCACCTCTGTCCTCGTCGTTTAATAGTTGATGACTCCGAACAGAAAACATGAGTTTGATAACCTTCTAGTTGTGGTAAGGAGCGACAAAATGTCTCTAGTTATATTTTGTGATTTGTGAACTAGTCCGATACCTTTGATGGTCCCGAAGGCAGCTGTGATAGTACTTTTTTGCTCATTTCAGGTAGAGTTGGCACAGAATGGAGATTTGATAGCATGAATCCTCCCATGAGGGCGGCCGAATTGAGCAAATGACATGCTACAAATCTCATTCACTCCTGTTTCCAGTAAGCCCATGTCGTCTGTACGATCCAGATTAAGCTTGATATACGCAATAGAATTTGCACTCTCATTTGTATAATTACTAGTGCATGCCCGTGCCTGAAGGCACGGCTTGAAATCGGTATTCAATTCATATCCAATTATGAAGGCCAAGGCCCCATTCACAAAATTCTAAGTACGCAAAAAATAGAAAACAATAGCTCAAGTATATCTATCGGTTAAACTTACAAACTAACAAATTAATAGTTGTAGCGCCCGTACCTGAAGACATTTATCGCCAGCCATTTAAACTACAGATCACAACTGGCAAAACTCAACTGTAATCACAAAATTCACTTTACGTGCTTAAAAAAATCAAGCTTCAGAGTGTAAGAATAAAAAATCAGTAATTAAACTTAATGATAATCTAGCAACATTTAGTTTTTATTCATCAAGTTTTCTAAAATCAAGAAGAAAAGACAAAATATAATCAGCCCTTCAATTGAATATAAAAATGTAATTCCGCTTCTACTAAATCATTGATAACAAAGTTGTAGACTTTCCAAGCTTCAAACTCCAACCAACTCAATATCAGTTATTAATTAGCAAATATATATGGTGCTTCAGTTCATATTTCATTTCAATCATCTAGCAAGAAATTTTAATGTCATACGACTTGTCAAAAAAAGAAGTAAACAACTGCAAACCATGACATAATGATTTTTACGTGGTTCTCTCTAAATAGAGACAGCAGTTCGATTCAAAATCATCCACTATAAAAATATAATTGATCTCGTCTATTCGTCCGAACACTATTGTAGTACTATCATTTCTTTTGTATATGTACTTGTGAATATACTTAACACATCTCATTCCAGTAAAAACGTTCACATTGATTTGGGGATTGAATAGTCTAGCAAGATATGCATTGTAAGGGACCACATCCTTGTTATCAGCTGTTTGACCCCTTACAAAGTATACCTAAAGAGTATAACGCTATTTAACCTTTATACAAAAAAAAAAAAAAAAAAAACGAAAGAATGCAAATAAAAATTGTGTAAGTTGCTCTTACAGTTTTCTCGAAGTCTCCGTTGAGCTGCATAAGAAAATAAAGAATTCAATAAAAGACATATGAAACAAATACTAATTTGATAACCTGTGACCAAGGAATAAAAGGAAACGGATCAACTCGCATGGTCATAGATGGTTAGATTTTGCTTAATTAAATGTTTGATGGAGTTAATTAAATGAGTCTAAGAGAAATGGTGGAGAAGAAAATGCAAATGATTGATCTGGAAAGAAAACTTACATACGCACCCCAATTTGAACCGAGCGTAAATAATTGATCTGGAAAGAAAAATTCCCATACCGTCGCGAACTGGAAAAAAAACTGCAAAACTGGAAAAAGAAAAAGAAAAAGAAAAGAGAGAGAGAACAAACCGTGGATGGAGAACCAAAAAAAAAGGGAACAAAAGATCTATACCTGTGGAGAGAGAACTGAAAAAAGAACCGGAAGGAAAACGATTAGGGAGAAAGAGAGAGAAATTCATTCACCCAAAATTCATTACCTAGAACAGAAAATGAGAATCAACGTCAATTGTATTTTCCATTATAGCATGGCAATCAACGGCAATTAATTTCTATTATCCGATCAACGGCAATTAATTTTTTCTTACCCGATTTGTAGCATGTCATTATAGCATGTCTTGATAATGCCCAATCAACGGCTAAATTCTTCCCGTATAAAACAGATAAATTATATATGTTCACCCAGTCAAGTATAAATAGTCCATAAATGAATATAAATCTCCCCCATGTTATTTAGGCACATTTAATATAGTAGTAAGCATCATTTCCAAACATGCCTCTAACCTTACTATCCGTAGATCTCAGCTGTTGAAAAAATATATACCGATGCTAGGGTCTAAAATATACGGATTTGAAAACCACTCTCTCATATTATATAGATTTAGGAAATTTAGAAATTTAGAGATTTGATTAGGATAACTCCTAATAGGATTCAAATTTCCGGAATATTAGTCACAAATTATCATGATTGATTAGGGTAACTCCTAATAGGATTCAAATTTTGGTAATATTAGATTACCATGATTGATTAGCCTATCAAAAAAAAAAAAAAAAGATTATCATGATTGATTAGGATATTTCAATTCAAATGAGCTCCTTTTGTGGTCTTGAAATTTCCAATATTTACCAAAATGCCATGTTGTAGAAGGAATGATGAAGATGAATCTGAACCGTCGGATTTATTTGTATGGATAGATAAATTTTGGACAGAAATAAATTTGAACCATTGAGAAAGAATATTCTGTAAGATACTTGTCCTGTTTTATAATATAGATAGGAGTCTAGCTCCTCTCCAAAGTCCAATCCACAAGCCCATTTTAATGATCGGGACTGTTAACATTTTTGAACTCATCAAGAGCACCAAGCACGACAAAAATCAAGTTGATCGCATATAGTTTAATATGTTTTCAAAGCACATTTATATTGCAAAAAATTGTTGAAATGGGTTTTGATTCAGTATTGCAACCTTATTTTTACTAGATAAGGGTGTCTTCCAAAATCATATCAAATGACATCCAATCAATTCTGATGGCTGATAATTTCAACGATTCAAACAAAATGAACGGTCTTGATTGATCATTGAGGGAATCGTGAAAAGAATCATTATCTGGCTGAATTATATAGTACTCTCTAATCCATTTGGACGATTGGAGCTGAAATCTAATTATAGCTATAACTAATATGAACTCTTGTTAGTGTATCATTAGAGCATCACAGCAGTAGAATAAGTAAATGTGAATAATCTAAATATACCATATCAGAATTTGATTATTCATTTAGAGGTTGTTAAAGTTAACAATGTCAAATCCTACAT
This sequence comes from Rhododendron vialii, assembly GCF_030253575.1. NCBI lineage: Eukaryota > Viridiplantae > Streptophyta > Magnoliopsida > Ericales > Ericaceae > Rhododendron > Rhododendron vialii. The sequence goes on along the minus strand of NC_080564.1, from coordinate 12,532,860 downwards.
TGGTTATTTTTTGCCCATAATAAAAACCAATGGGCCCTCCAAACTTTTTCCCTTCATTTCACGCATATTTTTTGAAAAAACGGTTTTTGAAGAAAAAAAACAGTTTACGTTAAAAAAAACAGTTGTATAAAAAAAAGTTTTTGAAAAAGAAAACAGTTTTTCGAAACAAAAAACAGTTTTTCAAAAAACACACTTTGTTAACTTAAAAACTGTAAATACATTTTTTTAAATTTTTGAAAGAAATGTATTTACACAAACGGTTTTGAAATTTTAAAAACTATAAATACAGTTTTTTTAAAACAAATTTTGTGTAAAAAGAGTTTTAAAATTTCAAAAACCGTTTACCAAGAAAACTGTTTTGTGTCAAAGAGTTTTGTAAACAGTTTTGAAATTTCAAAAACAGTTTTTTTAAAAACACACTTTATTTAGTTACAGTTTTAAAATTTTTGAAAGTAGAGTTTTTTGTAAAAAAAAAAAAACGTTTCTGAAAAAAACAAGAAAAAAATATGAAAAAAGTTTTTTAAAATTATTTTTTCAAAACATTGTTGAGAGAGAGAGAGAGAGAGAGAGAGAGAGAGAGAGAGAGAGAGAGAGAGAGAGAGAGAGAGAGAGAGAGAGAGAGAGAGAGAGAGAGAGAATTTGGTTATTGACAAAAGATTGCTAGTTTTGATTATTCAAATGCCAAAATTTGATGAGTTCCTAAGCGGTTGCTAAGTTTGGTTATTCCAATGCGAGCACTTTTTTTTGAGCAAATATTGCTAACATTAATAACATTTTGGTTTTGATTATTTCACTTTTCAATGCGGATGCTCTTAGTATATATATTTGTATTACTATAAAACAAAGCGATTTTGTCTACTCATACAAACCGAACACCCTCTATAACCATCGGATTGAATTTTCAATAGATCATAACCGTCCAATTAAGAGCATATTTTCTAACATAAATCTCCTAATTTTATGACTGGTAAATTCTTTCAATTGTTTGTTTTTAGGTTGTTTCCTTAAAAAATTTGATTATCTCTTTGAATTTAAATCAACTCAATAATTGATTTCTGCCTAAAGTTGATTCCCTTACATTCAATTCAATATTTGCTTTTAATTTGTTTCCTTTTAGGTTGATTTCCCTACAGTCACATACCAAACCAAACCAAACCGAGCTTTAAGTTCCAATCACTTGGGGTTGGCTACATGAATCATTTTCCTCCATTGAACCCTGTCGAGGGCCACTTGCATATTTGGATTCATGTCATAGAGATCTGACAGGCTTTTTACATGCTGGCTGTCAGCTACCTAACGCACAACCCTCCTCCTTTATCCGGGTTTGGGACCGGCGGGGAATAAATATAAGGCTCTAAGCACAAACCAGACGGAGTTCCCTACAGTCACATACGAAAAGAAAATAACATAGGATCTTATGAATGCAACATAGTATTGGGTTTGAATTTATTGGCTCGAATTTATGTGATTTGGATGATCATTGGTAGTGTTGTACACATGGATTATATGTTAATCTTCATATTATAAAATTGAAAATAGCAATGAGGGATCTAATTCAAAAGCACTTTTTATGATAAAATTTTTTTGTGTGCTTAAAACGTATTGCTTCATGCCTTTAGTTACAGACAATCTCTATATTTCTAGACGATACGTACGTACTACTCCCTCCGTCCCTTATTTAAAGTCCAGTATTCCATTTTGGACTGTTCCTTAATAAGTGTCCATTTTGTAAAGTTAGTGGGTAAAAGTTGGTGCATTGTCTATTTTGTTCCTAAAAGTAGATTCTATTTTGAAAATTTAGTGAATAAAAGTGTAATGATGATGGGTAAGTAGAGAAAGTAGAAGAAAAAATTGATGTGAAAGGTATAATGATGATGTCTTTTTAATAAGTTGGAGTTACGAAGCAGGACACTTAAAAAGTGACGGAGGGAGTAATATTTAGTTGAACCATACACGATGGTACTGATCCCATGTCGACAAACTTACTCTCAGCGTGCAGCCTATGATCTCCTTTGAACAACTCTAGGGCTCCGTTCAGTTGCCAGGAATATTGTACGGGAAAGTTATTCTCAGGAAAAGTGAAGTAAAGGAAAAAGAAAATTATTTTCCTGTGAGTGTTCATTTGACAAAAGAATTTTGCAAGAATAATTAAGGTTTAGTTATTCATTTTTCAGGAAAAAGAAACTTTCAGGAAAATTTTGTGAGTGTTCACTCATTTTCCTTTTCCCGCGACGCAAAATCCTGTGTTTTTTGCAGGATCACTTTTGCAGGAAAGTAATTCCTGCAGGGAAACTTAAAAACATGTTTCCCATTACTTTCCTGCCAACTGAACACTACAAAAATCATGGGAAAGTTGATTTTCCCATCCTTTCTTGTACTTTCCTGGCAACTGAACGAAGCCTAAGGGTACAAGCGAGAGTATAAACTAGGAAGAATACGCCACACATGCATAAAACGTGCGAATAAGGTTTTACAGGCTAACCGGAACGAACGAGTATTTAGTAAACAACAACGTGCCCGCAGGAAATGATAAGGGTGTAGGGGTGAGCAAAATAATTGTCAAACCGTGAATTCAATTCAAACCAATCTAAACTGGATGGTTTGGTTCGATTTTTTAGTAATGTGATTTGGTCCGGTACAAAAAAATAAAATAAAAATAGAAATTGTGTTAAATGGTTTGGTCTATGAATTTACGTTAACAGCTTCGGTTCCAAACTGGTCAGAATCGTACGATACATATCTATACAATTTGTTTATATACGCTGAATAGAATTAATTTCCAAAACTAATGTTCCATTTCACCACCCTATTCTTTCACTTCCAAGAATAATTCCCTAGCTTCTACAGGGTAATCTATTCCTAAAAAATTTCAATACACTAAACATATACGACATGAGCTTGGTCAATTTATTTTCCAAATTTTTTTTTTGGTAACTAATTGTTCAATTGATTTTCCAAATTTTTTTGCTCTATAAGTACGAATTTTAGGATTAATCTAATACTCTATTCATGGCTATTCATTCGCTAAGTACACGTATTCTACTCTTATTTAGTTGTTTGATGCTACTGAGTTTTGGTGATTAATAATAGAAGTAGTTATAATATGAGTTTTGATTTAACTTATCCATGCAATTCCAAGTACCTTAAATAGTTTATAAAGATGATATTTAAATTTCAAGCGAACTATGGTTCAATATTAAAATCAAGCCGTATTTTGCTAGTTTGGATTGGTTTGGTTCTATGAATTATTTTGTTTCTTCAAATTCATAGCCCGTATGTTATGATTTGGTTCTTGGTTTACTATAAAACCGGACTAATTCGGTTCATGCTCACCCTACAAGAGTGTTTATTGGTTCAAGCGAGAACTTAAAATGGTAATCTAATTTTTGTTGGATAAAATGAATTTTTATTTAATAAAAACAATTATTTGGGAGTGATTAAAATTGACTCAAAAATCAATCACATGAATTTTGGTGGAAGTATGGAAGGGATTTGTATTTCACATTGGTTAGGAATGTGGGAGATAATATATTTATAGAAATTGGGCTTGATCAACCCAGTATATATATATATATATATATATATATATATATATATATATATATATATATATATGTTTTGTTTGTGGAAAAGGAAAAAGACAACAGGTTTTAATTGGTTAAGTTCAATAACCAATTTGTGCCGTTAATTGCCGACTAGGTGTGTCGGTTAATTGGTAATTCTTACCATTAACAGATGTGGCTTTCCAAAATGGTGTGTTCTTCCAAGTGGCATTTGTTTGCCACCATCAGTTTCAACTTTTCCATTTTGGTGGAAAATTGAATGAATTGGGGGTCCATTACTTCCCCATATTCATGGTGGGGGTTACATCTATTCATTGTGGGGGGTTTTTTCCCCATTCATTCTGCCATTTACTCCACGAATTGAAGGCCAGGCAGCATGACAAGGGTCAAGTTCTGCCTATATAAGGAGCATTTCACAGCATAGTTCAAGACAATGCACACAAAAAGTCTACTAGCATTCTAATACATTGTGAGAGAGAGACAGACGCTGAGTTAGTTCGCCAAGACGTTCTTCGGTGGTGTTCCGACGTTCGTGGTCGGAGCCAGTCTATTCTATATCGCGTTAATCCTATAACTTGATGGTAATCACAGGCCTTTATGTAGATAGAGATGGACCCTTTCCCAATAGTCGCAACCCAATATGTGACTCCCAAGAGTCACACACTTTCCAATAGTCACGCCCTCCTTCCATCAAGAAAGTATTAGACAACTATTCATATAAAAGGCACTATTATATGGGTAATTAACTTCAATCTAATATTCAAGTTTTAATAAACATAATACATAAATACAATAATAAGATGACAAGGCATGCGAGCCACACTTAATGAATATAAAACTAACAGGAAGGTGATGATCAAGTCATGAAAAATGAAAACGAATTTTAACCTAATCCTTAGGTCACCGCAACAATAGTTATATGACAACGAGAAACCTCACAAAGCATTTGATATGAGGTTACCTTCTACCTGCACACGCGCTACAATCAAATCCTATGTTGGCTAGGTTTGCGTATGCAGAACTTTATCCCGATTTTAATTAGAACCCTCTCTAGTGGACGGTGAAGTTGATCTCTTCGATTAATGAATCCACTAGGCTGATGTCAGTTATTTAGTTTGATAAACTTGGCATTTAATTTGGAAAATTAATATAATTTGTATATAGATGGGTTGCTGACCGATCATTTCTATCTCAATGGATATCATTCAAAGTTTTTGTTTCCCCCGTTTCTTTATGGCTGTTGATTTTGTCACTCCCTTTTTTGTTTATGCCACTCCCCTGCAAGTGTATTTTTGCACCAAAAATATACTTGTAGGGGAGTGACGTTAACAAAAAAGAGAATGACAAAATTATTTCCCTTCTTTATCTTCCATTTTATCAGAATTAATAAAGAAAGCAATCAATGATGGGATTTTAGCACCAGCTGCTAGCCATTTTAGTCCACCCACCTCGATCACTACCAAGCACCCTCAGAATATATGCCTACTGTTAGTTGATCAACATACATGTACCAAATAGTAGTAGAGTACTATAGTATTTCATAAGCAAATAGTACTATATTTCATTCTCTCATGATTTTGGTACACAATTAGAGCATCAAATTGGATTTCACTCATTAGTATTCATGTTGGGGGAATCGCATCGATCAGTTATTAGAGCCATTCATAAGCAAAGTAGATTTGACTCTCCTATCATGCCTATATATGTGGTACCAACGCTTACACTCTTCTTTATCTCATTCTTGATCCAAGAGGAGAAAAATAACCTACTTTTCCAAGGAGGAGGAGTTTTAGCTTAAGCTAAACTGGTAGCATGTGAGATGCACCCTGAAGTGTGCATGTTCCAAAAACAATGCTCATCCTTATGATCACAAAAGTGAGTGGGGTCCACACATTTGGAAGTAGAGTCTACGCACTTTTGTGAGAGGGGGGAGCAATACTCCTAAAGCTAGCACAAATTTTTTTCCCCTTGAGATGACTTGTCTTTGTCTATAATCAACACTTTCAAATATCTGGTCTACACAATTTTATTTTTCGGATTCGTCCTTTTAAGAATAATCGAAAAAAACAGATTTTTTTGGGGGGAAATTATTAGATGAAGATTACTTCTAACTCTATTGATTTCTTTTTAAGAAAATAATTATTTTTGTTCACACTTCTACTAAACGGGTTTCTAAATATATACACATCTATCTATCTATATCTATCCATATACATGTATGTATTACTCCCTCTTCCCCAATAGCCCACTATGGAATGACGTGTAATTTTTGAATAAAAACTGAAGTACTAATATTTTTGAATTATTTTTCAGCAATTTAAAGATCTCAATTAGTTTTTTAAGAGAAATGATATTGGTACTCCAAAAATTAATGCAGGCACTCCAAAATCAGTATAACACCAAAGCCATTTTCCTTTGTTTTTTTGGGGTGCCAATATCATTTCCCTTTTTTAAATATGTGCAGAAATATATTAAAAAATTATGTACAAAAATTTGTTTTTATAATAGCTTTGTATGGTTTGGATTTTGAGAGAAATTTTTCCATTTGGGTAATGAGTGTAAAGAGATAGATAGAGAAATAAGAGTAATAATTGGAGAGAAAATTTATTAAAGACCGTGAGCAAATTGGTCTAGATACCCAAAACGAACACAATAAAGATATAATTTTGAGACAGATAAGGTATATGCCAAGACTAATTCTGATAAAATCTACAAATTGGCAATTAAATATTTATTTAGTGGTTCCATTTAGAACCATAATTTTATAACGAAGGTTAAAAAAGGACCATAATTTTACATGAAATCCTTTTTAATAATTTTTTTCTGGGAAAAAGAAAGGTTAAAAAGGATTTCGTATAAGTTCAAAAAAATTCATGAAAAAAGGGGTGAGAATTACTACTCCTTCCTTAAAGAAAAGTTCACGCATTTACGTACGTACTCGGAGTTGAGCAACTTTAGGACTAGATTTTGGACTTGGTGAAGGTTTGTTCCACCGGCCATTTACGCGGCAAATTGTGCAACATTTTTTACCTCTATCACTGCTACGCCCCCTACAACCTTTTCTCGAACTTCAGCTTTGTGATCTGGACTAGCAATCTAACGAACCTTTGGAGCTTTGTCATCAGGCTCGTGGAAGCACCCTATGCATTAAAGTTGCAAGCGATTCCTTCAAAATCTCATCGCAATCAGGCTCGCTTCGATGTCGGAGAGAAATACCGGTGTTACAGTAACTCTTCAAACTTCAAACTAGACGAGCAACTGCCAACTGTTCACTTGCTTCCCCTTTAATTTATCATTTTCCAAAGATTTTACTCCAGCACTGTAACGGGGAATATTTTATGCTAAATTTGAATCGGTTCTCTCTCCTCGGTTCTCTCTTCCATCATGAATTTGCAATCATCATTCTTTTCCTTTTTTTTTTAGTCAAGATGACCATTTACTTGAATCTGAAAACATGTTTATTTCACCGTCTATGGGACATCCACCAGGACCTCCCCATGAACCTCCACCATGAGTCCTAACTTTGAACACCACCAGGAAATCCTATGTGAGAAATCCTAAGTGAGATCCTAATTAATGTTGAACATGAAATCCTAAGTAAGATCCTAACGTTGAACATGAAATCCACCAGGAAATCTATTTTAAGATGCTCCTTAACATGATATCCTAAAAATTTCACAGATGTGTGAATAGAAAAGTAAAAGTAAAAAAGAAAAGAAAAGACAATAGTTTAATACAATAAAGTTAAATAGAGAGTCTGATTTTGTATAATTTTAAAAAAATGAGTAGCTTCCAAAAAATTATTTTTGAGGTTTAATTTGATCCAAAATTTGATGACCAACTTGATGAGGATGCTGTTACCCCCAAATCACCTACACGTCATTCCCTCAGATTATCATCACCTAAATCGGAGGAGTTTCATTTCTTTTTCCAATATTTAACTCATTTATTTATTCATCGCCATCCCCATATATCTAACCTTTTAAACATGCGTTTATTTTTTTCCCTTTGAAAAAAAAATTGAGCGGTCGTTACCAAAGTATTGAGCATGACACATCGTTGACAAGTCAAACTCCCTCCGTCCTTTTTTAATTATACAATTTCGTAATTCTAACTTATTAAAAATATATTATCATAATAACACCTTTCACCTCAAGTTTCCAAAAATATTCTCTACTTCTCCCTAATAACTTCTTAGAGCATCCACAAGTAATAATCAAAATCAAAAGATTGTTAAAATTAGCAATGTGTGCTTAAAAAAGTATTCACATTGTAATAATCAAAGTTAGCAATCTCCTAACCAATAATCAAATTTGGGCATTTGAATAATCAAAAGTAACAATATGAGACTTTACATTGCTAACTTTAGCAACCCTCTAAATTAATAATCAAAAGTTGACGTGACAAGTTTTGATTATTCACTTTTGATTATTACATTGCGGATGCTCTTACCTGTTAACTTTTCAAAATGACAAAATGATAATTGTAAAAATTTGTACCTATTAACTTTTTAAAATTGACACTTATTAAGGGACAACTCAAAATGGAATAATGAATTCTTATTTGGGGATGGAGGGAGTAGTGTAGAAGCCAACTGCCTCCGTGATAGAGGCTGTTGATAAGTACGGACCAAAACGATGGGGGTACCGATCATGAGTAGGGCCCATTTTGATGTCCTACACAAAAGATCCAAATCGTTCATTATTTTCTAAATAATTTTTCAAATTCACCTCTAAAATTTTAGCTTGATTTGATAAATGTAAATACTTCATCGAACGTTCAATTTTTCTTTTTGAATTCAGGATTCTAGATTTTGAAAGAAACATTGGACGATTAGATGAAGCATGCACTTACATTTATTGGAGGGAGTTGAAAATTTACAAATTAACTAAAAAATTTATTAAAAAACAATGAACGATTTTAATCGTTTGTGCAGAACTCCAAAATGAGGCTCACACATGATCAGTACCCCATCGGTACCGTTTTGGTCGATACCCTTAACATTAACAGACCTGATATCTTTGTTCAATAGTGAATAAATTCACTCTAAAAATATATATCTTAGATGGAAAACCCTCATTTTCCGTCACTGTCACTTTTGTGGTCCCCACCTTGTATTTAAACTAAAATTCAATTTTTGATATACATATCAAAGTTTGATAAAGTTGATTTTTTGCGTGAATGTACTATTACTGTGCAGTTCCTTCAAGGTGAACGGTTCAAATTACTACAATAACATACAGTGAGACCTTTAATGACTATTGGGCCCCATTCAGTTGCCAGAAAAATACAGTAAATGATAGAAAAATAAACTTTCTTATAACTTTTGTAGTGTTCAGTTGGCAGAAAAGTAGTGGGAAACTTGTTTTTAAGTTTTCCGGCAAGATTTACTTTCTTGCAAAAATGATCCGGCCAAAAGTATAGGATTTTGCGTCACGGGAAAAGTTTTCTCCATTATGGTGCCAAAATAATTGGCGGGTAAGAATAAAAGTGAATGACGCCAATACCAAAAAATACGAATTAGGTTATTAGAAAGGCACTTTGAGATTTACGTGAGTAACAATAATTTCGACTACTATGGTGCTTTCTGAGATAATTGTTTTGGAAAAAGATTCGTAGTTTATTTTTTTTGGAAGTGTTTATTTATCTTATCATTGCTCTTTAATTTTGTTTTGTACTAACTAATTTTCAGTGATATCCAATTAATGATATCCAATCGAGAGTTTTCCACCAAAGGCACAAAGAATTTAATCTCTAATCAATATCCGATTAATATGAATTTGATGTGGTTGAATTTCTAGACAAAGTCAACAGTTTGGATCGGGAAAGTGAACTTGGAGCGGACAATTGGCCATGAACGGTGACTCCAAGCCATGTCCTTCAAAAGAAGAAAAGAAAAAGGAAGACGGTGGATGGCCTTCCAACCACGTGTACGGTGATTAAGATAGTTGCACCCGTGAAGTGGTTGATCAAAGTTTTTTTGTTGGGTAAGTAGTGGTTGATGATTTGGGGGAACCCGGAACAGAAAGTTTGAGGCCACCGCATAAGGCTACCGTACGTCATGTGAGATCTATTCCGAATTTTATAAAAATAAAATATTTTTAAATTTTAAAATATTTATTTATGAAGTTTTGGAAAAAATCAGTTCTAAATTTTGTCTCTACGAATTCAGAAAACATACCTACTGCTATTTATTGGAGCATTTTTTTACAAAATTTCATAAATAAATATTTCCAAATTTATGAATATTTTTCTGTATTTTTTTTGCGCGATCCGAAGTAGGCTCTACATAGCGTGCTGTGGTTCCATACAGTGGACGGAGGACGTTTGAACGCGGAACATATGCTGTCATATTCTGGAAGAGGAGTAGAGGACCATTGTTATTATTACGCGAATATTCGTAAAACTCAAGCTAATTAAATACTCCTATAATGTCTAGTTGCCATAACGTGGGAGACACGGATGATAACGATCATTCACAAAATACGTGTTATTATACTCTTTCCAAAACTCGAATTATTTGAGCACGCCGTATGAATATATGATAATAGCAAGAATCGGAAAATTCATTTTCGTGAAAAGAAATTTAATTCGCCGTTATTGTTTGGACTCCCCGTTTGTAACACAATTTGTTAAGATAATACAACATCCGTTTCAAAAAATTTGAGAGTGCAAAACGAGAATTTTAAAGTAATGCAAATTTGCCAAAAAAAAAAAAAAAATTGTGTTCACAAGTTATTAGCTATGAATGTATTTGGTAAAGTTATGAAAAACTAATTCAAATTTCTTTGGGCACAATTACATTTCTTTTTAGTTTTCATTTTGGGGATTGGACTACTTGACAGAGTATATCTTCATTTGATTGAAAGGAAAATAAATATCGTTTGGAATAAAGTAAAATTTATGAAAATTTGATATATATATCTATCATCTATACTCCAAAATTTTTTTACAGGTTATTTTTGGTGCCAAAAGTCCTGAGTTTGCCAAATTTCCAAGCAACACAGGTGAAGTAATTTTTAGTTTGTATTGTTAATTTTCTACAATTAAAAGTAAAAGTAAAAGAAAAAGCAAAATAAAAATTACAGTGCATAAAAGGTGAAGAAAATGAGATAAATAAAAAATAAAGGAATGAATATATATATATATATATATATATATATATATATATATATATATATATATATATTTGTATAGATGGTATTATTTTTTCAACTTATTTGAATTTTCGATTTCCTGCCATTGAAATAGTATATACTCCTACTTTATCGTAACATACATTCCGAAGTCGTTTATTTTTCTGCATATCTTATTTACCAGTATATTTTATGCTTTCAATCTTTATTTATTTATTTACAAGTATTTATTATTATTCTAAACAATACTATTTAAAGAATTTATTGCTCTCTCTCTCTCTCTGTTCCGAACAGAACGACCTATATATACCCCCATCCACAGCCTCTCCGTTTCCCCATTCCGCAAGCTATTCTTACGTACCAACCCTTCTTTACAACAACCCTTCTTTCTCTGTCCACGTTTAGATCTTAAAAATCCACGCCCATGGCGTTTAACAGAACCCTAGCTCACCGTTTATCCCACCTATCCAAATCATGCAACCCCACCCTAACAAACTGCCGCATCTCTTCCTCATCCGTCGCCGTGCAAACCTTGATCCCTCCCGATCCTTCCAAGGTCGCCCCCGATCCCGGCGACGACCGCATTCACCGCAGGTTCCTCCAGTCGCGGCCGATTTATCAGTCTGCCGCCACGCCGCCCGAGCTCCGGCCGGTTCCCGGGGGAGTGAATCTCCTGGAGAGGCTGCGGGGCATGGACGTTGCGAGGAACCGGGTGCGGTTGGACGGGTTGGTTCCGCCGCGGGAGGCGACGGCGGCGGCGGAGGAGGGGAAGTTGACGGTGGAGGACGCGAGGAAGCTGCTGAGGGCGTCGCAGCTGGAAACGGTGAGGTCGAACCTACGGAAGGTTCCGAAGGATAAAATCACGATGGAAGAGTTTGTACAGATCTGCTGTGAGAGCAGTGGGGATAGAGAGCAGGGTTTAGGGTTTGCCAAGATGCTCGATGAGTCGGGGACCGTTATCGTCTTGGGAAATGTTGTGTTCCTTAGGCCTGACCAGGTTAGCTGTTTGCTCTCTCTGTTTCTTGAATTTAACTTTTAGGCCTTTCAGATCCCTTTGCCTAACTTTTTTTTTTTTTTTTTAATGTTTTGTCGCGGTTTTTTTAGTCATTTTTCTCTTAGTTCTTAGATATGGGTCAAATTTTAACATGATCTGAATAAGGAAAATCGTAAAAGTGTATAGAGCAAAGTTGAAAAACTCCGTGTTAGATGACGAAAAATACCGACTTTCTGGGCCTTTTTCGTTATCTTATAGGAGTATGAGTTTTTTCAACTTTCTTCTACTATGTTTTTGTACTTTTTTGATATTTTTTTGGAGCCGAACTATGTTGTGTAAAATTTGACCAAAATTTAATAAGAACTAAGATAAAACAACCAAAAAAACCGCGCCAAAAAGCTTAAAAATTTAGGCCAAAGGTGGCCTTGTATGCACAAGAGCATGACATGAGTTAGTGAATTTTGTGAAATCTTTGAGTTGTTTATATATTTCCCCCAGACTACAGAATACTGATAACTTTTTATCATGTTTATTTTCTTATTTTTTTTCCACAGGGAAGTGTTGGGCAGATCTAAAACGTGTAAAAGGGTTCCACGTTTCAGATGGTGACTTTAGGCTCCAATGAACCCTTTTTTAAAGATATATATAAAACAAATGTAAAAAAAAATTGCAAGTGCCAAGTGCTCCAGTATCTGGAACCAACTTGGAATGCTTAATTATCAAGTTCTCGACATTGTGTCACACTCAATAGTTCTATTATATTGTGTTTGGTTGTGGGGGAGATTAGGCTTTGTTTGGTCACAAAAGAAGAGGGAGGAACTTGAGAGTAAAAATGTATAGGAGATCTCCAAACTAGACTTAGACCCCTCGATCCCACATCACTTTCCCAACTAGAGTTTTTCTTTTTTGTTGAGTAATTTGATTGGAAAAATCACAAAAGCCTTCAATTTTTTCCCTCAAATCCGTGAAACTTACTTTTCAATCCACGTCTTCGAGTCACCGCGACTATACTTCATGTTCCCCTACACAAAAATCTTCATCCACGCAACACTAGGAAGTTAAATTTGAAGAATTTGCAGTATGAAGAAGAAAGTATATATTTGGAAGAACAAATTTATCTTGGGGGTAGATTATACTAGATAGTAAGGTAACTGGTGGGGTTAGAAAGAGCAAACGGTAATCAGGAAAGTCTAGTAAACGGGGCAAAATTAAGTCATAAAATTCGAGTCTTGATGAAGAAATAGGTGGAGAGGAGCTCTGTTTTACACGAAGATTTTCCCACGATTTTGTGATTACAGGTAGTGAAAATCATCCAGAACTTATTGCCTGCACCGGAACGGCTCCAGACGAACCACCCAAGGTGGAAGGAACTACAACAGATGGAGAAGCAAAAGGCCGAGATTGACAAAAGGGCTGATGCTCTTGTTCGCAGGGAACTGTGGTGTGGTCTCGGCTTCCTTGTCGTTCAAACAGCCGCGTTCATGAGGCTCACATTCTGGGAATTGACTTGGGATGTGATGGAGCCCATTTGCTTCTATGTTACATCTATGTACTTCATGGCTGGCTATGCGTTCTTCCTCAGGACTTCCAAAGAGCCTTCTTTTGAAGGCTTCTTTCAGAGCCGATTCAGCACGAAGCGGAAGCAGCTTATGAAGATTCATTACTTTGATGTTGAAAGGTATAATGAGCTAAAGAGAGATTTTAACCCTCACTCGTCAGCAGCCCTAGGAAACGCTTCTTCGCTTACCCCATCGTTTGATCATTCTGAAATGACGGAATCTGGTGCTTTACATTAACCTTTGAGATTGAACCAAGGATTTTTACCAAACAAAGATTTTGGTTGTTTTCCTTCCCATAACCCACATTGTAAGAATTTTGTGGCGGCTTCCTGTAAACGTACCATGGAGAGTTCGTTTGCCTTAGGTTAACCATCATCTGAGTTGAAAATTTGGTCCTCATGTATGATACAAATATACTCCTGGTTTTGTGATTGCCCGAGTGTTTCCAGAAATTCTAATCACTCTAAATAGCAATTGATCCAGGAATACAAGCCACTTCAAATTCATTTCATTCACACCTCCTTAAGTAAACAAGCGACTTGAAATTCAATCAATCCATTGCACAATTGTGCTGACTGCAGCGGCACATTTTGACAGTTTGCTTGGGACTGGAGCATTTTAACTCCCACCAACAGCGAAGACTAATAACGTAGTTGAAACTACCTACCTCTTCAAAACATGTGTTTGAATTTGGCCATAACCATGTATGTACTTCTCATTTTCCGATTTCCACGCCTCCTACTTTGTTCTATTCTAAGATTTCCGCTGAATTACGGGGCGTGATAAATATAGATGTTGGCAAAATCAACGTTGGCTTGTGACCCAACGAGAGAATATATGGTAATGGAACGCATTCGTCATGAAACCCATGGCGCCTACCTAAGCTAATACCCTGTTCTCTTCTCTTGGGTTCATGGGTAGCTAGGGAGGGCTTTTACTGAGGCAGGCCCAGTACTACTCTACTCTTGATTCATTTCACAGGTTTTCCGCTTGCAGTCTATTCTCAGTCTTTCACTATTGTCATTTGTCAGGTAGGCTAAAGACATAAAAGCTGGCTGATTTTGTGATCCCCGAAAAACTCCACAGTTCCTGATCTAGATAAGAGAAATTCCCAAAAAGTATGGTGCGTATCCCTGGCTTTTTTTTGGCATTACAAAAGGACGAGGATGTAGAGTCACGTGGCGCTAGCTCAGGTGGTGAGAACTCATCCTTCCCTTGAGGAGTTCTTGAGTTCTAAACCTTGCTTCATGCTAGGTGTTCCCTACTTTTCTCGTGTGGTAGTCGTGGACTTGTGCCCCATTTGAGTACGTTATTGGCCCCGTTCCTTTTTCTTTGTAAACGTAGGCTACTCTATACTAAGGATTGTCAAAAAAATAAGGACGAGGATATACACTCAATTCATGTACCACCCGCTCCATTTTGACAACAGTAAAAGTAATGGTAGAGCCAGACGTAAGATTTTTGTAACGGGTAAGGCGTAAGCGAACATTAAATGAAATTCAATTTCGGTCGATACAAAATACTACAGTACAAAATCACTACCAAAATGATTATCTTAAATATTCTCGATCAATTTGTACAATTAAAGATATGAATTTTTTTTAAAGAGATTAAAGATATGAACTTATATAAGCATAATTGCAGATAATCTTCCGCATCCATGGAGTATATCATTTTCAAAAGATTAAAAAAAAATTTGGACGGGCAGTCGTCTTGTTAAAATGAGATTTGGCTGCCCAATGTATATAACTTGGAAGTTTTTTTTTTTTTTTTTTTCTTCTAAATAGATCTAGTATTTAGGTCTATAAGTTTACAGTGGCCAGGGCCACCCCTCCAATTAGAAAAAAAAAGAAAGAAAAAAGGAACAAGAATATGAACTTTAGTCTACAGAATATGGATATTAAAGTCCAAAGTTCAATGATCCTGTTTGGTGTTCTTGGAGCTTTTACTCGTATTTTTTGTGCTGAGTTATGCCTGCTGGTGTTTGGTCACTGGTAGCTGGTGCCTTGATAATATGCCACCACGTATGTGTTGGGGCAAGAGATCTTGCGTGATGGCATATTATCAAGATCCAACCTTGCCCGTCTACCCACCGACCACCGTCCAACCTGGCCAAAAGCTCAGAAGCGAAAGACAAGTTTGTTTTTGAGTACTGACAAATACTCCAACCTAGAAAAATGCACCTTTATTTATTTATTTATTTCATCACTTTTAAGAGTGGTTAGTGCAATTGTAAAAATCTCAAGGGTGGTGGTTCCTGCATTTGTTAAAAACGTCTGGGGAGGTTCGTAGAAGGGATGCTAAAGCTGCAAATTGTCCCTTTAGGGTGGTTCTTGTAAACTTTTTTTTTCCTTTGTTTTTGTGTATTTTGTTCGTTTTTTTAAAATTTTTGCTAGATTTCCATTATATTATTTAGATTAATTATCCATCTCAACAAGAGGAGTCTGCAAAGTAAAAGGTTACGATCAAAAGTTAAAAAAAAAAAAAAATTCACTGAAACCGAAAAAAGTATAAAACAATTGTCTTTTTTGTCTAAAGTGTTGTTTTATATAAATTTTTTTCAACATCGGTCAACATATTTATACTTTTTCGATTGACGAGACAAATAATTAACCCCAAAAATTATGACAAAAAACTAAACAAAATGCATTAAAAGAACAAATAAAATGTATATATGAATAAAAAAACAAAATGAAGATTGAAAAACAAAATGCATTGTGGGGTGACATGTATTCTTTTTATGTTTTTTGAATGAATATGAATATATGATTGAAGAATGACTCTAGAATCTGCAAATTTAGATATCGAGAAAAAGAGCATTTATCATGTTTAAGTAATTTGAGACAACGGAGAAAATGAGAATATGGATATAAGTGTATGATTAAGCCGCAATGGTACCCAAAACTTTATAATAGCCAAATAGAATGATTGCTCTAGAAAAAAGAAACATTACAAAAAAAATAGGAAACAAACACTTAATACAAATCCACTCACATCCACATTGTGGCCCACACACTATACCTCCAGTGTGTGTGGGCCTCACCAAACCAAAAAATGTGAGTATGTATAAAGTGTTTGTGTGGTTCTATATTTATTGTTTCTAGGGAATAGAAGGAGATAGGAAAGGAAGTGGGAAAAGGTGCCAAGTGGAATATAAGAATGTTTAGAAACGGAGAAAAAAAATTGTTCAGCAATATATTGAAATGATGATTAGAATTAAAATTGTATTTATTCTTATTCTAGTCCAAACTTCACGTTTATGATGAATTTTTAGATTTAGATCGTTGAAACTCAATAAAACGCGTGCACAAAGCGGAGCGGAGAGTGTTATTGGAAGATAGTGCTTGTCCTTGCCTACGGCACTACGCATTCCGGTTGAAATTGCTCATGCCTACGGCATTTGCTAGTTAGTGGCTCAAATACTAAATCGATTTATTAGTGTGTAATCTGTGATTATCTTCTTAGTGGCACAAAAGAGAATTACCCGTGTTTACAGCACTCTTCCAACTATACATTTAAGCTAGCTACAAAGAACTATCAATTTGCTCACAGAGTTCGTACCAATTTCTTTTACTCCACTAGAAAAGATTAAAGAAGTATGCCGAGTGGGGCTTAATGAAGCAAATAAATACATCCAGTAATTTTGTAACTTGAGGGCAATTTTCAATTTTTACTAAAAGTGCTAAACACGGATCTCTTCACATATATCAACTACTTTGAGCATTGTTAACTTAGCACTTTTAGGGAAAAAAAAGCGGGGGGGGGGGGGGGGGGGGTTTGGGGAGCTCCCCTTTGTCGTGATCCAAAATTTAATACCGAAACTGATTATTGATCCAAGGCTAATACATTCGAAGGATTTTTTACTAAACAGAATATACGAAATTGCCACCAAAGTTGTTTCTTTTTCTATTCAAATTCAACAATTCTATATACTGTATGCATAAGAGATACTCCTTCCGTCCAAAATTGGATGACAATTTTTGAAATCTGTGCCAATTTTAATTCCTTATATTTTTCAATATGAATCTCAAAAAATATGCAATATGGATCTTGTTTGATAGTTCTCGATTAGTTCTATTATACAGAGTTTTTAAATTCGTGAAAAACATTATAGATTGAAAGATATAAGTAATGAAAAATGATACAAATTTCAAAAATTGTCATCCAATTTGGGATGGAGGGAGTAATCCATAAGGGAGCCTCTGAGATGTCGCCGGCTGATGGCGTCAATTGGGTTTCCAGAGAGAGAGAGCGAGGAGAAGAGGAAAGTGAGAGACTGAGAGAGAATGAGTATAGTAAGCCACGTGGGTAAGTGAGTTTCAAATTTTGAAAGTAGACCTTTTTTCTTTCAAATTATAAGCCCACGATTGCATATTATTTACGAAACATGCCATCCAGAACTTAATTTGTGAGAATGAAGAAGGAGAAATCTGGGCCGTTAGATTTGTTTGTATGAGTAGATAAAATTTGTGTTTGAGATTAATCTGAACCATTGAGAGAGAATATTTTGTTAGGAAATATTCCTATCATCATTCCATTCCGGAACCCAGGACAACATGCGTGTTGTGCACAATTTGAGCTATTCTTCCGGCTCTCATCTCGACAACAAGAGTCGTTTCAGACCATCGTATGGCTGATCGGATGACCGAGATGGTGCACAACACGCATGCTATGCACTTGTCCATAGCAGGCCCCCATTTCATTCCGAACCTATGGGGCCCGTTGGTAGAGTATATAGAAAATTAGAGGTCGGTCCTAGTTTTTAGGGTCGGTTTTATCTCATCCCTAAATATTTTTGCCGAACCTGCATAGGCTCGGTTAGGTTGTGTAGTGACTTTTTTGCCCACGCCAACCCGGAGAATCAAATCTCACCGCCTCCCCATTTCCATTCCAACCCAGACGAAGAAAGATGATATCCTCTCTCTCTCTCTCTCCGTTGTTTCCACGTCCGTGATTTTGAGGGAAGGTGTCGGCGGTGAAGGCTTCGGCGCTAGTGGATGGAGACAATTCCTCTAGGCCGTGAAATTTGAGGACGAGACGAGCTGCGTGTAAGGCTCCGAATGGAATGAACAGCGTTAACAGCGGAGGCGATGGTGGTAATGGTATGGCGGCGTAGCGAAGGTTTTGAAACCTAATTCCTCTCCATTGAGGAGTGATAACAAATCGTTGAGATTGTGCGGAGATATCACGACGAAGGGTCTCATCGGTGAGAAGCGAGAGAGACCAAAGTTTTTTGGTTCACTTTCATGCCGAGAATTCGACGATGATATTAAAGTTACGCCTTGCTTTGATTCAAAATTGAAGAACATCTACTACTTTGAAGTGTCTACAATTGTATTGTTTTGTAGTAATAATTTTGTACTCCCATTCGCATCCTCCATGACCCATTCTCGGTGAGATGGTTAGCACTTGTAGATGTAGATACACGGACACCTTTGATCCTCCGTTTCAAATTGGATGACAATTTTTGAAATCTGTGTCAATTTCAATTCCTTATATTTTTCAATGTGAATCTCAAAAAATATGCAATATGGATCTTGTTTGATAGTTCTCGATTAGTTCTATTATACAAAGTTTTTAAATTCGTGAAAAACATTATAGATTGAAAGATATAAGTAATGAAAAATGACACAAATTTCAAAAATTGTCATCCAATTTGGGACGGAAAGAGTATATTTGAATATTTATAATTATATTTGATTTTGATTACTTTTTTTTTATTCAATTTTTGTTCGTGTGTGTATTTTTTATGAGAATTGTGTATTTTTCTATGAGAACTATGTATTGTCTATAAGAACTGTGATTTTTTTTTATGAAAAATGTGTATTTTCTATAAGAACTGTGTATTTTAGCGTGTGGTAAGGCTGTATGAACTATGTATTTTTCAGTTCACATAGACACAGTTCTCATAACAAGTCTCATGGACACAATTCTCATAAACAATGCTATTTTTGTCTGAATAAATATGAATCAGAACTATTTTAAAAAGATTGGATAAAGATATTATATTTAAGGTTGGGATAAAATCAAAGCTAAAAAAAGGTTCCGGCCTCTAAAAACCCTCGAGTATATGCGTGTAAGGCCATCGTTCACAGCAAAACAAGGACCAAAATGGAATGAGATTAATTGAACAGGCCGAGAAGGCTGGCTGGCCCATCTTATTACGATGGCCTGGGCCCTGGATAACCCTTCTCTGTCAGCCCACAATTTCCAGTGTGGCAAATACTCTATCACATTCCAATTATACATGTTCTACGTGAAACAGGACGGCGGGCCGGGAATCGCATAATCATTGGCCGAACAAAGATCAACCTCATCACATCACTAAATGCTCATAAAAATTTCATGATATACATATATTTCAAGTTCACAAACCTAATTGAGCCGAATATTGTTAGATTCATGTTCGGCTCATTTATAAAACGAACTTAAAATTAAGGCTTAGATTTGATCTATTTAGTAAACGAATCGAATTCGAATAAACCTTAATCGAGTCGAGCCTTAGCTGTGGAATTTGATACCTATGTTCTTCATCCACGCACACTAGCGATAGGTAGAGAAAGCTAGACTAGCTATAGAAGAGCTTCTTTAGATTTCTTCATGCCACAAGGAGGGCTACGAATTCATCTAATGTAATTATTCAATGGATACGATCTGTATAGTTTGTTGTGCGATTTCTTACGTGCACAATATACACCTAATACTTAAGATTGTAAGGTTCCATCCGGTAATTAGAGTGATTTTTTTTTTTGAAAAATTTAGAGTTTGAAGAACCACAAGATCAAAAAAAAATAAAAATCGAAGAAGCACTGGCGGACACCGCACCAGTATTCTCAATGATTAAGAAGGTTGATGAAGCGGTTTTGGACGTATGCTCTAACCCGTTCTCCCAACATTTTTGGTTTTACTTATTTATTTATTTATTAAAATACTAGTTGTTGTCTAATTTTCTTCGTCTCTAGTGGACTTATTTCGTTTTTGCACTCATCTTCTCTTGTCGAGAAGAATGATTAATCTATGTAACGCGAATCAAAACAAATTAAAATTTCAAAAACACGAACAAAGGCACCAAGACAAAAATTTAAGAAGAACGGATCACAAACGAATTTGGAAATCCTATATAGTACAGCCCGCACTACAGGATTTCCAAATTTAAGAAGAACGGATCACAAACATGTACTGATCCAGCCGTCTATATTGACACCGATGGCTTGAATTTAGTCCAAACCGCCCATTGCTTGAATTAGAATCCAAAATGGACGACCGAATCAGCCGTCATACAATCCTATAGGCAGCCGCCCTACCTTCTTGCTTTGTTTTTGATATTTGAATCCAATCATTTTTAGGGATCGCAGTTGAACTTTATGGATAAAAAATAAAAAAAAATGTTGAACTTTATGCAACCCTTTGTTCATGTCCGTGGTTTTTCCCATAGAATATCATTACATGTTGTCAAGCTTCTCAAGACACCATTTCTTATTTTGTCGTGTTTCTACAAACCTTTCAACTTTTGAATTGTTGAACTTTTTGTCCGTCATTACTTGTGGGTCGACGAAAGTTCATTTTTGGAATGAAAGTTCTCTTTTTCTTTATTATTTTTCTTTCGATTTATTTTTTTGCTCTTATTCAAATTTTTTTTTTCCCGCATTTGTTAGTTTTTTTTGTCATTTTTTCCAGAATTATTGCTTCGTCATGACAGGAGGAATCTTAAAAGTAAAAAAATTACCATTGAAATTCAATTTTTTTAAATAAAAACAAAAAATTACAAAAGAACACAAATGTCACATAGCAGTGCGGCATAACTCATGGTGTAGAGCTTATGCATGAGCACCTACCCTAAGAAGATCTTCTTAGGGTTGAGATTTGGGAGAAAGCTGTGACAAGAAACAAAAGTCTGGTTCAGTAATTGGCATAGTTATAATTCGGGAGAGCCTTGATCGATATTGGGTATTGGGTGGCCTAATTCAAGAATTTAGGTTGAGACACTCATGCGCCTTACCTCTCCGGATTTCGTTCGGACCATTGCCCTATTTTGCTCTGCACCAAACCAGAAACCAACAATCCCGTTATTCGACCATTTCGCTTCAATTCCAATCCATTTAGTTCAGTGACCACCATCTATACCTTTGAAGTTATCCAGAATAATTGGCTCTATCACTCTCTCCTTGAATGCACAAAAATTTTCTCTAAACAAGTGGTGATTTGGAACAAATTTGGCAATATTATTTCCAAAAAAAGGAGGAGGATTGCTTTGGGATTCAAAAGCCATTGGTCGTTCTAACCCTTGTCTTTTCCTGTGTGACCTTGAGTCCTATCTGCCCAAAGACTACAATCATTTACTTAAGCTTGATGAGGAATTTTGGGCTCATAAATCTCCTGTTGTTCTTGGATTCTTGATGGGGATAGGAGTCATAGGACCATTAGATTTTTTCACCTGTCTACCATAACTCGTCATATATAGCTCCAATAAAAACCCTTGCCTTGAGAGACACTACGGGAAATTGGGTTATGATATTTGGGTTAGTAAAGTCTCTCAACTGCTATCATGCTCCAAGTCCACTTACCATGGGGGGTACGTAAACGTTCTCACTCTCATGGTTCACATTCTCTCTGAGTAACCTTCAATGACATGTTTATATAGATTCTGAAATTCGCTATGTACTTCTATTATTTTGTAGAAAGAGACGCCTAGATATTATTTAGAGAGTGATCAAATTAAACTCTATTTCTCCTTAAAAAATAATACCAAATTTGCTTTTGATAACTAGAACTTACACAAAAACCCATTCATGGTCGGCTCATGTGAAAGTGCCCTAGAAATTAATGTAAAGTGGTCCAGCAAAATATATAGCCACGGGCCCATGTTAAGCTGGCATCTTTGTAATTTGAAAGTAGCAAAGGTCTAGTCTAATAACTAAGGCCATCCACGGTGGTATAACTAAAAGACAATTGTTGTTAAAGTTAATAATATTTGTGAAAAAAATGGCTCACAATGGTATAATCAAACTTAGTAACATCCTTAAAAATAATCAAATTTTGGGTTTTGGATAACCAAAACTAGCAAACTTTTTCAATAATCAAAATTTGTGAACCCCACACTACATAAGTTAATTAGTTCTAAAATTTATATACACACGTATTTCAACTACTATTTTATTCTTCTTTTCTTCACTTGCTCTATATCTTCTTCACTTCAACCACAAACTGTTTCTGTAACGCCCCTGAATTTTGGTCAGTAAAAATTTCGTTAAAAATTTGAATTTTATTTAATTTACTTATTTTCTCTTGAGTGTTATATGATTTCTTGTTAATATTCGTCGTAGTTAGATTTTGGTCCTTGGTTAAACTCTTGACCAATGGGTAAAATGTTTATTCTTTCAACAAGCACATGGGTTCATTAAAATAATATTTTCTTAAACCCCATGTGATGAAAGTACACATTAATTTATTATTAAAGTACTTAGCAGCCCTAGTAGCCTTTAAGGCCTAATATTCTCCTAAGTACTTTGTTATTATTTTATATTGGGGTTTTGTACCCAATTGGATTAATTTATTGGGGAGTTGATCTTCCTAGAGTACATTAGTACACTAGTTTATTTTATTTAAAGAGACATGTGCTTATTTATTTGTTAGTAGGAGAAACTTAGCCTTTAAGTTTCCTTGACCCTAGTACCAAAGGTACCCATTGTTTATTGTTACTTGTACTTTTATATGTATATATATATATATATAGATATATATGCTAGTACGAGAGAGAGAGAGAGAGAGAGAGAGAGAGAGAGAGAGACAGAGAGAGAGAGAGAGAGAGAGAGAGAGAGGGAGGGGAGAGAGGCCGAGAGAGAGAGAGGGAGAGAGAGAGAGAGATGGGCCGAGAGAGAGAGATAGGAGAGAGAAAGGGAGAGATTTTTGTTGTACTTCCTTGATCTTTCTCATCTTTTCAAATCCTTGGTGAATATTTCTTCTAACCAAACATAACTCCCCATTGTACTTCTATGCTTTGATTAAAACCAAATCTTCTACCATTGTCTCCTTCTTTCCAAACAAATCTTCCATAAATCCCATCCTTGATACAAACTAGCCATGCAAGCCTAATACCCTAACCCATCAAGCTTTCAATCAAGTGTGACAAGTGAAAGATTGAGTAATGGAGCAAATCCATGGAGGATTTAGAGAGAGAGAGGGCCGACCTTGTGAGAGGGAAGAGAGCCAAGAGTTTTGCCTATAAATAGCACTCCATGCTTCTCATTCAACTCACACCTTCACCTAGCAACTTCTCTCTTTAGAAAAATCTTGTTCTTTCTTTGTTCTTGTTAGTTCTTTCTTTGTTCTTGAGTTGTTCTTGAGTTCTTCAAGAAACTCAACCTAAGCCGCCACTAGACCGCCACTCGACCACCCTCTCGATCCAAAAGTAGTAGTAGTAATAGTCAAGTAGAAGTTTTGAGAGAAACCTTTCTCTTTCGAAGCTACCGGAGACCACCGTAAGAAGTTACTCCGCCCAACCACCAACGTACTTTCCGTAGCCGACTAACCTTCCGTAGTCGACTACCGCCAAGAAGTAAGGTAGGAATTCCTTACCCCTATTCCTAAGTATAATGTAGGATCTCCTTACCTTCCACCCCAAGTATAAAGTAGGTTATCTTTATTTACTTTCCGTCTCAAGTATAACGTTGTTATTTTGAACCGCTTATTATATGTAGTTCATCCTTACGTATTTATCGTTTGATTAGGAGTATTCGTATTTTGATCTTTAAGATAGTTATGAGTATGCGTATATGAGTTGCTTGTATTACTTGTGGTGTGATAAAGCATAAGTGATTTCACTCCAAAGATGTCCTTACATGTGGCGTTGTGCTTTGAATAAAGCATAAGTGATACACTCCAAAGGCGTCCGTACATGTGGCATTATGCTATAAGTAGTGATTGAGCATGAATAGTAATATAGAATTGGATGATCTTGTTAGGATGATTCTTGCTTACGTTTGTCCTACCGCGGAGTCTTTGCATGTAACGAGACACGAGAATCGAGAAAGTAGAAATATGACACCTAAGGTGTGAGTAATGAAAGGAAATGTTTTTCGAGGAAGGAAATATTTTGAAACAACATAATGACCGATTTTGGGTGGCATTATGTGAGTCGTGTTTTTGCGTGTGCAAAAGAAACATTTGAAAAGGGTGAAAAGATTTGAAATCCGCAATGTGGCCGGACTTGCCCATTGTGTGAGGTGTGTGTGTGTTCCAATGGGAATCCGGGAAAAGCGGAACCATTGTGAGGTTGTGTGTGTTCCAATGGGAATCCGGGAAAAGCGGAACCATTGTGAGATTGTGTGTGTTCCAATGGAGATCCGGAATAGCGGAACCATTGTGAGGTTGTGTGTGTTCCAATGGAAATTCGGGAAAAGCGGAACGGAACCATTGTGAGGTTGTGTGTGTTCCAATGGAAATTCGGGAAAAGCGGAACCATTGTGAGATTGTGTGTGTTCCAATGGAGATCCGAAATAGCGGAACCATTGTGAGGTTGTGTGCGTTCCCATGGGAACCCGGACCGGCGGAACCATGGTGAGGTATGGCTTGGTTATCCGCAGAGAGGAGCCAATGCAATTGTGTGCCAATGGAAACCCGGCGCGGCGGAACCATTGTGAGGATACTTGGGAGACCGGCGCGGCGGAACCGAGGTTGGGTGTGTTAAAAACAAATTTTGGTTTGAAAGGAAATGTTTTGGAAACCGCAATGTGGCCGGACGTGGTAGCCCATTGTGTGGAGTGTGTTTTGTGTGTGTTCCAATGGTATCTGAGAAAAACGGAACCATTGTGAGGTTGGGTGTGTAGCTTGGTTATCCGCGGTACGGAGCCAATGCAAAATTGTGTGAGCTAAACAAATGATTTTTGAAAGATGAATTGGTATGTGAAAATGTTGACACGGTCTACGATGAGTCGCGTAGGAGAAACCCGAAAATCTTGGACACCAATGATAGATGATTAATGAATGTGGATGTGTCAATGATTAACTGCGTATATATGTATCATGTGGAAATCGATGTGTTATTATTTCCTATTGCTTATAAGTTATGGGTTAGCGGGTATGGGATTACTCTGCTGAGCTTTGTAGCTCACGGTGTTGCCTTTTAGTGACCCTGACATATTATATCGGTGGCGACGCTGGTATAATGTGTCAGACTTTGTAGATGATCAGGGTAAGCAGATCACCGTGGAGGCATTGGAGCTGAGGAGCTGGCAAGAATAGAGGAGCTGAGGAGCTGTAGTTAGGAACCCTATAATCCCCCTCCGTTTATGTAAATATTGAACTCTTGAGAGAGTTTTGTTGTAATAACGAGCCAGACTCCATTTGAATAAAATGTCCTTTTAACGTACCCAAAATTCAGGGCGTTACAGATTTTATCAATAAATTGTCTTCTTAACGTATCCAAAATTCGGGGCGTTACAGTTTCTCTTTCTTTTCCTCCAAAAGTGAAGCTCATATTTCTCGATCATCTATAATTTAACTCATCGTTGCTGGATTAAGGTATTTTACTCTTCTTTTACGTTTCTATTTTAGGCTGCATTCTTATGAATTTAACTTAAATTTAACTTAAATCTGAAAATCGTCTTTATTTGAATTTTTTTCGCATTTTTTAGTTTTGCGCCAAACTTTTATAGGTTATTGATTCGTCTCAATGAGAGGAATCGGGAAAAGTTTTTTTTTTTTTTTACTTTTACCCAAATATTTTGATAAATAATCACTTTTTAGCAAAAAAAAATTGATTTTGTCGACAAAAAAGTGGTTATTCATTTTTTTGTTCCTCCCCCTATGGTTGAGTAAACAAAGAACCTTGCAAAAAAAAAAAAAAAAGAGGAAGAACCTTGCATTTTTTTCCAAATTTAAGAACACATCTGATTTTTTTTTTGAAAGATTAAGAGAGTGGTAGATTTGTGATATAGGCTATAGGAATAAGAAGAAAAAAAATCAGTGTTGTTTTGATAGATAACACTAGGAAGAACACCATATATTCGATATATTTTTGCTCAAAAAAAAAAAGTAATGGAGGGAAGTAAATGGCGGGAAACAAAAGGGGAGAGAGAGATTGTGTGAAATTGTAGTGGACCCCTTATTTTGGTTATGGATTAGAAGTGACCATTGTGAACCTCAATATTGTTGAGCTTAGCAATCTCTTAAGTGAATAATCAAAAGCTGATGTGTCAACTTTTGATTATTCATTTTTGATTATACCACTGTGGATGGCCAAATCATGTACTCTAATCTATTTTAATATAGAACAAAATAGAATACTTTCTCCGTCTCATATTGCATCTTCACTGTATTTTATTTTGAGATGTCCCAACAAAATATTTGTCCTCTTTAATTTAAAAGTCAAAGAAAATAATAATGTGTAAATTGCTACACCTCATAAACGATTTGGAAGTTATTGTTCATTCAGAATGATCCGTAACATTTAACTCTAATAAAACTCTCAAATGCCGTTAAAAAAAAAAAAACTATCAAATTGCATGTGTCCTTCAAAAGTTAAGCTTCCCTTGTGGACAGGCAATATGGAAGGGAAAGAATAAGTTTTTACACCTATTTTAATACTATGTGGCCCTTACACTACAAGAAATTTTGTGTTTGGAGACGAATTAAATCGTCACAAAATGCATATTTTTTGTTGCCAATAGATAGGTCGTCACCTATAGGTTGTCTCCGAAAATCACCTAGTGACGAAAATCTTGTTGTTTCGTCACATATAGTAACTTTTGGTAATAAAAATTTTATTGTTTCGTCACCTATAGTTTAGTCACCACCTTTTTCGTCAGCAAAAATACTTTTTCTTGTAGTATTAGGGTGTGTTTGGGCTTTGTCCCAACAGATTTTCTTTTCCTTTTCATCCAACCCTCCCCCTATCTTGATGTACCATTTGTCAAGATTTTGTAGTAAGGGGGTGTTCCTGTTTTTCAAAAAAGTTCTTTTTTGAAAAAGAAGGTAATTTCAAACTCAAATATAATGAAAATGAAAATATTTTTTCAATTTTTTTTGCACCGTTTAAAAGATCCTTGGGCAAATTTGCGCATCTCAACTATATGTGTTAAAACAAAATTATCACATGTTCATCATCTATTTTCCTATTATTAACTCTACAAGTACAAGTTTTGGGGACCAAAAATGTACAAATACAATGTGCGAATTCATATTGAGTACTACACAAATGATTGGAGACGTTGGAGAGTGGGGGAAACCTTGATTGTGAAAGAGTTTTAGTGGATTTTGAAAAAAACAATAAAAACAAAAACTTCGGAGTGCGGGAGTATCGAACTGTTTTAGTGGATTTTGAAAAAAATTAAAAAACACCTTCGCAGTGCGTCTGTGCCGGGAATTGAACCCATGCCACCAAACTTCAACTTATTGCACACATTAGCATATATAATATATATCTACACAAAATCGGGAAATTTTTTTTAAAAAAAAGGCGTGGGGCACGTGACCCCACGTGTCCTATGGTGGGTCCGCCCCTGTGGGTGTGGTTAATGTGTGGGTGTGGTTAATGTGATGTACCTCTAGCACCTCTCCTGGGGCTTACCTTAATACCTTCATGTGATCAGAGGGGTGTGGTTACCATCATGAGCGAAACTGAACCAATATGATGATTGGAGAAAATATTAGGTAAAGACAGAGTGAAAATCTCTCAACATTATTTATCAATACTACTTGCAAAGGAGGAACGCTGATATGGACCGCAACTTAAATAAATATGGACGGCACCGTAGCGGTGAAGTTTCAAAGCGAGTTTTATGGATGGTTCGAAGCCCCAATGATAACAAAGAGACAAAAAAAAAAAAACCACTTAATTTTTGTAGGGATTGATTTTGACATATGCTATCCTCAAGAGTATAAATTGAAGAAGTTGGCAAAATTATTGGAGTTGAGTTTTATTCACCATTCACTTAAGAGGGTGAATATATATTACCCTCATTCCTATTGATTGAAATGGTTATTGCGTAATGTGTAGTGAGATTATGGATTCAATTGTTTATTCAAGAAAACTCATCCTTCTAAAACAGTATTATTCAATAGCATTTTCACTCATTACTCAAATACGAACTCAAACTCAAATTTGAGGAAAAATCACCCAAAACACCACTCCACTCCTTGCTCAAACTCATACCAAATTTGAGTTTTACTCAGATTTCTCCCTAAAATTTGGTTTGAACCAAATCCTTACTCAAATTTTGAAGGCTATTTTCTCCCCCTCAAATCTACAACTATGCCATTAATAAAATCTTTACTCAAGTTTATGCCTAGATTTGCATTTGCCCATTGGATTGCTTCATACCAAATCGATTTTCTACCCAATTTTTTTTTTTTTTTTTGCTCGGCTAAAAGAAATTTCATAGAACTCGAAAGGTTACATCGAGGGGGGAAGGTTGAGGAGCGAACATGCTCAACTCAACTGGGGAAAGGGAAGACGATAATCATCCAGTTAGAAGTTGAATGATAATCGTCAAAACAAATTACAAATTAAGCGATCGAATGCCATCTAAAAATCTTTTGAAATCCTCCACAGTGTACATCCTAACATTGAATTTGACTTTAATCCACATCGCAACCCTAAACTTAATAATATCCACCACCTCCTCTGAGCTTGCAGTCGCATTCTTAAAAATACAGCCATTCCGCATCATCCAAATGGACCAGATTGTTGCATAGAAGCACACTTCCCAAATGTGTTTTTCCAATTTACGGAAGTTGTTGTCGAACCACCCACACATGAGGTCCGCTATTGAAGACGGACACACCCAATTAGTATGCCACCAATCCAATACTTGAGACCAAACACACCAAGAAAAGTGACAGTGAAGTTGCAAATGGTTAGGTGTTTCCGGAAACAAGGAGCAAAAAGGGCACAGTACATCATTTACCACAATATTTCTGCTCATCAGAACTGACCTTGTGGCCAACCTCTCCTGCAAAGCCTTCCACGCCAGAAGTTCCACCTTAGGTGGGCATAGGTTTTTCCATAAGGAGCCCAGGATTGAATTTCTATCCTGTGTCTGCCTTTCCCACTGCTCGTATACGGACCTAACAGTAAAGTTCTTGTTGGATAAAAACTTGAGTAAGGAGTGGAGATACTCTTAGTCATACAAAGTATGTCCATTTAACAATTCACATATTCTGAAATTTTTTTTGTGTTTTGTAACTTTAATATAGTCCTCAGTTATAAAAATTAAATTTTGCTTAATAAAATTAAATAAAATCTATCAAATAAGTTCTATATTACATATTAATATGAGTTTAAATTCTACACAGAGGGGCTGTGTAAAATGGGCTGTGTGAAAAGGCAACGTATCACCGCCATGTCACCTAATGGCTCATCATGCGCATTCAATTCCTCAGGTCATGCGGGCTCTCTCTCTCCAGTCACTTTCTCACTCATTTTCTACATGAACGGTCTTCTTATTCAATGTTTCTGGACCACTGCCACGTAAAGTCCCTAAACTCTTCATCCACCGTATATATTTGTGTGGTCATCACCACAAAAACAGTGTGAAGCCGATGCAAATACGTGGTAAAGAATAGTTTGAGGTATCGACACATGATGTTCTGGGAGCACGTGGAATAATTATTCTTATAGTTCTCAGTTGGCGAAACCCAAGGAATTCATGATTAGTGCCGGCCCAAGTTTAGTTGTTCAATAACTAGTAAGTGATAAAAAATATAAAAAAATATACAAGTTAAAAAAATAAAAACAAAATTATATTGTGATTTTAGCTAGAATTATATAAAAAAAAATCAAAATGTAACTTTGGTTATAATGCTTTAAGATTAGCACAATTCGATTCAAAGAAAATAATTTGTCCTTGTACTTTTTAAAGCAAAATTTGTAATTAAATCGTCGTACCTTTTTTCTTGGTCAATCGATATAATAGATTATTTTACATCAGATGTAAAGTACAGAGTATAAACTCGGGATACTACATCAATTGTAAGAGTCTATGAGACATTCAAGCCCAATAACTCAACGAATACAAGAACTAAGCTCATTATAGGATAGTGAAAGAAAGAAAGAAAGGAAAAGCTCTTTAAAAAAAAAACACTCACACGCCAAAAAATCGTCACCCGTATAGTCAACGAATACTTATTTTCAATTAAGATCATAGACAATCCACTTTATCTCTCTTTGTGACATGGTAGTCGGAAAGTAAGTTTTAATCACCTTAAAAAAATACCTCTCCATTTGGAGTTTTTTTTAGATTTGGAAGGGGCTTCTTCTTTTAATCTAACACTTTTTAGAAAATATCTTTATTGGGTTTACCAGGGAAAAAAAATTCTTTATTGCCTTCAGCTAAGCTTCTATTCTCCTTTTCAAATCCGTTAAGCTTTTGTTGTTGGATTCTTGTTGAGACGTCAATCTTCTAGATTTCGTCGGTGGAGAAGAGAAAAAGCCCAAACTTGCTGGAGATTTACGTGGTGCTAGAAAACGTGTGGAGAGATGCTAGGGCGGTGGTGCATTAAGGGCACTGGATTAATTATTTTCCCCAGGCCAACATTTTCATTGTTCTAGAATTATAAAAAATTTATTTTATTATTTTTAAATTAGTATTTTAGTAGGAATATTTTGTTTTAGTCAAGATTTTTTAGAAGTATTTTGTTTTCCTAGTTTGATTTGATCAAACATTCTAATTTTGTATAGGTT
Organism: Rhododendron vialii; assembly: GCF_030253575.1. Classification (NCBI taxonomy): domain Eukaryota; kingdom Viridiplantae; phylum Streptophyta; class Magnoliopsida; order Ericales; family Ericaceae; genus Rhododendron; species Rhododendron vialii. Next base: position 12,501,928 of record NC_080564.1, on the reverse strand, counting down.
TCTTGTCCAAGGAAAATTAGGATTAGTTTTGTTTCCTTATCTTTATTTTTAGTTTTTAGGGTTATTTACCTAGACACATTTCTAAGTATACCCATTTTTTATGGTTACCCCTTCTATGAATTTTCGCTATGGTGAGACTCCATCATTAAAGTTTACTTTTTCTAGCTCTAACTCTGTTAACGTAATGAACAAAAAGACCATTTTACTTATGTATATATTCTTAGCAAATCCACACCAGTTCATTCCACTACCTCTCTCTCATCCGCCCCTCCCAAGAGAGCTGTTAATCACCTCCCGTGTCAGGGGGGTCTGACACCGGGCACGGAGAATTCCCCGTTTTACTCCAATCCACTTGCGCTCTCACTCTCACCCATTTATCTATCTCACTTATTGTATTTTTGTATAAAATTGTAAATATTAATAACTTTTTTTTCACCAATTTTTTTTAATAAATTTTATATATTTGAAATGTACTCAACGAAACCTATCAAACGAGCCTAATATTGATGGTGAAATAATGTAAAACGAAAAAATTATATTTTTGTGATAGTTTAAACTGTCTAAAAAGGTTGAATAATTAAGTATTGCAAATTTCAATCCGTTTGAACCGGTGGAAAAAATTTAGTTTTCTGATCATTTTATCTTAGATGGTCATAATTAAATTTTGACTATAGTGCTCTCATTGATTAACCCTAAGAAAGTTATAGAATTAAATAACTCTTAGGGTTAATCAACGAGAGTTCTAAAGTCAAAATTTAATTATGACTATTTAGGATAAAATGATCAGAAAAATAAAATCTTTCCACCGGTTCAAAGGAATTGAAATTTGGAACATTTAATTTTTTAACCATACTTTTTAATATATAAACTGTTCGAAGATGTTGAAATCACGTATTTTTTAAATAAATTTTATATATTTGAAATCTATTCAACGAAACCTATCAAACAAGTCTAATATTGAATATGAAATAATGTGTTTAAATTAAATGATTTTTTGGGCCCAATATATTAACTATTTGTTTTTATTTTTTTATTCATCATTTTTTTAAAACTTATATATTTGAGTTTTCAAGTAAATTATGTATGTTGAATCCACTTAAATTTACTTTATATTTCTATGAACAGTCATAATTGCAAACTAAAATCAAACTTCATTTAATTACAATTGAGTATATAGAACCAATACATGAACATAAATAAATACACAAATTTAGTCAATATTTTTGCCAAATTGTGGTCGTTGTCCCGGTGGATCTATTTGCATTACTTCGTACCACAATTGGAGGCGTGCTTCATAAGGATGAGCCCATCCATGTGCTTCATTTGATGCATTTGGCTTCCACCATATGATGATGGGTGGTACAGGGTAATGACGGTATAGGAAAATTTGCACGAAGTGATTGCCATTAACACGGCCAATAGCTATATGTGTGCGCGCTGCGAATGAAACTGGATGTGAGCTCAACGGCAAGTGAGTGAAACAACTCGAAGCAATCATATCGAATGTATGCAGTACAACGTTTACGTTGATGCGATAACAAGTCCCAATGATATAGAATCCATCCAATGATCCTCTGGTGCCGATGGCTGAAAGTAACGAAGTCTTTGTAGCACCTGAGATACATAATTACGTTCTGGATAAAGCTGATCGTACAGGACTCAATTTTGTTCAATCTCTTGGATAAGGTCATATCGTACTTGAGCCCATTCATCTTCAGAACCATAGAGTTGCGCAGCTAACGCCCTGAAGCCACAATGACCGTCGGGTCGAACGTCAACACAGTGGGAAATATAACGCTGATACTGCTGAGGAAATTTCTCAACGAGGTGATCCCTCCCATTGCTCCTTCGCGATGTTGGAATACGTGAGGCCCGAGATTCTGAAGTGGATACTGTGAAGGAAGGTATGTGACCTCTATTTTGCTCATCTCTGCCTGTAGGTCGACCCCTGTGTTCTGTGTTGTATGCTGGGGGTCGACCTGTGCAACGAGATGGATCCGCCATATCGAGAAACATGTCCATCATAGACTCTCGATTGTCGAAATCCATTTCATTTAATCTTTCAATAAGCTGAGCTGCCCTGTCGGATTGTGCTCCCTTGTCAGTATGCCTCTGGGCGTGCATGAACAACGTACTCCAGTGAGGGTGGATAGAGCTTAGCGGAATTGGTCTGTCCACAGAACGGTAAAGTGCAATATCGTGAAAGCATGGCAATTCGTGTGTCCTTTTGATTTTACAAAAGCAAAGGCTGGCTTCGTTATCAGTGCGGTGTGCCTGCTTATGGATCAAGTCCATTGCCTGTAATGAAATGCAACCTTTGATTTCACTATAAATACCTTCATGTAGATGTATGTGTCATGGAATGTTGAGAGATTTCTGAAACGACCCCTGAATATCCCCGAACTGACTGGTCAACATCTTTTCTATTTTTTGAAAAGATGTTTGAAGCTTGGACATGGTATCTCCCAAGTATCGTTTGAGCCTCGCATGCGCAGACTCCGCCCTGCAATTTAATAATACACTGTGTTAAATAAGAAAGTTACATAACGTATTCGTTAGTGCAGAACAGTAAACATTCAATGACTATAGGAAAGTTACCTTTGGCTTGAATTGCTCCCGAGGTGCATAAACTGGTTTATATATGTTGCAACAAATCGCTCTTTGTAAGGACCCAACCATATATCCCAAAGGTATTGTATGTCATTAGAGTATTGCTCAAAGTTTCCACACATGGCATTCCACCTTTGTTGCAAAGACACTGGTGTCGATAAATGAATAAGCAACTGCCATGCATCGGAAAACTCGTCCCACCTCGTACCAAGTATAGGGCTACACTTCTTCATTACACACTGGTTTATGTGCCAAATACAAAGGATGTGCTGTGCCAAGGGGAAACAGATTTCAATAGCGCCAAGAAGTGCCAGATCCCTATTTGAAATAACCACCAATGGCAACGCTGCCCCTTTTCCAACCATCCATCTCTTTAAAGTATCAATAAGTCTAGGTACACTACATCCAACCACTACACCATCCACTACATATTTTGTAGGGCTCATCTTGGGTCCCAAAAAAATACAGAAAAATATTCATAAATTTTAAAATAATATATTATGGGGCCCTGTAAAAAATCAGCTCCAACAAATATCAGTAAATATTATTTCTTGATTCGTAGGGGCGAAGCTGTGTAGTTAGGGTCCCATAAAAATATTATTCTAAAATTTATGGACATTTTTCTGTATTTTTTTGGGAGCCGGGGTGAGCCTCATAAAAAATGTAGTAGATGGTGTAGTGAATGGATTGTAGTGTATGTAGCATCTCTCTTAAAGTATCCAATGCCCATATCGGTCGCTCTTTTGTCTCATTATTCAAATATGCAAACATAAGAGAGTAAGTTTTCATTGTGGATGTGATACCCACAACTTCCAAGAGTGGAATTCGATACTCATTACTCTTATACGTCGCATCAATAATCAACACGGACGAAAAATTGACAGATAGCTCTATGCTTGTAGGATGAACCCAAAGAATATCTGTGATTTCGTTGGTTTGTTCATTTGTAAGATAGTTGTAAATGTAATGTTTCTCGTTTAATTCATTCAAGATGTACCCAATAGGAGATAGACCCCCCAGTTGCTCTTTCTTATACTGTGCCTTCACATTGTAAATACTCCTGATTCCTGTACTAATTGACGAGTCTTGTTGTCTCAGCAAATTAAGAATTTCTCGAGGCCCGGTGCTGCTAGACATGTCACGAACTAATTGCTGCTGGATTGGGGTCAACCTTGACGGGTACTCATGTCCCTCAAAACTTTCCGTTGGTTCATGGTTATGAAAATCTTTAACAACCTTCAAACTCCACATGACACCGTCTGGAGGTTGTGGTACACCTCGCAGCTTAAACGGGCAATCATATTTCTTAGTTCCAGTAATCATTTGCATTGAATGCCCTTCCAATGGCGGTCTATACAATCCTCCTATTTCACAAATAAGAATGCACTTTGGCATCTTGTTGCCCTTTATACTAGCAGATTTACTTATAACAATCACAAAACCATTTTCCTTGCCAACTCTCCGCACCCAATCTACCATGACAGCTCTAGTTTCAAATATCTATAACAAAAAAAATTAATACGTATAAGCACAATGTAATATCCCGTATATTAAAAATATTGATTCTTGCATGTAAGCTTTAGGTGGCATATAAGTGAAGGTGTGTGCACGTGGGAAGCTGGTATGCTTGAAATATGACAAAATAAGTAACAAATGTAACACCCATAAAATACAAAAGTTTAATTAAAAGAATTAAATTTTCGAGTGTCTTGGACTCGAGAAGACCATGTTTGAAGCATCAAATGGGAAAACTTCCGAGTGGTTCATTAACCTATATGGTCCCAAGGTACTTCACTCTTTTATGCAATCATTACTTATTTTGAGGCCTAAGAGCACCGACACTTCTTAAGAATTTTAAACTATATAATTGGAATCAGTGGGAGTTATGTTTTTTTCGTTTTCCGTTTCCTGTATTCTGTTTTTTTGGTTGTGGATTGTATGTTATCCCCGTGGGATGGGAGATAGTAGGCCTAACCGCCTAAGGATTGATTGTTCCGTTTGGCTAGGGGATTTTATTCAGCTCATAGGGGCCTGTCCGTATGCTGTTTTGCTATTTTGGTATATAAGTTAATTTATAGGGGGAAAAAATATGTAAGCTACAAAAAGTGGCGCTAATTTTTGGTTGGCAATTCCATTAGCAAAACACATTTTTCTTTGTATCCCATTCTTTATTGAATTGTAAATTCTTTTTATCTTTTCTAAGTGTAGTGGGTCTGTATATGTAATATATTGTATTAAGAAAAAAAAGATAGTTATTTCATATAACGAATTTATATTCTCATTCAGGTATTGGATTTGTTATGTAGCATTAAGTTTTTAGCAATAAAAAGTAATGACTGGACTATTTGGATATATATGCATGAATAGTCTTAGTTGTCTAAAGTTAGGCTGAGTGTGTGCATGTGGAATAAAATGGTGAAGGTGAACTGTGGGCATACTTTTTCATGGTTTTGGCTATATATGCTTATAAGGATCTTAATTACAAGACAGACAATAGAAAGGCAAAGGGCTAGAGAGGGAGAAAGAGAGAGAGCCGTGAGGTAGTGGCGACTCTTTCTTATGAGTTTCATGGTGGGATTATATCAGATGATAGGGCAATTTAAGGGTGAGTGTGAGATACATATTTCTTGTACAATATTTCTTGTTCGAGTTGCTGCGGGAAAAGAAAAAAGAAACGTGGGTCTTCGGTCAAGAGATGAATCAATATGCTGATTCGGTTTTCTAATTTAATCAAAGGTACGTTATCTGAATCTGTATTTTATTATCTTTGAACTAATTAATCAATCATTATCGCATAGTATATGTTCTAATGTGTCTTGCATTTTTAAACTGGATGGATCCACTTATCATGTCTGCGTGCTACTTAGCTTGGGGGCTTCCGATCGATGTTTTCTATCGAGATTTATACAAGATTAACAAAAATAAGTAACAAATATGTATAATAATAACAGTAATAACTAACCTGGTCAGTCGTAAATTCGGCTGTGTAATCACGCCCAACGTAGGAATTGCTCTCCCCACAAGGAACATCATTCGTAATATCGTTCCCAACTGACCAACTATCTGAAAATAAAAAATTATATTGATCCATAATTTTTTTTATGAATTACGAAAATGAAATGAAAATTGAGAAAAATTGTGAGGATGTAATTACTCAAAATTGCTCTCAATATCAATGTATGCAAGAGTACACCATCATCAGATTATATAGCCAAGGGAAATGTTCAACCATAGGCAAGTTGCCTTGCTCTGATCTGCAGCTGCAAATGCAATTGCTCTACAAGTTGATAAGGTGCTCAACCATAGGTAAGTTGATAAGGTGCTCATCTTTAATTTTTTTTTCTCTGCAGGATAACTGATTACTCTTACTTTTTGCCCCACTGTAATGTTTAGTCATCAAGCCCCAATTCACCTATGTGCTTTACGTTCAAAACTCTTCAAGGCTCAAATACACACAAAAGCACCACATGTACTACAAGGCACCGATTGCCTCTTTTTTTTTTTCTTTTTGTCGTTTCAACCAGTGGAAAGATTTTAATTTTTTTATCATTTTATCATAAATGGTCATAACTAAAATGATCAGGAAACTTTTTCTCTTTCCACTGGTTCAAACGGATTTAAATTTGAAACACATTTTTCAACCTTGTTAGACAGTTTAAACTACGAAAAAAATATAATTTTTCCTTTTTACATGATTTCTTTATCAATATTAGGCTCGTTTGATAGGTTTCGTTGAGTAGATTTTAAAAATATAAATTTAAAAAAAAAATACGTGAAAAAAAAGTTGTTAACATTTAAAATTTTATAAAAAAAATCGAGAGAGAGAGTGCACGGGGGGGGGGGGGGGGGGGGGGGGGGGGCTGACACGGGGGGTGCGATTAGTAATTCACCCCTCTCAACCACCCACCACTCCCACTCTCTCCTCCCCCATTTTCTGCCAAAATCAGACTCCCATCTCTCTCTCTCTCTCCCCGCGCCTTTGTTTGTATGGCAATTTTGACTTTCAACGGCAACTTGGTTGAAGTTTCAGGCTAGTGAAGCATCTTCACTAGCGACAACGACGGAGATTCAAGCGGTTTCCGACGAAGATCCGGTGTGGACAGAGTGGTGGAGAAGGGTGACTAAGTGGTGGAAACGTGGATGAGATGGATTTATTGGTTTGTGGATTTGATTTGTGGGTTTTCAATTTGAATTGGTTTATCGATGGGTTTGACTTATGGATTTGAGGTTTGGTTTGTGGCATCAGTTAGAGGATTGATTTGTACTCTCTGATTTTGGTTTATAGATTTTTTGGGTTTTATCAATTGAAGGGATTATACGGATTCTCTTTGGGTATAGCTTCTTGTTGTGTGGAAAGTAAAACATCATGATGTTTGAGGGAAGAAAATGGAGAGAGAGAGAGAGAGAGAGAGAGATATGGGAGGAGAGTTGTGGTGGTGGTGGTGGGTGGATGAGAGAGAGATGGATTTTTGCTGTTTTATGTTTTTTGTTTATTTGCTGAAAAAACGTGGTGATGATTTTCGGAGAGAGGGGGGCAATATTGGAATATTTTATTATTTTTAGTAGAACTTAGGTGAAAAAACTAACGGATCTAGACAGAATGCTAACGGAAGGGGTGGCTACGAAAAGTAAACTTTAATGAGGGGTCTCGCCGTAACAAAAATTTGTAGAGGGGGCGACTGTGAAAAACAGATATACTTGGAGGGATGTCGATCCAGGTAAATAATCCTAATTTTTAAAAATGCTAGGTTTAGAAATTCTATTAGTATAAATAATTGATATAAGCCTTCGGACCAAGAGAATTGTTATTGAATTAAAGAAAAATGAGATTTATCTCATTATTGTGTATTCAAAGAGAAAGTACTTCTATTTCATACTCCCTCCGTTCATTTTTTAGAGTCCAATATTTCATTTTGGACTGTCCTTTAATAAATGTCCATTTTGTAAAGTTAGTGAAAAAAATAGTACATTTTTCATTTTGCCCCTATAAGTATATTTCATTTTGAAAAGTTAGTGAATAAAAGTGTAATGATAATGTCTCCATAGAGGATTAGTAGGAAAAATGGAGGTAAAAGTTAATATGAAATGTGTAATGTGTAATGATAATGTTTCATTTATAAGTTGGAGTTGCGAGACTGAACACTTAAAAATGGACGAAGAGAATATTTGTTCGTGATCTCTTCTTACAAAAGTTTCATAAAAAGAGGCCACGTTGCATTATACGGCCCCTCCGTGTAGATTTTAAACTCATTAGATATACTACTACAAACAAAAATTCTAAGAGCAGAGACGATTTGCAGAGAACCACGCAGAGACAAACGCGTTTGGTCCCATTTCGGGTCCCGAAAAAATCTAGAAAAATATCCATAAATTTTTGAATATTATTTTTATGGGGCCCTGTAAAAAATCAGGTCCAGCGGATATCGGTAAGTATTACTTTGGATTCGTAGGGGCGAAAGTTTATGGATATTTTTCTAAATTTTTTCAGGACCCGAAATGAGGCCAAACGCGTTTGTCTCTGCGTGATTCTCTGTAAATTGTTTCTGCGGATAGCAGTCCGTAATAGCTATAGGTAACTTGTTCAGTACTAGTCTGCAGCGCAAGATAGACTCTGCAGTACCATGATTCATTTTATGTACAGAAATGATACTAGTACAAATACAAATCTGTTCCACTGTGTACAAATGCCTTTTTGGGCATGTTTTGGGTAAAAAAAAAAATGATCGGAGCTGCTCATTTTGTTTAAAATATTTTATTTATGGTGTTTGCGAAAAATAAACTCAATCCGGTACCGGTAAGGATATTTACAAAATATCCAACTTTGTTTTAGAATTCAGGTCTGAATTCTGTAACAAAGTTGGATGTTTTGTAAATGTCTTTACTGATATTAGATTGAGCTTATTTTTTGCAAGGATCATAAACAAATTATTCTAAACAAAATAAGAGGTTCCGATCATTTTTTTAGACCCAAAAAAGGCCCAAAAAGTCATTTATACTCGCAGGTACAAATTTAAAATATGTACCAGTAACACCACTCTTTTATGTATGCTTGCGGCTGCTTTTGTTGAGTTCAACAGGTCTTTCTGTCGTTCGCGCTTGGAGTTGTTGGAATTGAATCATTCAACAGTCGTACGTACGTGTGTCTAAAATTGACCTTCGCATGTTTTTTCTCCTTTCACACTAAACATTTTTTCCTATTGGCTATGATTCAGTTGATTGTTGAACAGAGAGAATATTCCTCACAACACCAGCATGCTTCCAGAATTTCCATTTGTATGGCCTGAAGTTGCTTTTGCTAACTACACGCAACTTGACCAATCCTGAGAGATTAATTCTTACCGTTCACTCGCGGAGCTAAATTTTATATGAACTGACCCCAAAGTAAGAGTTAATAGCACCTGAGAGATTTCAAATCGAGACTTTAAAAAGAAGCAAATCCCTAAGTTGTGGCCTTAAACACTAGGTCGGGGTCTTGTCTGGCCTGAAGTTGTTTTTGGCATATAGTACTCACAAATGCTCCTTTGGAAACCCACCTGTTCCCAGGCAAAGGAAGAAAGAATAGAATAAGTTGTGCCGCATACACTCAATTTTATATTACTTGTCAAAGGGTGCTTGTATTAAATACTGTATGATTATTTCTTGTCAAAGGTGGAGGCATCATTTTGCACTTAATTATACAAGCATTTACACACAATTGTAGCAAGGAATAGTCGCTGTGTCACAAAACAATATTATATTTTCGATACCAAATCCACTTGTATCAAATTCATTTTGATCAAAACTAAACTATACGGTAAAACTACAAAATTTAAGGTCCTTCGGAAGGCAATGCCCAGAGTTTGTCAAACAATGAATAATAACTAATTCTGAAAAACGAACATATGAGCCTAAGCATACACACATTGTCAATTGATTTTCAGTTTGATGACATATTGCCAAACGTAGACGTAGTGTCCATTAATTTTAAGTTTGATGACGTAATGGCATTCGTAAACGCATTGTCAGTTGACTTTAAGTTTGGTGACGTAATGTTATGGGTAAAATTTTGGATGGTTTCGAACAGGACTCTATTTCTTTAGAGCAAGTTTATCAGCAAAGCTAAACTAGCTTTATAGCTATTTAGCTCACCAAAAGGGGAAAAGTATCCCTACAGCAGAGTAGGTAAACATAGAGGTAAAATGTATTTATGAACGGTGCTTCTCCATTTTTACCTCTCCACTCTTCATCAGGTATGTAAATTAAAACATTATTTTCTCTCTCCTCTCTCCATCCCTCTCTCTTCCCCTTTCTTCTTTTTTAAAAAAAACTGTACTTTGGTGCATTTTTGGAGAAAGAAAGAAAATCTATTTTAATAGAGGATAGATTAAATAGATAGTATTGGTACAATATTAAAAGAAATGTGAGTAAGTAAAATAAAAAATATACACTGCTCACAAATTTTTTACCTAATTACTGATAAATTTGCTTTTAGTGATTGATTCTCATTGTTAATGCCACAATTGTGATCGAAATCCAACTTCTTAGGCTCCCAGGGCAATTCAGAATAAAAAGACTCCCAGTCCTGGGCACTTATAATCCTGTGGTGTCCAATGCACTACAGGTCCCCGATCGAACACAGTGCCGTTCTTTCTCTTTCCTTTCCTTGTTTTGTCATGTAGCCAAAAACAAGATTATTCACCGAGTAATACCGTGCTGACTAGAGTACCATTGGTAGGATACCCACCACAAATGCGTGGTGGGCAGAGACCGTGGAGAATGGTCCGGGAAATTTCGCAAAAACAAGGTCAAATAAAACAGGATTGATAAGCAATGATTCCCACGGGAAACATCAGAAGAAGCTACATAAATCCAACCCCTTTCTGTACTCACATTACGTGCAAGGATTGTGCAAGAACATTGATATGCAATGAAAGAAACAATCTGCCACTACATCAAAATGTGGGTAGCACTAGACTTAAGCCAGGTTTCGTCATATTCGAAATATAATTCACACAGGCCAACGGGCTTGTAATCCTACGACACTTTTTCATCTTTTTCAAATGGAAGGTAGGGGTTCGATACTCGTCAGAAGCACGAGTGCTTGGTGTGGTGATTGATGTCCTTTGAGCTTGCCACACCCGTATGCCGCTTAGCGGTATCATTTTCTCATCCCTTAGGAATAAGTTCGACATCAATCGATTGAAAAAATAAAATAAAATAATTCATATAGTACGAGAGTTGTCCTGTCCCAAAACTTTGATGGTATGAGTCCTGCATGACAATGACGTGCATATGGATGGAATACGTTACCGTTTCTGTATGCGACGAGATGAAAACTGAAACATTCGAATATGCAATGATTTCAACAATGAAAAGTTGCACCTCAAATTGAATCAGCAAGGAATCTGCTACGATTTCAACAATTTGTGAAAACCCTCCAATCATTACGAAATATTTTTTCAGATAATCGAATGTCCGAGCAAAGTTTAAGTGCATTCGAACAAATAAAGGACCATCACAATCTCTTATTTGCTTTTCTATGCCAACTCCGCAAAACCCTTCGGGAAAATCATTACAAAATACGAACAACTTTTCTACTTCAAACAAGAAGAATGATTCTTCAAATACCATCAAAAGGCCTAACGATTAACTCGGAATTCTTGTAGGAATATGAAATTTGATAGTAGTACGAGTCTGTGTGACAATGACATGCATATGGATGGAATAAATTGTCCCCATTTCGTTTCTATTCTGCTGAAGCGAATTCGAAACCACCACAACAAGGAAAAGTTACACCTCAAATTGGATCAGCAAGGAATTTGCCAGAAATTCAGTAACTAATTAAGTGAAAACCTCTCAATCATTTTGCAATATGAACAATGATTCAGACAAGAAAATCATCAAAAGGGCCGCCCAATATAACTAACATGGAACTCTCTCATCAAATTTCTCTATTCACCATCCATATGTATATAAATGTGTGTATATATATATATATATATATATACCGATTGATAGGAGCACAATTCTACAATTTTCCGAAAGGGGAGTCTCCTCATTATTGCCCCCTAATAAATTAACAGTTCCGGTCAGAAAAACCAAAATTCAAAGAAAATAAAAAAAGTAAGTAAAACCCACCCACCGTTCAAATATCCTTCTTATCTCTGACCACGTCTATCTCCGCCGTCTTGATCGCACCAACCTCCCCACCCTTTTTTCCTCTCTTCCTCAAATGCATCTTCACGTAGAAATTCAGAGACAGAAACAGGATCGCAGCGTTGAGCACCGAATTCAGCCCCCATGCCCCGATCCCATTGCACCCCCCTTTCAAAAAGTGCATCAACAAGACCCCAACGTGGCACATAATGTTGCAGCTTAGAAGTAGGATCTGGCAGCTGACCACGAAGGGGAAGCACGCGCCGGGGAGCCCGATGGCGGTCCAGAAGCGGTACCCGTAGACGACGGCGTAGACGGAGGTGGCGAGGAGGATGGCGAGGACCTGGAAGGACTGGGAGAATTCGAGCCAGAGGAAGGACATGAGGATGAGGATGGAGTGGTTGAAGAGGCGGAAGAAGGAGAGGTCGCGGCGGCGCAGGATGGTGAAGTAGGTCCGGAAGGTGTGGAGGAAGCGGGAGAGGTAGAAGGCGTAGGACCAGAAGAAGACGCGGCCCGAGGGGCGGGTGCCGAGGGGGAAGCAGAGGAGCCACTGGAACGGGGTCGTCTTGGTGCGGCGGGTGAAGAGCCAGCGGGTGTCGCGGATCTCGGCGGCGGCGGAGAGGAGGGTGCCGGCGAAGATGGTGGCGGAGAGGAGGGACATGGAGAGGGAGTGGAGGGCGGGGATGGGGCCGAGGGGGACGGGCTTGGTGCGGGGGAGGAGAGAGAGGAGGAGGTGGAGAGAGAGGGAGAGGAGGAGGTAGAGAGAGATGGAGGTGAAGAGGAAGGACCAGGTGGAGCCGTAGGATTGGGTGTGGCTCCACCGGAAGTTGACGATCGAAGGGTGCTCCGAGAGGTAGTACGTCAGGGTGTGGATCATCCTTGTTGATTTTCGGCCGCCGGCAAGGGGATTCGACGGTGGGGATTTAATGTCCGCGATTGCAGGGTTCTAGTTCTTCGTTTTTGTTTTTGGGTTGATGTTGTTGATTTTTGGGAGGAACCCTGGTTTGTTTAGTTTTTGTTTGGAATTTGGAGTCTTTTCTTTTCTAGGGAGAGAGAGAGAGAGAAGAGGAGGGGGTGTGAAATGGGGGGAGAGAGAGAAAAGAAGGGGGTTAATAAATTAGGGAGGTGGAAAGGGAATGATTGGCTGGGATTGAGAGTTGAAAATTATACAGTAGTTGCATACGCCGTGACGAAGTAGTTGACTAGTTGGTCGGTGTATTTAAAGGGTTTTTAACAGGAGCCCAACCCAAGTCAGCTTAATTGGATATCGTTAAATGCCTAATCAGAGCTCATATAACTCTCGGTCCATGAGTTACAGTGGATTTGATCCAGTGTTTCAGGTCCATTCTTTTCAACATAAAAAGGTTTCGATCAGGCACTTAACGATATCCAATTAAGCTGATTTTTGGCATGATTGTTCTACTCGACGAGTTCTACAAAATGAACAATTTCGATCATCGGAGCAAAACCGGAATGGACTCAAAAACTGGGCCCAGCAGCGTGTTGCTGTCCCAAGGGGACAGCAGCCCCCGCCTCCGTAATACACGTGATGAGCCCAATCTAAAGTCTCCTAATGCACGGTGTGATACTGAGTGCAATAGTGCGAGCACGAACATAAAAATTGTCTGAAAAATCTCCCAGACAGGTAAAATATGTAATTGTGGGAATTGAAAGCGGAAATGTAAAACAAGAGGAAAGACTATTTCAAAAAAGATAATAAATTTTTTACACTATCAGTGTAAATATTTTATTTCTTCAAAATCAATTATATTGTGTTACGTCGACATGTTATATTGATTGGAATCACTACTTTACATCGTGACGCGATGTAATTAATTTAAAAAAAATAAAATATTTACACCGACAGTATAAATAATTTATTCTTTTTAAAGAATTGCGCGAGTGTATGGTACACCGTGAATTCATGAATACTACCGACAAACCTCTTTTCCAATTTATGAGATTCATGAATACCCTCTTTCCAGTTCAATTTACGATAATGCCAAAGCGCTTTAATTATGCCCCTGCACGATATTTTGTTGTGTTATACCTTGGCTCCTTTAATTATGCCCCACGATATTTTTGTTTAGCCTTTGTTCCACGTGACAATAGATTTTTGTGGCCTCTATCATGGAATCATTCTACTTAACCGTGTATTCAACGAGGATGAAATTAAAAAAAAAAACGTGGATTAAAACAAGATTAGTAGCTGACAAGCTAGAGGGTGGATCTAGAAGGAGCATCTCCAAATCCAACTCCACCTTCTACTGCACAACCCCATTCTTCTGCCTTCATCATATAATAATAATCTGTTGTAATTGATAATGGAAAGAGCATATATTGAGGTAGTCATCAAAAATAATGGTGGAGAATCTCCGTCTTTAGATTTTAGTCTCAAAAACATAATCACAAAAAGTGGACGGGATAAAAACATAAGCCATACTAGTATTATGGTGGATGATGAATACTTAAGTTCCCTATTTATAACTTCTACCCACCTAATATCCGCTGTATGCACAAAATTTACTGAGAAAAGGACAGTGAGTGGGGTTGTGGGTCGGCTAGAGATCGGATCCCCTGTCCGACTCTCGTCTGGACAGAGGCCTGACCAACTCTTCTTAGCCATTGATCGCGCAAATCAACGGCTGAGATGAGCCGAACACTATTTGCAGCAAAACGACGTCGTTTTGGCGCAAAAAGTGTTCGGCTCATCTTAGCCGTTGATTTGCGATATCAACGACTGAGAAGAGTCGGACAGGGCCCTATCCGGATGGAAGTCGGACAGGGGATCTCCTTCGGGTCCGCTGACCCCATGGAAAAAGCAAAACAGAAATATGACCCCTCCCATAATGCTGTAGCACACTGGAACTTAGGATGATTTTCCATCATCGTCCAAGCATTCTGCACTTCCCTCCCTCATATTAATGCCTTGCCTTGCCTTATGTTACTGCCCTCATCTCTTTATCTTTATTCAAGGGACTTACTAACCACGCTAGACTGTGGATAATATGCGTATAATGTCAAACAATTTAGAATTTCAATATTCATTTCTTGGATATCAATACAAATTCACAGATAATCAGAGATTCCATCTAATAAAAAATATGTTGTTGACTTTCCCAAAAAAAAATAAAAAATGTTGACAAATTCTATTTCGAAGTTAGACTACTATCATTTACTTTGATTCTTTAAAAATCATCAATACTCTTGTCATTAGATTTCAAATCCAATCTTGTGGTCGAAACTAGATGCACGCTGATAATAAGAAAATTAGTGAATTTAAAAAAAATTATGAAGGTGATAAATATGATAAATCATCAACCAATGCAAGGTTAGTTTTTGTCAAACAAGAGTAATTATCAACCTAAGAATAATAATTAACACAATTCGACATCATCAACCAAGGTTAGTTTCTGTCAAACAAGAGTAATTGTCAACTCAAAAATAAGAATTAACACAATATGAATTTTCTGCTTTCGTTAACCTTTCACGCTTCTTTGGCTCTAACGTTAGTTTTCAAATTTGGAGGCCGGATAGGTATATCATGGGATAAGTTTATCTCCTTATGGCTCATTTGCAGACGGGATAAAAGAGGCGGATATGTTATCACCCTGGATAGCATATCCGAAGTATTTATATATATATATCCAATGATTACCTTTCGGATATAGACCACAGATATAATATCCCTGCCGATAAGTATAGGGGGAAAGTCGTGTTATTATATCCGCCTCCTTAATTAAGAATATGGTATTGTCCCCTTTTAATTCTAAATGCACCTACTTATCTTCATCCAAAAACGAACCAAGCATATCTATATCCGTTTTCCTTTTGTCATATTTCTTCTCATACTGTATCCCCTTAGAGGGAAATATAATTTTGACACCCTAACCCTGTCCCAAATATTTGTAGGCTTCATATATATATATATATATATATATATATATATATATATATATATATATATATATATATATATATA
Source organism: Rhododendron vialii (assembly GCF_030253575.1). Lineage (NCBI taxonomy): Eukaryota > Viridiplantae > Streptophyta > Magnoliopsida > Ericales > Ericaceae > Rhododendron > Rhododendron vialii. Next base: position 12,486,201 of record NC_080564.1, on the reverse strand, counting down.
TATCTACCTTCAATTTACTATATTGCCATTATTAATTACAAACATGCCACTATTAGCTATACACCAAAACAAGCCATGGGCCTCTTTTAGCCCAAATCTCTCTTTCAAAAAAAATTCGACTTTTTTTTATTGTGTGTGGTGAGTTGTGCAGGAGATATTTTAGACTTCTTACATTATTAGAATTTGTTATTTTTTACAGGCATGTAAAGGAGAGTGTACTAAAATCAAGATTTTAATCATATAAAAAACCTAAGGATTCACTATATTACTACAAATTCTACAATCACCTAAGGTTTAGGAAATTATAAATTCAAATTCTACAATCACCTAAGGTTTAGGAAATTATAAATTCAATCCTCAAGGTTAGATATTATCAAGGAAAGTTAGTTGACTGATAAAACTCCTACGAAACCTTAGGGTAATTTTGGGTTGTTGAGACTTGATAGGACAAAGCGAGTACAATTTTGAAAGTAATGATTATCATTTTTTTTTGGTTCATGCTTTATCTTTTCACGCAATTTTGGGTTGTTGAGACTTCATATACTCATCCAAAAAAAAATTGAAATTAATAGCGACGCAGGGAAGAAAGATATGGAAGATATATATGAACTACTCTAATGCCCCACAAAAAGCCATTTTAATGCCTAAATATCGCAAATTCCATGAAGTTAAAGTTCGAAAGTAAGCGTCTTATTTTGTCTAAAGTTGGATTAGAATATTGAAAAAGACAAATGTTCGTCTTGAGTCATGATTACTGGTTGATCACTTGAAGCAATTAATATGGTACCCATGGTGTTGGACTCCCGAGTCAGACCCCAATGATTTATCTGTCAAAAACACTTATTCATCATTTAGGAGTTGATTAAGGATCCAATACACTGTAGTAATACTACTTTTGTTGTGCCCATGGGTCCCGTGAGAACAAGAAGTCCAAAAAGCATTGGACCCATCGTGATCAGCTTCTGCATCGTGAAGGCTATACTATGGAAAAGTAGTCAATGCGGTGGTCCATATGCACATGGATGGCGCCCGGCTGAGCAAATATCAGACGTTATTTCCCTTTCGCATGAAATCTATTCCAATTGCTGCCAATAATTATTCTATAACCACAAACACTTGCACAAATATTTACATAAACTTATTCACATTGGGACCAATACACGTTACACCTTTAGCATGTTTGGGGCCCACTAAAAATTGTGAATGTGTGTATAAAATGTTTGTGTGAGTTTGCGGTTATATAATAATTGTTGCTACCAATCACAAAAGCTGCAAGCGTTACAATAAAAAAAGGAAATTTATAGAAATAGTCCTTCTAATTTTACACGAGGCTCATTTTTGTCCTCCACGTATCAATCGTAACTCTTTTGATTTTTAATTTTAGTTTTCTTACTAAATTGGTTTAATTGATAACGTCTGTCAGCTAAACTGGATGAAAAAAAATCAAATTGAGAGCAGATGTCATCAATTGAACCAACTTGGTACGAACTGCAATGTCCAAACTGCCTTCAATTTCATTTTTTCCGTCCAGTTTGATTGTCAGAAGTTATCAATTGGACTAATTTGGTACAAAAATTGAACTTGAAGGTCAAAAGAGATGTAATTGATACTTGGAGGACAAAAGTGAAACTCGAATGAAACTAGGAGGACCATATATATAAATTTTACATACAAAAACCGCCAAAAGGGCTACAAACTCCAAACCGGAGCCCATCGATGGGAACAAATCTACGATAAACGGGTTATCCACGTGGTTTGGACAGGAATACACTGAATCGAAGTATGCAATAGCCAAAAAACACTACATGAATATTAAAGAATTAAGTACCGAGGAAAAAAAAAGAAGGGAAAATGACGGCCCAGGACGTGTTTTGATAATTAAAACTTATCAAATTATTAGTGAAGGAATTTCTAATACATTTCCTATCAACCCAGCCCAAAGCTATTATTAACCAAGTGGATTGGGCCACAGAGAACGTTTTGATATATAAAACAGGGGAGTGGTTTGGCAGGTTCAGACTCCACCAACCTATGGGCTGGGCTTGGATTGGATTTTCAGCGTGGGAATTTTCAATGGGGTTTCCAAAACTGACTCCAACAGGAGTTATCCGCAAAAGCTTTCCAAAATTGAGTTTTTTCTTTCTTTTGTTGCTAATTTCAGAGCATGTGTGCGCTCCAATGGACTAACTAAACGGGAAATGATATAGGCCGGTCCTGTTTTTTCCATCCTCTCCCGTGCCAGGACTGCCATGTTATGGCATTCCATGTCAGGACTTTTTTTTAAGGCGTTTTTATTATTCAGCCCTCACTTTAAACGCATAACGTATAAAATATGTGGATGATGTTGACTTATGCTGACTTGACATATTTAGTTACTTTTTGTATTTCAAACTTTAAAATTGAATCTCTCTTACAATATATATCCATTTTTCATGAAATTTATATTTTTGGAGCCTATTCAATATCAAACAAGATCTATATTGAAAATAAAATTATGTGCAGAAAAAAATTAATTTTTGAGAGTGTGAATACTTCATTTGAGAGGTGTGAATTTTGCATTTTAATGGGTGTAAATTACTTTATTTTGGAATGTGTGAATTCTGCATTTGAATGGTGTGAATTCTTTTATTTTGGAGTGTGAATTCTGTATTTTGGGGAGTGAGTTGTGTAGAGAATGTGTGAATTTTGCATTTTCACACTCAAAATTTAACAAATTTAAAGAATTCACAACTTTGAAAAAAACATAATTCACACTCACAATTTAACAATTCACACTTAGGGTTCATCCATCTATTTTTAGTTTTTTTCAATATTCTTAGAGTTGAGACTTAGGGTTTAGAATTGGCATTTTGTGAACTCTAAACCCTTAAGCCCACAACGATAAGAAGGTGTGCGTAACATCTGGTTCACCCTCTAAGGTTCATCCATCTATTTTTAGTTTTTTAGTTCTTTTCAATATTCATAGAGTTTTTATTTGACAGAATTCACATGCTTTGTTTGATAAAATTCACATGCCATATTTGAAAGAATTCACACCCCCTAAAAATAGAATTCACCCACCTTATTTGAATGCCTTACATGATAAAATTCACACCCTAAAAAAAAAGAATTCACCCCTATTTGACAGAATTCACATGTCCTATTCGACAGAATTCACATGCCATATTTGACAGAATTCACACCCCTTAAAAATAAAATTCACCCAATAAAACAAAGAATTCACATCCCTATTGAGGGTGTGAATTTTGTTAAACAGGGGTGTGAATTCTTTTATTTTAGAGGCTGTGAATTCTGCATTTGAAGGACATGAATTCTTTCACCTTGGGGTGTGAATTGTGCATTTAAAGGAGTGATTTGTGATGTGTGAATTCTTTTGAGGGATATGAATTCTTTCATTTTAGAGGGTGAATTGTTCTGAATTGGTGTGAATTTTTAATTAAGCGGTGTAAAATAACTTCTTTTACATGTACATAATTTCAAATTCAAAATGGATCTTGAAAAATCTCATCGAGTAGGTTTCAGAAAATATTTTTTTTTATGAATTTTCGATATGTACAACAAAAATTATTATTGTTTAAAGTTTAACAATATATGAGATTTATATATAATTATGTAGAGAGTAAATTCTTTACACCGCCGGTGTAAACATTTATTTCCTCCAAATCAATTGCATTGCTACACGTACATGTCAAAACAATGGTCCCAATTAATAACATATGGCGACGAGGTGCAATGCAATTGATTTGGAGGAAACAAATGTTTACACCGGCGATGTAAATAATTTATTCTCAATTATATATGTATATGTATGAATAAGTATGTGTATGTAAACATGTGACAACTCTATAGAGAGATAGAAAAAGTTATGATTAGAAATATAATTTGGTAGTTTCCAAACAATGCTTCATCACTCATCAAATGCCAAATGTCAATTTGTTTCTCAAACCACTAACAAAAGGTAATGGGTCCCTCAATATTAACCAATAATCATGGGTTGGAATGCTACAATGGGATGTTTCATCCGCATGGTATAATTTTTTCTAAATCTTAAACCCAAAAAGCGCTCAAAAAGACGTTGGCGGGGTATTTTCGTGAAAGCAATCCTTATTTGAGTTGAGGTTGACACAGAGTGTCCTTATGCGAGCTGACGTGGACAAATTTGGGACGGCTTATAAGAAGCCCCTAACTAAACTACTAAATATTTTTGGGAAAACAAATTTTAAAGCATTTAAACCTATTATTAAATCAATGCAATTCATTATATTAATATATTAATTAGGAGTCATAAGCCATCACAAGAGTTTGGAGGCTTTCGAAATTAGTTGAGGTGTTAGGGAGGCATTCTTGAGAGCCATCCTTTGAAGATTATTTTGAGAACCAGAGGAGACCAAAATTGAATGAATTGCTTACCAAAGATTGACAGTCTCACTTGGGAGCCATTTTAGGAACCCATCGGATATGCTCTACCAAAAGAAACACTCGGAATCTTCGCCTGGGAATTTAGTTAATCGTCCTAATGCAACTTTCGTGGAGTCCTATTACGTATAGGCCCGGTTTAATATTAAAATCAATCGTGATAATTACTAGGATTTGCTATAATAATTTCTAAGATAAATATTACGGTCGTCTTTTGTCATAGATTGTCGTATAGCATGAATTGTCTTACTAGTACCATCTATGCTGATGCATGAGCGTCCAAAATCACTATCCGTCCTACTGCCATAGTTTATCTCGATTGGCCAAATCAAAAAATTAACTAGAACCGTTACATGCATGTATTTGAAACCCCATGAATTTGAACACATGACATAATATATTGAATTCAAGTTCTTGTACTAAAAACGGAGGTACTTATCATACAATCAAATAATCGGTGCTGTTGATTGTTTAGAGTTCGTCGAGAGTATCAATCTCGTGATAAGAACTCATGTTGACGGAATATTAGTCGTACTCGTACATGTTTGGAACATATTTGTATTCGAAATACATTGTATTGAGAAAACTGGGTTCTATCTGATGCAATGTGCTCATTTAAGATAAAGGTATTATATCAGGATGAAGGTATTCTAAAATCGACTTGATTGTTACCCAATCTATTCTAATATATAAAGGGAGAGCACCACTTTGGTGTCTTCCTTTTGTCATGTATTTTTCTTTTCCAAAAATGCCCTCTAAAAAAACCCAACACAATACAAAACAATTAACTATAAAGATATATTGTTAACTACCCACCCTTATTACCACCCCCTCAAATCACATTAAAATCTCTCTCTTGCTCTCTCTACTCAATTGTAGTTCTGTTTCCTTTCACAATTTCTTGATTTATGACACAAAATCTGAAAAAAGATTTGGCGTTAAATTGCAACGGAATTGAATAGAAACTCAAACCTATGGTAATATGAAGTTTCTATTCAATTTGGGTTTTGTATAACTGGTGTTGGCATATGAGTTTCTATAGTTTTTTTTTTTGTTTCGCCTCCTCACGGGGAAGTCGAATTTTCACAACATTTGTGAAAATTCAATCAAACAATAAGTGGAAACCATTTTTAAAAAAATGTTGTGAAAATCCGACTTGTACACGCATCGCGTGTGCCCTGACCTAGTGACCTCTAGTCTATATTAAATTTGGCAGAAGTAATGCTCCCAATGAAATTCTAAAATACAACCGGTTTCGATCGATCATCAAAAGTAAACTCAAAAAAAGGCCCAACAAGTAGCCTAACATCATCATCTTCCTGTTTTACTCCATTACTTAAGTTGCAACAACAATAAACTCTGTTTGTTTTTTTTGCTGGAGTAACCTTCAATTAATGCAAAATTTTGGGAAGGAGGTTTTATCATGTTTTGCACATGGTGGTACTGTTTTCCAAAGGAGTTTTATTTTTTTAGGGTTTGTTTAGTGGTTACCCTAATAATGGATCAGCTCTTGGACTCTTCTTTCATTTCTGCTACAAGGGCCAAATCAAATTCAAGGCTTATTAATGGGTTATGCATGTGAGGTGCACATGCACTTCAATGATATATTGTTGAGGCCCACCTATCACTATTATTAACACTGCCATGGGCCCTGCATTTCATCTTTTATTGTACTCCTTTGTTTCTCACGCTCCCTCAAAAGTCAATTGTTGTAGTCATGAAAATATGCGTCCGAACTAGTTTACAAGCATGAGACGAGGTCATGTACATGGAAATAACACATGCATGTCACTTCAAGTTAAAACTGGATGAGAATATTATAACAGACCATTGTTCGTACATGGGCCGTTTCCATAATACATGGGCTTCATTAATCATGTTTGTTTATGGCAGTGTAATAAATTGTTGGCTTTTTCTTAAGGTGATGAACATTTTTTTATCGGAAAAAATTTGGTTATATTTGCTATTTCTACTTAATTTTCAGGTGATTAACTGATGATAATAGATATACTTTCCTAACTTCGGGCCGCTATCTTTACTTTTAATTTAAAATTGCTTATATATATGTTATTTCTGACTTTTTTGAGATTTTGGTCAAAATTGTAACTCTTTCACTTTGTCTCGGTAAGAGCAACCGAAGAAAATATATGATTGATCGTAATGCGGAGTGGAAATGATCTACTTAGGTGAAAAAAAAATAATTTCCCAAATTTTGTAGATACTTTGATGATTGTCAACTTCAATAGTGATTTCCAAATGACTAGCGTCAAGAATTTGCCTCCACTTTGTTCTTTTTCATGATTAGCTTGTATGCACCAGACTAGATGGTTGTCACCTTCAAAATTCAACTAAAGATCGCCGCAAACTTAGAACATAAATCTCTGAAAGAAGTAGTAAAATGAGGTTTGTGCCGAATGAGAATAGTCAGGTACTCAGGCGGTCGGGCCTGAAAAAAATCTGTTTAATTCAAAAATAAATGTGCTATTTTCCTGGTAAAATGTTATTTTAGCTAGTCAAGTAGGCAAAATTGATTTTCTGACAGATCTCTCAATAGAGTCAAGTCGTAAAATGGTGGTTATGTACTTATGTTCTTCTTTCAACTTGTTTAATGAATGAAAGTGTCGGGTCACATGGAAGGGAAAAAGAAATGTCGCTCCAAGATCACATTTCTACTAGCTTCTAGTTTGGCTGTCCATTTCCATTCACCAATTTGACCTACCTTTTTTCCCTTAATTCATCAATATCTATAAACTGGAGCACATGCATGTGTGTCTTTGGGACCCACATGTGTGGAGATGTGGCAACTTTTCTTCTTTGTAGTTCAACTTAAGTCACGGTGGATTAGAAGTTACATAATAGGTGGAGTAGATTATGGGACAAAAAGTGCCCAAAGGATTAGTACTTGGTTGGTGGATTTGCTCCCCACACAATTGTTCAACATTTGATTCTTGACGTGAGGCTGTAATAAAGTCAAATTTCTTATAGATTTTTTAAAACCGGCTTGAATCACCCACCTCTGAATTGCGTGTAAGTTGGCCCAGACCGGAAGCTTCTAATGGTAGGGAAAAAAAGATTGTGGACAGAAAGAAAGACTTTAGGGGGTCCATTTGGATGCGGAATAATGATTGAGGGTATTAGTTATGAAGAAGAGATAAGATAGTAGGGGATATTATGTAAGAAGAGTGAGCCCACATTGATGTGATGGAAGATTAAATAATACTTGGTTTGGATGAAGAATAAAATGAAAGGATAAAGTTGTTTTGTAGTTGAAATGGAAGAAAGAAGGGATACATAATACTCCAGAACCTCCCCATAAATAGTCTCCCATCCGGAAGTATTAGTGGGTACAATAGAATCCGAAACTTAACTAATACACTATCCATTTTACTTCCCAAACGAAATTTAAGACTGGGCCTACGGACAAAAAAGGAATATCACAATCCCCTTCACCCGGGGGTTACTGTAAAGAAGGGGAAGAAGTCCTTGTCACCCTTGTTAAGACATGACGGCCACATGTTGGTGTATGCATTTAATGTTTCACTGAATATCCGCATTCCGCGATAGATAAACCAAAAAAAAACACAAAATAATTAAAAGTATCGGTTGAGGGTTTTGGAAATTTACCCGAACCGACATGAAGAGAGATCAGAGAAGATAAAAAAAAATACTCCGTAGTGTACTAAAAAAAAGCTGAGAGAGAGCGCAGATGGTTACAGACCCATTTCAGAAATTTTTTTAAAAAATAAATAACTTATTACACATTTTTAAACTTAAAAATAATATAAATAAAAAATAAATTTTGGATTTTTTTTTTGCATCGTTTAAAAAGATCTCAATGAAATCTATTATCAAACAAGATCTATATTGATAGGAAAATTATTTACGTAAACATATAATTTTTGAGTTTAAAATTGCATTCTTAACAAAATAAGTAGGCCCTTTGCATTTTTTATTTACCCAAAAAAAAAAGTAGCCCCTTTCGGCTTGTCCTTATTAAATTTTTTTTCGTATTTGTAAGTTTTTGGTCAATATTTTTGGGGATTATTGCATCGTCATGACGAGAATAATCTAAAAAGTAAAAAAATTATGATCGAAATCCAATTTTTTTGAATAAAGATGAAAAATTGACTTATTTTTGCTTTTATTCAAAAAATTAGGTTTCGATCTTAATCTTTTACTTTTTAGATTCCTCTTGTCATGACGATGCAATCATTTTCAAAAAATTGACGAAAAACTAACAAATACGAATTTTTTTGAATAAAGACAAAGAAAATAAGCCAATTAACTTATTTAGCCTAACGAATTATTCGGATTTATGAAACGTGGCCCTGCTGAATTCTTTATTCGGGCTTGCCCTCCACCACCCGTCAAATTTGACCCTTTACGAGCCCTGGTAATAAAAACTTACCCATTTATATGTCTTCAATTATTTGATGTTCAACAATTTTAGTACTCCAGTAGTAGGAGAGAGAGAGAGAGAGAGAGAGAGAGAGAGAGAGAGAGAGAGAGAGGAGACCACCCTGTATGGTCCTTGCGAAACTGTGAAGGAACTTTTTTCGCTCCACCCAAATGAGACCTAATACAAGCATTCTCCCTCTTCTTCTGCTAACCCTCTCCCTGGCAACACAAAATGCAGCAGCCACTTCTCAACATTTCAGGGAAGCCCCACAATTCTACAATTCTCCCGATTGCCCCTCACTCTGCCACCACATTAACCAAAACAAAAACGATGAGCCCGATAGTCAGAATCTCAAAATCTGCTCCGAGAATGCTGTTCACGTGGCAATGACTCTCGACGCGGCCTACCTCCGGGGATCCCTGGCCGCGATCCTCTCCGTCCTCCAACACTCCTCCTGCCCCGAAAACGTCTACTTCCACTTCGTCACCGCCTCTGCCCCCGCCGCCCACGCATTCCGCCTCAACCTCACCGTTTCCAAATCCTTCCCTTACTTGAACTTCAGGTTGTACGATTTCGACGACGCGGCCGTGGCGGGGCTGATCTCCACCTCGATCCGGGCTGCGCTCGACTGCCCGCTCAACTACGCCCGCAACTACCTCGCCGATCTCCTCCCGCAATGCGTCAAGAAAGTAGTGTATCTTGATTCCGACTTAGTGCTGGTCGACGACATTGCGAAGCTCGCCGCGACGCCGCTCGGTGGCTTGGTCCTAGCCGCGCCAGAATACTGCAACGCCAACTTTACTTCCTACTTCACGCCAACGTTTTGGTCCAACCCGTCTCTTTCGCTCACGTTTGAAGGTCGAAACGCTTGCTATTTCAACACAGGTATATTACCACATTTGACTCATCTTAGTCGATTACGTGTTTAGTACTTAAATCGCTAAAGACAAGGATAATTTGTATTTATCCCACTAATATAATCATGTACCCAAATCTCATCTCATCTCATTTTGCCTACCTGAAATCTAAAGAAATTGCAAATGTTTAGCACTTTAGCTGCCTAAGAGAGGGATAATTGGTATTTATGCTTAATCAACACGCCACAAATATACTCTACTCATGAAGCATCTCAAGTGCAAAAAAATCTTATTGAGATCTATTAAATAAGATTTATATTGCACAAAATTTTTTTTAAAATCCAAAATAAGTTACTTATTTTTTGAAAGGCTCAGTGGAACACCCCTTGCATCAATTTAGCCAGAAATTTAATCTGTTATAGCAACTCACTCGTCGGTGCTAAAATAACATTGCCAAAATTATTTTTTTACTAGTTATAGTGCTATTTTTTTTAAAATGACGGATTATTGTTTCACCAATTCCAACGCATTTTTGAATAACCGCATGTTTTTCCCCCTCTTTTTTTTTTTTTTTTTTTGAATGTTTTGGTCCTACATATCAAAATCATTAATTTCACTTGGGGGATTTTTTAAGGGAAGGACCATAAAATTATTGTTAACGTAATGGGACAAGTTCGTCAATTACCAAATTTGACACAAGAAAAGCATTACCAAAATTTCACATTGAAGTTTGCAAAGGGATGTAAAGAGTTTTATTCTAGATGCCATAATTTAACACAAGGATGGACTTGCTACTTAGAAATGTAACTTTATCATCGATGTCTTCAATAACAGGCGTGATGGTTATCGATCTTCAGCGATGGCGAGACGGTGATTACACTACGAAAATCGTAGAGTGGATGGAGTTGCAGAAGAGAATGAGGATCTATGAGCTGGGTTCGTTACCACCGTTCCTGCTGGTTTTCGCCGGGAACATAGCCCCGGTAGACCACAAATGGAACCAGCACGGTCTAGGCGGGGATAATTTCCGGGGATTGTGTCGAGATTTGCATCCCGGTCCGGTGAGCCTGTTGCACTGGAGCGGGAAGGGGAAGCCGTGGGCTCGACTCGACGCGAGCCGGCCTTGTCCTCTGGATGCTCTTTGGGCACCTTATGACCTGTTACATACACCATACGCTCTGGAATCCTGATCAGGTATGTATTACTGCGATGGAAAATCCAATTCCTGTAGTTTTTTGAACTTTCAGTTGCTTTCCTGTAGTTTTTTGAACTTTCAGTTGCTTTTCGAGCAAGCGTTACGAACGCAATTTTAAAACCCAAACTCCGGACACAATTGTGTCCACAACCATTCAAGTCGATTAATTCACATATATTGAACTATTCTGGATATCGTTAACTATGTTCGTTTTGAGATTTTGAATTTGGGTTTTTCACTCTGCGTATAGTTTCCTATAAATTTTTTCTCAATTATTACTCTCATTTCTCTATCTCTCTCCATTCATTACTCAAAATCCCAAAATAATCTCAAGTTGTGTCGGGATAGTGCGTTACTTGGACTTTTTTTTTTCTTTCTTTTCTGATGATTCTATACTCTATATATAGTTCTCTATTCAATTGTCTAATTTTTTAGTATTTCACAGATTAGTGGGTCGACGAATTTCAAAGAGGGAAGAGATCAGAGACTGCAGAATCCTTGTCTGTTGTGCCGACAGTTTATATACGAGTACAAACTTGTAAGACATGCAAGGGAGAAGTAGACAAGTACTGCTGCCGTGCGTACACAGAAGAAATATTCACAAGATACTCGAGAAAATAAAACAACTGCTGCCGTACGTGCGCAGATTTCGACTTTGGGGGTAATGTTGTTGGCTACACCCGGATGAATCTAGTCCATGTATTTCCTTTTTGGTGATATAATCTCGTAATTTTTCTTTTAGTTCTAGTATATATATATATTGGGACGGTTCAAGGGACACCCAAAAAAACACCCCAAATCTTAAACTCATAGTTTTCGATCAAATTTTTATGATCCGAACTGTTCAATGTGTGCAGAATGTGATTTTAAAGGTACCCGTGAAAAATTAACAAAAAAAATGATCGGGAAAGGCTTGATTTGAGCAGTTTTTATTTGAACCGTTTAATAAAAAACTGTTCAAAACTGTTCGGATCAAGCCCTCTCCGGTCATTTTTTTTTGCTGATTTCTCTCGGGTACCCTTAAAATCATGTTCTGATCACATTGAGCGACTCGGATCATCAAAATTTGATCGGAAACTATGAGGTGTTTATTTAGGTGTTTTTTTGGGTGTCTCCGAAACCGCCCCGTATATATATATATATATATATATATATATATATATATATATATATATATATATATATATATGACATACAAAAACATGCCACGGTGTGTCGTTATCCACAAGTTAATTTGGTTGCTGTTCAAAAATAATTGTTCCACATGTTTGGGACATAAGCGGTAACTGTGAAACACGTTTGCTAACTTTGGGAGGTAAATAAGAAACTCCTTTGCCAGAGTCGTAATGTGGAGGTCGAGCCTCGTGCATGCATTGAGTGCAATCGTATACTATATCACATGCATATGGTTATAATTAAAGAGGGTCTTGAATTTGTTTTCAAGAAAGAATATTACTATTATATGTAGAGTGGAAAGGATGGCCAATAAGTCCAATGCAATGATGGATTTTCTTTGTTAAACTTTTAAATGTGTCGTTTATTCAACAAAGCAAAACATTTACTTTTGGAGGTTTTGGCAGGATGATGAAACGTGCAATAAAGAGTAAAATTCTAGTAATGTCAAAAGGTGGTATCTCTTGGATTGAATTATTCTATTATGGGACCGGCTAACTGAATGGACTCCCAATGATGAAAATATTCGTAGATTGGGAATAACGTGAAACTAAGTTTTTATTAGTATTTTAATCTCACTCTCACCCACTTGTGTGTGGGAGAGACTCTAGGATTCAGTGGCAGAGCCACTTTATGCCCACCAAGCGCATAGGTCCCCCACTGCTTTTTTTTGTTTTTGTTTGTTTTATAACGATTTAATTTGATATCCAAAAGTATTTAATTAATCAATCTATCCAATATTTAGTTTAAATTTTTTGACCAAAAATTTAAACACACAAAATAAGAATTACTTGCTTGAATTGTTGCAAAATTAAGCCTCACAAACTGATCAATGTTTTTGATCATCAAAAAAATTCAATGTGAATATTGCGAAAATGGAGTAATTTTCACCCAGTATAGACAGTGAGTAATGTCCATCTACAGTTTGGTGGGTGAAAACCAAAACCTAAAAAACTCACCTCCATTTCTCATTATGTAACAAGTAACACGCAAGCCACTTCTGCATCACCAACAACCATCGAGTTGTAGGTTGGTAGAATGTTATCACCAGAGTTTTTATTTATAGTGCTCCCAATGATGCATTTTCTGGTTACGCGACTGGTAAGGCTTACTCTGAGGTATATACACTCAAGCTGGCTTGGGACATCTTCCATTACCGAAAAAAAAAACAGGAGCTAGATTACTCTTGTAGCCATGCTGCATATACAATCCAAAAACTTGTATTTTGCCAACTGAAATTTTTTGATCATCACACAAAGGTTTCGGTATTTATGAGACCTTTTGTGGGAAAATTAGCCATAAATACGATAAAATAGTTTCCATTTAGGGGAAGAACGCCATCAAAATAATTTTCAGTAGAGGTCCTTCAACATTTTGAGTTGTTGAGCCATAAGGGCAAAACATATTTTTACGAAAAATTTATCCTGGGGTAGGGTATCCTAGGGTTTATGTACTTTTATAAGATTTTAGTGAACACTTTTCTATTATAGGATTTTAGTGGTTTAGTCATTTTCATAGGATTTAGGGTTTCAGGCACTGTCATAGGGTACCTTAAGGTTTTAGGCACTTTTATAAGGTACCTTAATTAGGATTTAGGTACTTTAATAAGGTACTCTAGGGTTTTAGGCACTTTCACTAACTCTCAGTTATTAGTGAACTTTTACTAGTTTTGCAAAAAGTTTATTTTAGTAATCATGCAACACACTTATCCTTATGTTTAATTACAAAAGGTGCTTGTTCTTATATTTGATTGCAAAATGTGTTTGTTCTTGAGCTGAAAAAATATAAATATGAGAGATTTTTGACTAAGTCTCCCAAATTTTATCCCATTGACCACCTCAATATTTTATTTTATTGTCCTTTTTTGAATCTTTTCCCATGCTTTTGGACTACAGAAGTTGCTTAAATTTATCACGTGTGGTTGAAACCAAGTGCATGTGCCTAACCTTGTTGCATTTGATTGTTTATACTCGGTCTACCATGTGCTATGCCAATTCCCAGAATTCTTTTGCAATACCAAAGCAGTATAATGGTCATGAAAGCTGAATTGAATTTGTTGAAATTGTGGCTTCAACTTCACAATCAGGACGTTCTAAATAAGAAAAAACACTTCACAGTTAGGTTCAAGCTTGTCCGCATGCGGGCATGCCGGTGCCGGTCGTGGTCCATTTGATTTGGGCTTTCCTTCGGGCACATCTCAAACGATTAGACCACTTATCATCTGACAGGTACAATATTCATGAATGTATATATGATCCGTTGGCATTTATCTTTAAAAAATGTAGGACTATGCAAGCATATATTTTTGGTGTGTGGTAGACATATTTTTTGGCTACATTTATCTCGATGACATTACCAATATGGGTGTACGCACGGTAATCCCAAAAATAGTTAGGCCGGCATTGTTTAATTGTGAGTTATACATACATACATACATACATATATGGTGTTAGTCGCACATTTTTTTATATTAATTACAAAAGTTTTTACAATTACCAAATTTTTTAATGATGTTGTCGTATCTATTAAGTGTGCGTTGCATATCTTGAATAACTACTCATTTGAGGCAATCACGGGATTGTTTTGTTCCTAATGGCTAAAGAAGCAGCAGCTAGCGAAAAGGTAAGAGGAGGACTGTCGGTGAGACTCAATTTATGATAACATACATATACTCCACATGAGAGATATTCGAAGGAACGGTTGAAAAAAGAGGGCAAATTAACCAAACATTCTTCTTTCTTGTGGGGTCTCCATGTAGCTTCCTCCCTTTACACTGCGAATAGACACCTCTTCTATATACTGTACTATCTTTGTTTTTAAATGAGAGTTTCTCTTAGAAATTTTAACTATTTTAGAAAACATGTTATCATTACACCTACTTTTCATTATTATTCCTATATTTTACATATTTTACACCACTTGCGTTCACATATGTCATATGAGGGACGCTTTTGGAATTTTATCAAATTTCTGCTTCTATTTTTGGAAAGAGAATCATTTTAGAACATTCCGAAATAGAATAAGAGACTTTCAATTAGAAACAGAGGGAGAATCAATTCAAGAAATAAGACTTTTATTGGAGTATACAATTTAAATTTAAACGCTATGGATCCGTGAAGGCAATCGCTCGGATGTTCCCCTAACCCAATCCAGAAACGGACTAGAGGGAACCACAGCATGGGGAATGTCCGTGTCTTGTCGCAAGGATCGCTATAAGACAAAGAAAAATGCATGCCTTATTATATTTGTTACAAAACATATATATTTTGTATAAGCAAGAAAGTAATATAATGGATAGCTATATATCTATGGATATATATACTCCAAGGGAGAGATACATAGAGAAAGGGAGAAGACATGCACATGTTTTGTGTGTTGTGCGGATAGAGAGGTACTATTACACAGGATAAACTTGAAATAGAGTGGCATCGCAACAACTGAAGTAAGCGTGCGAAAGCAAAACACTTAGTCCTGGAGCCGTCCAGTTCCTAGAATATCCTTTCGGATGAGGGGTGTTGTAGCAACAGGTATATCATAGGTTACCACTAAGTTGTCCTCTTGTCCAGCTCCTATAAGCGAGATAAGCTATTTGGACATTGATTGACCAATCTGGGGATGTGTGAGATTGTGGTTCCTGTTCAGGCCATGAGTGCCTTAGAATCTTCAATTAAGTATAGCATAGTTGTGGCCGGGCAATGGCAGTACTATCTCCACGGAGAAGTCTAACCGCCAGTAATGATCGAGTCCGTTTCCATTTTGACATTAGCAATGTCTTTCTCCATAATGATAGTGAGGCCTCTGGAGATGGCCCGCAGTGGCGGCTCCAAGAATTTGTGATAGAATGTTCAGAAATTACCTTAACTCTATTAGCTGATTATATTAACTAATAATTTATGACGTACAATATGTCATTTAGTTGTATAAATAGTACGGTAAAAAAACATGACCTTTATTCTAAAAAATTAACTACGAGGCGAAATAAGAACTTGAAACCTAATTTTAAACAAAATTTTTTTTTTTTTTTTTGAAAGTTGTATTTCGTAGTAGACTGTGTTTTGAGAATGTAGGGGTTAAAATTTTACAGTTGTCCTAGATGAGTTTTGAGTTTCATATTTTGTGCCAACGTTTAAGTAGCGTATTAATCTATACTAAAACCCTTTTGAAAAAATTGTAGCGAATACGTTGGGGTTGACCTTCTCGAAAATCTATTGTTCTTTAGGATGACATGATGAGATTTTATATCATAATCTTAAATTTGAAGAAATATTATTCAAGTTAACTGGATTGCAATGTAGTTGAATTTTTTTAAAGCTTGGTGAGTAATTTTATCAGCTAACTAGACCAAATAAAAAGGTAGTTATTGTCATGAATGTGAAATTAACACATTTAAACCATCGATAATAAAAATGAAGAGAAAACGCAGAGTATAATACTTACACCAATAGATTCTTCTTATCACTTTCTTTTATAATTTTTTTTACTGATTATGAGCTTTACTTGAGGTAATATATTAGGTGTTCAAATATGAATTACCTGGATTGATGGGTTGTCATTGAGTGTTCAATTAGTTTTGCTTTAGATGTTCAAGACTTTTAGAATTGGGTGTTCATTGATATTTATGTTGGGTGTTCAAAAAAAGGTTAGCCCATAATTTTTACATGTATTTTAAGCAAAAAAAAATTGTTCGAGTGTTCAGTTGACCATGGATTCGTCTACATAGAGCGGCCTCTGATGGCCCATAGTTCGGCTTCCAGGATTGATTGGCTAGCTATTCTAACATAGAATCCCAGGATCCATACACCTTCGCCATCTCTGAATACACCTCCAATCCCTGCTTTCACTCCATTTTTTTTTCTTTTCACATATATATGTGATATCCATGCATGTTGATTACGTTTTGTTTAATTTGTTAAAGAAAGTTTTCTTTTCTGAGTTATATGAAGTTCACCGTTGGAATTAACTAGGTAATTACAGAAGGAAAAATAGTTTTGGTGTTCTGAAAATCCCTGAACCTCGATCTACGGCAACTGTTCTGCATACAATTATTGGTCTGTAGTATGTGTTTCCTTTTGTTTTTGGGTTTTGTATAGGGCTGTCCAAGAAAAATCGAGAACTGTGAAACCGGTCCGAACCGATCAGATCTGTGCTTTTTGGATTTTGGCCGTGGATTAATGGTCCGGACACGGATTTGAAATTTAAAAAACCGTGAGATATGGATTAGGATTGAATTTTCATTTCAAAATCATGGATTAACCGAACCGGACCGTGAAATATTTAAAAAAATAAAAATATAGATATGTGTGTGTAATATATATAAATAATTATAATTTTACTAATTTTCTTGTTTGTTTTGAGAAACTAATTGCTATTTTTTGTTTGGTTTTTATGGGATGTAATAAGTAGATTTTACTTGACTAGAATTTGTGTATTTTGGACAATGCTTAGTTTTATTTGGTTGTTGCCTTGCTATCTTTACCATGTTTATTACCTTAATGCTTTTACTGCCTTTACAATTTGAACAATGTTTATGGAAATTAGTGTTTGCGTTTTTATTTGGAAAATGGTAGTAGCATCATTTTATTTTTTTGGAAGTGAATCCATGGATAAAACCGGGACCGAACCATGATTCATGGTTCGGAATCTGAACTGAACAGTGAGACTTTTGGATTAGGATTGGATTGCATTTTCTCAAAACCATGAGGTACGGATTAGAATTGGATTCCTACGAATCTGATCCGATCTAGACCGTGGACAGCTCTAGTTTTGCACCTTAAGACAATTGGAGAAGTTGGGCTCAGCTTGTTCCAAATCCTACACCCAATTAGCCGGCCCACAATATCTGACCAGTTGGGCTCATAGCCCCAGTTTGCAATTGTAGCAATTGATATTTCTATGAGCCCAAAAGGTAAGACTATTTTGCGATTTTAATTAATTAATCCTTGAAATGCTCTGTAGATTTTGGACCAAAGTAATCCTCAAAATCCACTTTTCTATTTTATCTAGTCGCTTTTTCGTAATTACACGGAATCAAGCTCTTTACTCTCACTTTCTTCTCAATTAAAGGCTTAAAAATATTAGGCTTATTGAAATATAAAAATATGCAATATAGATCTTGTTTAAAAGATCTCGATGAAATATTTTATACAATGCAAAAAAAATTAAAAAATTATTTTCATAAATCCATTATTTTTATGTTTGAAAATTACAAAAAAAAATACTTATTCTTTAAGAAGGTTAGTGGAATGAAGCCTAAGTCGACACCTGTTTATTATTCAATTTTTATTTACCTCACGACCAACATAAGCACAAACTATTGCACTAAAGCACGTGACTTTGATAAAAGCTCAACGAACACTTTTTTAGTTCAAAAACCAGTTGAAGATTTTAATGAATAAAAATTATTCTGAATTTTTTTTTTGTTGGTCTTTGTTCCAACACAAACTTCAACTGTTTTCTTGAACTAAAAAGTTTTCATGGTGGCCTGACAA
Source organism: Rhododendron vialii (assembly GCF_030253575.1). Lineage (NCBI taxonomy): Eukaryota > Viridiplantae > Streptophyta > Magnoliopsida > Ericales > Ericaceae > Rhododendron > Rhododendron vialii. The sequence goes on along the minus strand of NC_080564.1, from coordinate 12,467,673 downwards.
AATTCAGGATCGCCTCATCTGAATCACGAAAATGGAAATTGTTAGCCTTTAAAGAATCTTCATTGGTTCACAAATTTTCTGTAGTGGTAGACTGGTCTCCATCCTTTTTTCGTTTAGAGATTTCTAGACACCGTGGATCTCATTTAGGAAGTAGTGGTGGAAGTTTTGACCAAGTGGAGAGGAGGTGAATGTAGGTTGTACGGAGAAGACAATTTCAAAGGTTAATAAATAAATAAAAAATTTTGCCGTTCAAAAAATAATAACGCTGTGATGAATGCGACCATGTATGTTTTTGCAAAGGCTAGCTATTTTCAAATCATGTGTATCATACACATGATTTGAAAATAGCTAGATACACATGATTTAAAAATAGCTAGCCTTTGCAAAAAAATAAAATAAAATAAAATGTTTCGTTTGCAAAGGCTTGTTATCCAACTATCGGTTGGATGCATTTGTATTTTTGGTGCATCACAGCTCTGTGAATTTTGATGTTTTTCCCTCGATGTACCACTTTCGAGTTTTATAAAATGTTTCGTTTGCGGAGAAAAAGAAGAAGTGTTTCATAGCATTTGGAGGGATAACTGTTCGAGTTCTACCCACAATTTGCAAATAATATTCTATGATTCTCTAGACAGACTATTAGCACTCCCATAAAGCATTCTTTCAAGTACTTATTTTATAGAAAAAAAAAGAAGCTTGAGTTCCGTGTTATTATCGCCAATGTTAGTTTGGCTGCCACCTAATAGATCTTTAATTTTGTAAATGTCAATTCAAACTCAAATTAACAAAACTTTTTTGGCATACTAGTTGATGCTCAATTTTTATCACATCAAATTTTTTTTGAACGGCAAATAAAATTTTATTAACCACAATAAATATACAAGAAGTAAGATTACAACGATTAAAAGGATAGGAAGATTAGGCATCATAACGAACAAAACGCATCCCAATCGACACTCAATCTGCCCCGCTAATTCTATGCCACTAATTACTCTAAGAGCTAACTACAAAGCGATACGGCCTGCACATACCACTTGAAAGTGACAACCATCCAAAAAGCCCGCCTAAAATAGCCCCAACAGCAAAAAGTAACACGGAGAATGAGAAAAGTTTTTCGTCTTTAAGACAAATATGACACGGTTATAGCTCAAGTGCCCCTTCTATTGCTTCAATTGAGGTTAAAAATGGTCAATACAAAATGCAATTTCACGTTGAACAAACAATATTGGCTTGAGGGGTGGATCCACTTCTAACGTCGCATAACTTTTCAACACAAATTAAGTACCTTTACTTGCTTTCACTCTTCTGCCACATCTAATGTCGCATAACTTGTCGACACAAATTAAGGACCTTTACTTGCTTCCACATAGTCTTCTGCTCCACTTGTGATCTTATTCCGAACGTATCTGTAGTAGATATACTGCAATATAATCTATTCATTATGTTGGTTAAGGTGTACAAAACAAAGATGAACTAAGAACCAAAAATTTATATTCTAGATTTTTGAACAGTCTGAAGGAACAGGATTTGTAAAAGAGCTAACTATCTGAAATAAGATGAGAAAAAGGATACAAATAAGTCTAGCACCACACAAACAACAGCATCTAGCAACCAAGGCAAATTGGCTTTAGTTTTGTCCCACTCAGTTGTTCTCATGACAATACTGCAAAAATTCAGTCATCAACATATTCAGCTACACAAACAGGTTGAATTGTATAGTACTAGTAAAGACTGAGACAATCAACCTTCCCACATAGGTGGCATTGGCAACTAGTGCAAAGATGAACATTAGTGGATTCAACCCCTGTAAGATTTTGGAAAAAGTCACCCAAATGAATCAAGCAACTAGATAACAAAATAATGCTTTTCACTAAGAATTTCAAAGTTAAGAGTCACCTCTACGCTCCCTCTTTTAATCTGGTCAATGAAGGCAAGAACATGACTTAATTAGGTACCCAACATATTAAATAGCATAAAAAATGCAACCTAAATTCTAACTCATTGCTTACATTTAAGACGATTTGAGGGATTCGGCCTCCCATATATATAGCAGCCATCATCCATCCTAACCATTGGCCATATACATTGTCCTCTGTGCTTTGTTCCTGGGAAATCCAATCCTAGCAGTAAGATTATTAAATTCGAAAAACAGAGGTAATGATACATTTACTTCAAATGTTAGACTGCAAAGTAAATAATCATTCGAAATGTAGCCTTTGCAAGTCAATAATCATACATTTAAGAGTCTCCTCCCAGTTAACCCTGTGTATACTTGTATAAAGGCCTTGCTTCCTTGGGGTAGACTTATTGTTGTAGCCAAGAATGTTGCAGCGCCGGCCTGAATGTACATATCACATGTATAATGTGAGCAAAGAGGTAAAGTTCATAAGTGATAAAGCGGATAAGCTTGTGTATGTTTTGAGGACAAGCAATGGATACATATGTGAGCGTATCAAACCCAGGTGGGTAGAGCTTGTGAAGTCAAAATAAAAAAATTATATGGGTTGCAATTTTTGTATGTATGAGTCTAGATTCAATCTAATCTCAATGGATGATATTGTTCATGGATTGAAAAAATTCAGGGCATAAATGTTTTAAGGCAGAAGTTAAAGTTCTAATTTGGAGCTTTCAGCCAAAAGGCTGTGCCTAAACCATATCTTCTTTGAAATGTGAGGGCTTATACAATTTTGGGAGTTCATTGATTGTGAAAGTTTTATGGCTAGTTTTATGCAATTTGAGTTTCCTTGCCAACCTTTTAAGAGGCAAACATGACCCTTCGTGGATCTCGAATCCTCCTTACAGACAACAGTCATCATAGAAAAATCTAAAAACTTTGTGACGCCTCTAGAGGATTATAGTACGATAGAGAACACTCCAAAAGATTTTAATATTGTAGGATATTTTCAAATGCTCTAAAATATGAGAGGAGATTGTAGAACATCCTAGATGATTGCAGAATGTGACGGAACGTAGAGATTTTTGGAGCATTTCAGGAGTACTCTATAGTGTTCCAGAAGATCATAGAAAATGCCTGAAAGCTTGTTCGTTTTGGGGCTTTAAAACCATAGCGCGCGGTCGCCAATATATTTTTCCTATCTATCTCTCTTCACTCAAACCTCCTTCAAAACCCAAAAAGCACAAGCCCTGGATGTTTTGCCTTGTGCTACAATTATATGGAGAGTTCTAAAAGATTGCAAACAGGTGGAGGAGCCTAAGTATTCTCTTGAAAGATTATGAAAGACAAATAAGAATCCTTAGATTAAGATGCATTTGGGGAGGTGGAAGCTATATCCAAGTAATTAAAGACCTAATTTGTAAGGTGCGTATTTTGAGTGTGCTGCTAGGAGAGTGCACTTTGCAAGAAAACTCAACAATGAATGCACAACACTCAAGTGTAGTTCATATATATTAAGAAAAGGAAAATGCTAAAAACAGTTTATTGGGCTGTAACTTATTGACAGCCCATTGAGTTGTCAATAGAATGACTCTTAAGAATTCAATTTGAGACATACCGATGTCATAGCAAGTAAAACTGAAAAAGGTAATCTAATATTTTTTGTGGTAAAAAGTGAAGCCAAGTAGTAACATCTTGTATGCAACCTAGTTATTCCGATCACCCAAAAAATTGTGGTGTATAAGCATTGGTATAGTTATCTACAACAGTGGTAAGATATAGCTTTTGAGGCTCACCGAACGTGGAATTGGCTGAGGCTTGCTCCGAGATTTCTTGGATGAGACTTGAATAGGCTCATCCTCCGATGATGAGTCACCGTCGAGTACCATAGTCGATGGACCACTTCTAGCGTGGCTTAGGTAGGACCAAGCTGGTGGAGTGCTGCTTCGAGCCAAAGATCTTGCCGACCTGAAAATTTGTTTCAAATGATTTGTATCCTCTTTCTTTTTAGTTATGAAAAGTAGTGCTTGTATAGGATTACATGAAAATCATGTGGAAGAGAGATATTACGTGTAGTAAAATTCCAACACCATGGGGGTGCCACCCGGTATTGGAATGCTTGAATCAACTGCTTGCTTAGGCGACATCAGTAGTTTTTTCTCTTCTTCAACCTAAGAAAATTTATAGCATCCTTAACATTCAATGACAGAAAGTAAACTGTTGAGGACAAGATTAAAAAACGTACCGCTTGAGTTTGCTCAATTTGTTTGCACTTCCACCAGGAATATACGTGATCGTAATAAAGGCTTTGCAAAACTAGCACCACAGTACTTGTTGTGTAAAGCTGTACAAAAGTTTCAGCCACAACTGAGATTCTGAAATTATTAATGCAAACACAACGAGGAGGTTGAAATAGAATTGCAATTCATTATGTAGGTGTACACTATAACCAAGAACAATAATGAAATGATGTGAATATCACATTTATTGCACAAAAACTGTTACTACTAGATAAAGACAAGTTCTTAATTTTGAACTGAGATAAAAACAAGTTGGAAAGTGGTAGTATTACCAGAGCCGTGTAATACTGAGTCGGCAACTGCAACAAGAAAACAGCCATCTCATGAGAGAGAGAGAGAGAGAGAGAGAGAGAGAGAGAGAGAGAGATTGTGTTTGTGTGTGTGTTTGACAATGATACAGATGTTGGGTTAAGCCCGAGACACCCATACTTGGCGTTTCAGCTTTCTCTGGTTTCAAAGCTAATCAAGTGGTTGAGCATCAGTTTAGATTCCGAGGTTTTATAATACATCTAAAACCAATGCTTCTTTTTCTAAAGATTTTCGAAAAACTTGGATAAAAATAAACTATTTTCCAAATATTAATTATTGAGCGAATAAATACCGTTGCAGGCTCAAGAAGACAACCCACTAGATTGAAAATGTCACTGCAGAAAACAAGAAAAACTAGTAATTATAGTAGTTTTACAATTTCCAAAAATTTGATTATGATACAAAATCAAGGTGGAGAAAACAAAGGGAGAAAAGAACCAACCCAATAATCCAAGTGAGGAGAAATAAGAGAGAGACTCCATGGCTTGTCTTTGTGCGGAAATTGGTGACGATCTGTGGGATTTCCGCTATTCCCCAACACACCAGACTTATCAGCCCAAACCCGAAAGAAAACTCGTCTCTTAGGTTGCATAGGCAATCCTTGAAATACTTCTCCACCCACCCAACACATGGCTTGTTCTCCTTCGCACAGTATGCAAGAGAATTCCGCATCGCCTTCATCTCTCTCTCCCTCTTTCTCTCTCTATCTCTCTATGTTTCTTGGACCTTCTAATTTGTAGAGAATCGATCAGGATTGCTTGATGATAGAATGACCATATTTAGACATCCTACAATAAGTTAATTACGGAAAATAAATGTGATCTGATTTGGTAAATAAAAGTGGTGATTGAAAATGATATTATGGTTTACACATTTGGAATTATTTGCTAAATTTATAGAACCACCGGAAATGGCATTCTCGTTGCACTGAATATTTGTGGTTCTATAAATTAGTAAATAAGAAAGAAAAAAACAACAAATACATGTGGTGACAACTGAATATTTGTGGTTCTATAAAGGAATCAACCCAATGGGCTGATAATAGTAGGTATGTAAATGTGTATTAAGAGGTGCAAAAAATAAACAGAAACACATATTTTCTTGCCTTCTTATGTGCTTATCGTCAACCCAATGGACTGACAATAGCAAGACCGTTCTATAAATCAGTAAGACCGTTGAATACAATATCATTCCTTACCGACCATAACGACCAAGTCCTGTCATGGAAGGTTGTTTCCCATAAAAACTTTTCCAAGTCATGAATATTTTGTGTATTTTTTGACGGAGAGTAAATTATGGAAGGAAAATCTTAACCCGAGTTTATTTGACAACGGTTAAGGTACAAAAAACTGAGCTCATATATATACGAAAAAGCATGTACGTAAAATATGCACAAAAATAAGTGAAATGTGGATTGAAGTTTTTAATGTGTTAGATTTATTTGCGCATTAAATATTGCCCGGTAAACATTATACTTTTTTTAGGTAACAATGAAAATCTAGAAGGTCCATACATCCGATTATCAAAAATTAAAAGGAATGGAAAAAACCGAGCGTGCATTAGATGACTATTTTGACTGATATGGATGAGAGGGTCTGAAATGATTCTAGAATGGTGTCAAAAATTAAATAGGCATGAGTTGTCAATAAAAGTCTTACGAATGGCAAACAAAATACGCATGCTTTTTCAGATGATTTCAAAATCCGACGTCCCTGATGCACAGCCAAGATATCAATATGGCACTACAAAATTGAATTTTGCGACCTAAGTAATAAAATCTTGTAGAATGATATTGTCTTTTTTTTGCTACTAGCGTTTTTGTTTGTTCAATGCACGAGACAAAAAAAATTATATTGGTGTTTTTTCGCGCCCTCCGTACCTGTCGGACACAATGCTAGTTGAGGAAAAAGATAGTTTAATTTTTTTCACAGTTCCATATTCAATACACGGTAGCGTTTTTTCCATTGTATCCACGGAATAACATATATCTACTATTATGAAAATGTACAAATAAAAAACGAAAAAGTATAATATTTATTTATCTAATTCAACTTATTCCCTAAATTATCTCTCTAGTCTCCGGTACATCCCACGTCTCTCTCTCTCTCTCTCTCTCTCTCTCTCTCTCTCTCTCTCTCTCTCTCTCTCTATTTTTCATTAAAAAAATCAAAACTCTTAAGATAGATAGATTTTATACTTTGCTACATTAGTTATGTACTACTTGTACATATTTTTCGAAAATCTAATAAACTCTTATAGTAGGATTTAATATTTGAATGACGTTAATCATCCTTCAGATTTGAAAGATGACATAAAATGAAAGCTGAAACCTGAATCTGTCCGCCCGACCCTAACTTCAGGACTTCGGGTTGGTGCTGTGTAGTAAGGTGTACAGCATCGTGTTATGTACCTCCGAGCCATCGGATCGTGCATCCGATGACTCGGATCTCATCTCAGCAATCAAAGATCGAGAGTCGTTCATTGTTGAGATGAGATCCGAGCCGTCGAATGCACAATTCGATGGCTCGAAGGTGCGTAGCACGGTGCTACGTACACCAGTTCACAACACCATCCCCAATTCCTAACCTCGGGCTTTCAATCCTAATTTCTTTTTCCTGCTTATTTGATACCACTATCTTATCTTACTTTTCAGTATTTCAACAAGATTGGAATTGATTTGCTCATATGGGTCCATCCTTTTCTCTTAGCCCTTCTTTTGGCCTAATAGCTCTACCTAGGTGACGTGACCCCTACTAAGGCCCCGTTTTGAAAAGATTTTTATTTTTTAAGTACTAATTTTTTATTTTACAAGATAGGTTATTCTCTTACAATACAACATTTATTTTTCTTAGCAGAACGGAGAATATATAAGAGTGCACGTGTACATTGAGCATATAAAGTTTGATCACTTTTTGATGATCTAAATATCTCAATTTGTGGGGTATATTTTAGTAAATTAGAAGGAGGGTTTGCCCTAATATAATTTATAACAATTCATGCAGAACATCTGCTCTACTTGATATGGGTGAACACTTGATCGAACAACAGTTGTTTTAGTTCTGAAAATTACCGAAATTCAATAATGATGATTTTTCTTCATAGTTGGACTCGTTTACAGAATAGACTATTCAATTCATCAAAACAGTCCTTGGGAATCCCACATAAAGTGAATAATGCCTCGATGGATCTGGAATAAATTAAACAATTTTAACACTCCAAATATACTACCCAACATCAGGAAACAACATGCTACGCTTATTAAATGACAATCGATTCCCAAAGATTAGATTACCCCTTTTCCAAACGTGAAAATACACAGAGATTCGAGAGTGCGCAAAATCGAACTACTAGACAGTACTCCATCACGAACAAGGTTCGTTATAGCAGCCAAGTTCATCAGATATTGCGCACACAAGTCATCATTCGGAACATTGTTCCTTCGACACATATGGACATGGCTGCAACTGCCATCCAAGTTCATCCTCACATTTCTTCTTCCAATCTCGTTTCGGGAAAAGGGGGAAAACAAAAATGTAGGGTCATGTAGCAGCTTTTGTACTTGAATGCAGATATAATTAACTACGGACATATATGGACTGTAGGGCCATGTAGCAATCCGACTTCGAATAGTAGTATTTATATAGTAGGAAGCACGTCAATGAAGATGAACATTGAATACAATGTATCTAAAAACTAAAATATAAAGATACAGAGACACTATGATCAGTGGGGGCTGGCCACCACACAAAAAATAAGGAGTGCTAGATGCAAATAAAATCTACTCGGAAATTATCTCAAAAGGACAAATCAATGGCAACGTATCTGTACCGTTGATTTGCTCTTTTGGGATAATTTCCGGATAGATTTTCTTTACACTTAGAATTTTTATAAAAAAACATATATAGCTCTATGCACTAAAGAACATCATTTACTACCCTTAACGAAGTGCCCCAGGGGCAACATTTAGCATTTGCCATTATAAAATTAACCCGGCAGTTTGTAACTCAAGACATACGTATATTCTTTTCTCTCTTTTTTCCGGTCAAACGGAAATTAGAAAACATATATTCGATCGTCTATTTGTCTTCTTTTTTTTTTGATCGGGTATTTGTCTATTCATGTTCATGCTTGAAATTTTTATAGAATTAATTGAGCATGGCACCCCTGTGTCCTGACATATTGCGTGTCCCTAACATGTCTGATGAAAACCAATTATAAGTGTTGTTTTTTCCTCGGAAAAAGTGAGAGATTATAATATTAAACTTGATAATGGGACATCTAGAGGGAAGGAGCTAGGGAAGGGTGAATGGCACTACCATAGATCTCAATTAGATTGGCACATGCATCCATATTAATCCTTAAATATATATAGTAGTTCATTAATTAAAGACCCAATAGATTCGCAACTCATCCAAACTTGCTCAGACCCTTCGGTTTGGCAACCGTAATACCTCTAAGCACTACGACTCCGTATCTGAGTCGTTGAGTAAATTAAAAAAGGGTGAGGTTGAATAACTTGAATGGATTGTAATTTTGGATCAATTATAGTTTTGATGATATCAAATCTAAGGTCTAAGATGTTTGAAGCGAGATTAGTTTAATGTGCGTGCAAATTGGTCCGAAATATCCTGTATTACCCCTAAAAAAAGATGTTTGAAGTCAAGATAAAATGAGTTGGTTAACAGTCATATGATATCCTATATTTGGAGAAAGTTATGGTGCACATTGTATGGATGATGGATCATCATAGCAATGTTATGTAATTTTTTTTGTAAAAGTTATGTTTTTGATGTAGTTATGAATGACTCTCTATCGTAGCAATGTATAACGATAAAAAGTTTCAATTGTTTTAACATGATGAAAGTTTTTGTTAGTTATGAATTTTTATGGTTCATGTGTTATACAATTTTTATGATTGGGTAATTGCTTATGAACATGTAAAGATGTATGGTACGTATAGCTCCGATTAATTATGAATAAGTATGAAAAAAACAAACAACAATAAATATATATTATTACCTCCGTCCCAAAATATTTGTCCAGTCTGCAATATGAAGAATTAAAAATAATTAATTTTTTCAATAAAAATTTAAGCTTTTTCCATAAATTAAAAACTTATTGATATTTTTAGTAAATCATTGAGTTTCTTGTTGAAAAAACTAAAACTATTTTAACTTCTCTTTTGCGGATTGGACAAACATTTTGAGACTGAGGGGGTACAAATCATTTTGACGAAGCAAGGGCTCTACTGCCTCAAAAGGATAGTAGCCTCTACCCACACTCAAAACGACACAGTTTTGAGGCTACAACTGCTGATTCCCTTTTTGCTCTCCTTTGTCCTCTTTGAAGAGAGATAACCAACACAGTTTTATGTATATTAAAAAATATATGGTTAAAAATTTAAGTGCTCAAATTTTTAATCCGTTGGAACAGATGCGAAGATCTTATTTTATGATCATATTATCTTAAAGAGTCATAATTAATTTGTGTCTCTAGTGCTCTCATAATTAAGTATCTGCTCTTTATTTAGGACTCTGTAGAGCAAAAACTTGATTATGAAAGTCCTAGATACAAAAATTAATTATGATTTTTAGGATAAAACGATCAGAAAAATAAGATATTCGCATCGGTTAAAACATATTTAAAATTGGAGCACTTAGTTTTTTAACCATATTTTTAAATATATAAATAGTCTTAAAAAAATTATGCACTATGATTTTCAATCTGTTTGAACCAATACAAAGATCTTATATTTTTGATTATTTTATCCTAAAGGATCATATTTAATTTTTGTTTCTAGGGCTTTCATAATTAAGTTTTTGCTTTATAGTATCCCAAATAAATAGTATATACTTAATTATGAGAGCCTTAATTAAAGACACAAATTAATTATGACCCTTTAAAATAATATAATTATAAAAATAATATCTTCACACCGATTCAAACGAATTAAAAATTAGAACACTTAAAATTTTAACCATATATTTTAATATATATCAACTGTGTCGTTTATAGAGTAGCAAGGAGGACAAAGGAGACCAAAAAGAGAATCTACAGTTCCAACCTCAAAACTGTGTCGCTTTGATTGTGGGCAGGGGCTACTGTCCTTTTGAGGGCAGCAGAGCCCCTGCTTCTCATTGTGACTAGTTTGGAAATACTCACCCCCTCCCCTTCCCCTTCTCTTTTTTTTTATCCTTGTTGATATTCATGTCAGTTTTCAATTGCTTATTTATTCTAATATAAATCTTCAAAAATATGCAATATGGATCTTGTTTGATAGTTCTCGATTAAGTCTATCATACAAAATTTTCAAAATTATGAAAAACATTGTAGATTGAGAGACATAAACGTTTTAAGAACGGCACAGATAACAAAAATAGACAACCAAAATGAGACGAAGTGAGTAGTTGATATTAGGCAGAATATATTTGAACTATTTGTAAAAAACTGATCATAGTGATCCATATATAATTGATGGAAACTGATATTGGCACTTCAAAAATTGATGGAGGCACTCTAATATCAGTATAATTTCAAAGCCACTTTTCTTTCATTTTTAGAGTGCCTCTATCAATTTTTAGAATGCCTCAATTAATTTTTAGAATTCCAATATTATTTTCACAAACCACCATTATTGATCTAAAAACAATCGGTTTACAGACTTTGGGTTCTTGTGAAAATGTAATCACTTTTATTTTTCTTTTGTACTAAAAATAAGGAATGGAAGAGGGTGATGCCTTCTAGTGCTAGCTGTTCAAAATTAAAATTTAAAAAGAAAGAAGAAAAGAAAGAAACGAAAAGATAATGGCGAGCGAGGCCAAAAAAGATGAAGATAGAAGTTGTTGAAACATGGGAGGACAGAATACGACAAAGAAGAAAAAGATGAAAAGACGCGGCGAGGAGGGTGCGCTGCAAGCTGGAGGAAACGTGGGCACGCGTGTCCGATTCTCGTACATACCTAGGTTTCATTCCCCATGTATGTCTACCGCTACAAATAAAAAATAAAAAAATTTGACGGTCAAGGAGCTCCCGGCCACGTACCTAATGGCAAGGAAGATTTGTAAGAACGGTTTTGTTATTGTCAGCCCACTGGACTGACGATAAACACGCTAGAAAATAAGAAAAATACGTATTTTTGTGCATTTTTTACACCCTTTAATATACATTCACATACTCACTGACTTTGTTTGGTTTAAGTTTTAAAAAATAATTTTTGAGAGTAGTGGTAATGAGTGGAGAGAGAAATTTATTAAAAACTATGCCGAGAGTTGAAAGTTACTCCCGAAGTTAGGAACCAAGTGGAGTGACTATTGTCAGCCCATCGGGTTGATTTTAGAATTTTCCTTATAAGAAATCACGCAAGGAAAAATGTGTTTAGGTCCATTTTAGGTCTCATAACAATTTAGAAAAATATTTATAAATTTTTTAATATTATTTTATAGGACCCTGTAAAAAATCAGGTTTAACGGTTATCGGCAAGTATTATTTTTGGATTCGTTGAGGCGAAACTATTCAATTCGCCCATATGAATCCAAAAGTAATGCTTACTGATGTCCGTTGAAACTGATTTTTTACATAGCCCAATAAAATAATATTAAAAATTTATGAATATTTTTCTAAATTTTTGTTGGACCCAGAATAGATCCAAACATATTTTTCCTTGCATGGTTCCCTGCATTTTTTATCTCGGTCCAGATAGGAAATACTTGGGGATTAACAAGAGATTTTCTACCTTATAGCTTGTTCCCGAAAAATTGCCAAATTTTAAACTAAGAGACCCTGTTCATTTAAGAGTTTTAGATTCTAATCATTATCTTATTTTTTTTCAATCATTACTTTTATTTTTTTTTTATCTTTTTTCAATCATTATTTTATTTCTCTCTATACTCATTACGTATAAATCCAAAACCTCAAAACTAATGGACTCTCTGTCGAGTTTACATGTTTTATTCTTATCGTCACATCAGCTACCCTTGGGGTTGTGATCTATCCTACAATTATTACGTCTTATCCCGTCCTCGGATCGCGATTCCTCTTTTCTTGTTCCCAACAATAATAACAAGAAGTATTCCAAACGTCCTACTCTCTTGTTCCATAATTTTTTATGCAACTGAGGGAGGTTAACAAAGGAGACAGCCAAGCTCCACTCCACCAAGGACGCATAATGGGCTTTCTCAAAAGTAGGGGTGTAAATGAACCGAGTCGAATCGAATATTGTTATATTCGAGCTCGGCTCGATCAGAATTCGTCTGGCTCGAGCTCGGCTCGTTAGTATTCGGTTTGAAATAAACGAGCCGGCTCGGCTCGAATTCGTCAACTTTTTGGCCTTAATGTTGAAAAATTAGCTAAATGAACCGAGTCGAACCAAATATTGGCATGTTCGAGCCGAACCGAACCTATATATTTTGAGTCAAGATGAACCTGTTCGCAAACCTATATATTGGCATGTTCGAGCCGAGTCGAGCCGAACCATATATTTCGAGCCGAGACGAACATGTTCGTGAACCTGTTCGAGCCGAGCCCTGCTAGGTTCGAGCTCGGCTCGTTTATCAAACGAGCTGCAAAATTGAGCTTGAGCTCGGCTCGTTTACCCTTCGAACTGAACCGAACTCGCGAGCTGCTCAGCTCATTTACCGCCCTACTCAGAAGTGTCAGTGAGCGCATGGAAGTATAGTATACTATAGTATTTAGAAATTGAAAATTTTGAATTTCGGGTAAGTCATGAAAATTAAATAAAAAGACACTTGAATATTTTAGGTCTTCATATTTTAATATCTTGTACAATGACATATTCATAGAGTATAAGTCCTATAATCAAGCTATGTATATAATCTCAATCTAGCTGTTGACCCTACAATCAAGCTATTTCCTTATGCACATCTAGAATAATTTAAAATAAGAAAAAAAAATATTATCTCTAATAAAAGAAAAGATTCACAAAATCACAACACTCTTTCTCAAATTGGTGAATAGATATCACACGTGCCCAACTTGTCCAAAAACTTTGAGAATACTCTAACTTCAAATTGCTTTGGTGAGGATATCGGCCAACTGGTCTTCTTATTGAATCTTAAGCAACTCTTCAATTTTCTCATCCAACTTCTCCTTAATGACGAATTTGTCTACTTCCATATGCTTTGTACGATCATGTTGAACCAAATTATGAGCAATATCGCATGTTACTTTATTGTCACAATAGAGTCCAATTGCTTTTTGAGGATGTTCCTAAAAATGAAATTGTGGCTCTACCTCCGTCCGAATCCCACAGGCAACTGATACACCAAACCAACCACTTGCTGAAGATGTTCTTGATTTAGTGTCTGAATCATCTAGAAAACATTAGCCATGGTGACTCAAAACCGACCTCCGAAGCACCAGTAGGACCAAACAAAACCCAACCATCCTAAGATCGCTCTGATCTCAACTTCGAGAAGAAAATTTTTCATTCATCATAATTCAATATCTTGTATAGTTACATATTTATAGAGATGGATCACCAATATAAGCCCTATAATCAAGCTAGTATTTCCTAATGTACAACTAGATTAATCTAGACCGATCATAAACAAAACCTAGAAAAATCTAGAAAAATCTTGTTATCTCTAACATTAACATTAATAGGAAAAAAAAATCACAAAAAATAATTCACAGAGCTTAACAGAGACATAAAGCGAATACTCCCTCCATCTTAAATTTTTTGTCCGGTTCGCAAAACGGAGTGTTAAAAATAATACAATTTTTGCGAGAAAAAATTATAAGTTTTTCAACAACTTACTAGATATCAATGAGTATTTTTAATTTGTGAAAAAAGTTGGAATTTTTTCTTGAAAAATTACATTTTTTCTTGAAAAAATTACATTTTTTTAACACTCTGTTTTGCGGACCGAACGTACAAAGAATTTGGGACCGCGGGAGTATGAACAAGAGTTCCAAAAACAGAAACGTGGCCTTAGGCCTCGTTTGGATAAATCAACGTGGAATGGTAGGATGCGAAGTAGAATGTCTTGGCGCCAGATGCAGCTAGGTGGCAGGATATTACGTAAGCTAAGCTCCGACTGCAAATGAGAAGATTGGTTTTATCCCATTACTCCATTTTTTCTTTTATTTCTTCATTTGAGAGAGTATCAAAATAATATATTTTATTGTAAAAGTGATTTTGGAGGAAATCTAACTCCAATACAATACTCTATTTCTACTTCTATTTCTTTAAAAATTCATCCCAAATCTCAAACTTCCCCACTTTCCCTCCAAAACTCAATTTTTTATTTTTCTAACTTCATTAAAAAAATACTCAATATGGGTCTTATTTTGAAGATATTGTACATATCTTTTGATTGGTACCAATTTTATAAAGGATTAGTATATCAAAACTAATTTGATGAACAAAATGGGATTTGATGAGGGTGAATAGTGAAATAGAGGAGATCCTCCATTTTTTTCTCCATCTTCCATATTTGGAGTACCAAACTTGATCCTCTCAAATGGAAGAGAAAATAAAAGATGGGTTGGAATGATATTTCCTCAAAAAATAAACCTCTCAAATGGAGAAATAGAGGAATGGAAGATGCATTGGAGATGCTCTTAGGAATCATAAGGAACAGGCACGCTCTCTTGTTACACCCAAATAAAGGTTTCCAGAAGCAATTTTAAGGGTAATAAACTTCGATCAACACTAAAATTAGACCAACAGTGTCGGCGCAAGAAATATATAGCAATTTATAAGTTTTAGTCAACACAATCATATTAGTAAATAAAAAGAGCAATACCTGCAAGTGGAGTGGTAGGCTGTAGCTTAATATATTAGACGCTGCGTACTCTCATGCAATGCAATAAACACTTCTTAACATTCGACGAAAAAATAATGAAGTTTGCTATATATACCTGTGCTTATTCATGAGAGCAAGAAAAAATTATGTTATGGGAGTACTTTTTTATTTTTTGTGCTAATACTTTTTCACATTGTTTCAAATTAATGTGAGAAGGAAGTTAAGTGAACAATAAATGAGTGAGTTGAGAAAGTGGAAGGGTCGAAAGAAAAAAATGTGAGACAAGAGAAACGGTGAGGGAGATGTGTGTGAGAGCCATTGAAGTAGTCCCACATCGGTGGGAAAATCAAAATTGGAATACTATATAACGAATCGTGATGAGTTAATGTATATTCAAAGTTAATTTTTTAAGCCACGTAGTTAGGTTAAAGGTTTAGCAGGTAAGTTGGTGTATATATGGGTTGGTATCAGAGCTACACCAATCAAAAGTGTGAGCCGGGTTCCACGAGAAGACGTGTTTGGGTGGGATCAACAAGTGAGGAATTGAGTTGAGTTGCTTGTCGGGCTCGTTTGCATAGGCGAGTTCCACATGAGATGGGCTTGAAGTGCTCAAGCGGGTACTTGTCTCATCTCGCTTGATGGGTGAAAGTGAAAGTTATTGGACCACAGAGTGCAATGAGAACGTTGCGATCATTCATAATTTCATAATCTGAACTATTCTTATTTAAGATATCGTCGAACAGTCAAAACTCTGTGTCGCGGGTCGGTATTTTCCATCGGCACGCTGAACAGTCAACACTCTGTTTGTATTTAGTATTATCCTGTTGGTACATCAATTGGTTTGAATGTTGCAATACTTCAAATTTCGAAATAGGTGCAGTTATCGATAAGTTGTTTAAATGGAAAAATACTTTATTATACTAGCTAGATCCATTCTTAGAGCAAGTATATCAGCTTAGGTAAACACCCAATCTTAGCCATTTTACCAATCCAAGGTGAGAAAACTCTCATGCAGCAGAATCGGTAAAGGGGTAGGTTGAATACCTTTTGCTACAGGTGTTCGCTTCATTTGCCGAAGCTCTATTCACAAGCTACTCCTTATTTTATTGTTTCCCCCCGGCCGCCGGCCCCCCCCCCCCCCCTCTCTCTCTCTCTCCCGTGTAGAAACCTAGCCGGAGCAACGAGGTTCTGGATCACAAATCATGTCAAAACCCAGCTCCTCTCTCTCTCTCTCCCTTCCATGGAATTCTCTTCTTCCAGTTTGCAGAGATTATTCATGGGATAAGTTTTCTGCACCAATTCTCATCTGAATTGAAAGATATAGGGTTCAATTTCTTGCTATAACTCCTCCCCGAGGATTACATTTGTTGGGTTCTAAATTTTGGGTGAATTTGAGAGAGAGAGAGAGGTGGGGGACTGGTTGGAGTGCAGAAAAATGGGGCACGTATTGCTCGCTGCAAAATCAGAAATGAAATGCATGGGGAGGAAGAAGAAAAAAAGAAACAAAAAAAATGAAGAAAAAACAATATTATAATAAATAATAGGTAAAATAGATAGTGTTTGTATAGTTGTGATAGAAAAAGTTGATAGGTAAACTAAAATTGTAAACTATTCACAAGGTAAATTAGCTATGCACTGGTGTACTTGCTCTTAGAACGTTTATATAGAGGTAGTAAAATTACACTCCAAATTCAACTTTGGTAATAGCTATTTGCAGCAAGCGCAGCACTCTAATAGAATTTTTAAAATTTAAATTTTCTATAGTTCTTTGCTACAATGAAAACCGAAAGGGCTAAGTAAATCTTTTTACAACTTTCTAATACTAGTATGTTTTTTTTTTTTGGGCTTAGAATTTGTTGGAGTAGACTCCTAAAAATGTGACGGATTGGTAGCCCAATGGGTTGTCTTTGGAAAGCCCAAGCCTATTTAGTATTGGATTATGATCCGTGGCTTATAACTTTGGGTTTGGACCTCTACTTTTCATTCTCTCTCTCTCATTTTTGTTTCGTGTGTTTTTTTTGGGTTCGGTTGTTCTTATTTTGGTTTTCGTCTCTAACATTAGATTAACCTACATATAAAAATTAACTACAGAAACCTACCAAAACAAGTGGCAGAAAAATAAAGTTTCCTGAACTTACTAAAATAGCGTTTAGCGTTTACAGAAATAAAAACGCATGAGTATCTTGGGAATCCAATCAAACCGCTGCCTTCAAATATATGAAAGACGTAAATTTTAGGTTGACTTTGCAGGTTCTCTTGAGTGTGTTTCATCCAGGCATTAGTTGACACATCTATGACTGGCCCAATTAAGGGGAATGACTTAGACCATAGAGCCATCAAATGAAGTGGAAACATTGATCACATCCTTCGAAAAATTATTTGGTCCTTAACAACTTGATCGCCAACATTAATATTAGTTTCCTTGCTTCTCACCAACGTACATATCAATTTTCTTATCATAACCTTCAACTATGATCTCTTCAACAGCTTGGGTTGTGGGGATGGGGGAGGTGAGCATCGTTGGGATCCCCGCCGATTCACACATGAGTGGTTTCGGTTACGCCTAACAGCGATAGGGAGCTTGCAACTAGTGAGACGACCGTGAACCTGGGCTCGCTTGGTGTTGCTCAACTTTCTTGGTAGTCATAGTGGCGATTCTTGGTAGTCATTGACTGGATTCGGGAATGTGAGGGGCTCATTGTCACGACCCAATCCCAATAGTTGGATACTAGGAGTGTCGTGACCGGCCAGTGGACCTCACTTCCACCCTAGGCTTCATAATTACTCGGTCCAAAAATATAGAAATTTTCAACAATTTAAAAACTGCGGAAGCATTATTACATTTAACAAAACACCATCAAAGCCTTGGCAAGTTTACAACCTTTACAAAACGTAGGTGATCTTACACAAAAGTACAAAACGGGGAACAGTCAATTCCCGGTTGGTTTTTCAAAATTTAGCTATACAATATCTACATGTCCACCAGGCAGCAGCATATTTCATTCCTACTTGCCATTACCTGTAGGAAAAAAATAGTAAATTTTCATATGCCGATAGCTCGTGTGAGATGCAACACCGGAGTTATACGTTTTACCATGGAAATAACTTTCATAAACCTTATTGACATAGCAGTCTAGCATATCATAGCTTTATCATAAATTTCATAAGAAGAATTGCATATCATCAACTTTGCATATGTAAACGATGCACATCCAACAGCTTAACATACATAGGGGAGCGACCCCACGTGGTGTGAAATAATCAAATCACTGGCAGCTGGTGCCACATAACAATCCTTCCTTATAACCCCTTCGTTGGTCATGGTATCTTTAAAATCCGTCCCCCTAACCCGGGACACTGTTGTCTGGATGCATCAATGAACTTTAAGCTCATAGAATTGTAATGTTATTTCTTTTTCACCTTTAGATGGCAAGGTGTTCATAGAGTCATCACTTCTCAAACATAATCATCCTCATAAATCATCTTTCAGTACACAACTCGTAGCATATTTCCATGGCATACAGTATAAGATATAAAAACATTTCATCAAATCATACTTCCTTAAAACATATCATAACTTTTGAGCATAAGAAACGCATAACATAATTTGCTTGAGAAAGCAATATAACCAAGGTTAGTGTATCTCACCTTCGATTTCTCGAGTGCTACGCTAAAGACTTGGATCGTTCTCGCTCTTATCCCTTGAACCAACCTATTGCCAATTACTTTGTGTCATAATACATTCAAAACTGTAATCAAGATACATATATTTTAGGCCTTCTCGATTGTGAGTTGGCCTACTGGGCTTGAAGGTGGCTCGGTCGCATAACAACAATTCTTTACTTTAAACGACACACAATCTTTTAAAGAACAAGTTCATATACAACTTTTATCCTAACTATAGGAGCTAATCCTAGTTCCCAATTTTATAAGTTCCAGGATCAAACCATAGTTCTTAGAGTTTGATTAAACTAAATAGTAAGAGTGGAGCTAGAATCTGTAATACAAATGTAGGGTCAAAACTTACAAGTTATGTAAATCAACTTAATTAGACTTCCTGACAATACTAAAGCCGTAACTAGCCATTACTCAAACCTTAATAATTTGAAAGCTCATATGTAGAATGTACCTACAGTTGTACCCAAACACACCAGTGCATACACGAACATATATACACATATTTTGATTTTATACTAGATGCAAAGATACACAACATACTTCTCGCACAGCAGCGGCGGTGCTGCTGCTACTCCTACATCTGATTTAGGTCGAAGGAAGAGGGGAAAAAGGTATGGAAAGATCCACCATGGCCGTTGCCACGTGCGATGCCCGCGTAGGGAATACAGAAAGAGAGGGAAGAGGAAATTACCCACTGAAATTTTCCGACAGTAATCGAAGGGTCTCGGAAGTTGGATTTAACCAGAGGGGTTCGCTGGTTGCTCCTCTCTCTCTCTCTTTTTCCTTCACCGTTTCCTTCTTCTAGCTGTTTCTTTTCTTTTCTTTTTTAACCCTTTTAATTTAATATTACTAGTGTGTGTGTGTGTGTGTGTGTGTGTGCGCGCGCGCGCGCGTGTGTGTGTGTGTGTATATATATATATATCAGTCCGTCTCCCGTAAGGGCCACCTTATTTTAATAAAATGCGGACCCCCCTTTCCCGATTGAATTTCGATGATCCAAGCCGCTCAACGTGTTCAGAACGTGATTTTAAGGGTACCCGCGAGAAATTAGCAAAAAAAATGACCGAGAAAGGCTTCATCCGAGCAGTTTTTGTTTGTTATTTATCGAACGGTTCAAACAAAAACTGCTCGGATGAAGCCCTTCCCGGTCATTTTTTTTGCCAATTTCTCGCGGGTACGCTTAAAATCACGTTCTGAACATATTGAGCGGCTCAGATAATCGAAATTCGATCGGAAAATGGGAGAAATGAGGAGGACCCCATTTTAATTAAAATAAGGACTCCCTCATTTGAGACTGACTGTATATACACACACACACACACACACCCACCACGGTTCACATGAGGGATCCCGCACTTTCTTACGGTGCGGGACTTCCCATTCCCGATTGAATTTCGATGATCCGAGCCGCTCAATGTGTGCATAACGTGATTTTAAGGGTACTCGCGAGAAATCAGCAATATATATATATATATTCTTTTCTTTTTTTAAGGTGAAAAGCCCTAAGTCATTCTTGACTTATGAGATACTAATGTTAGCTCGTGCCTATGGCACTATGCATCCCGGTTGAAAGGGGATGGCAGTTGTGTGATTTAAGTGAAAAGCATGGGCACTTAACCGGGAAGTGGGATGATGCATGATGCACTACAGCCTTTGGATCAAATGAATCTAAGCCGTTCTAACAACTTGTCTCCACATCCTTCTGTTTTATAATAGAGATGAGGACACATGTGCCAATTAAATTCCTAGCTGTGGAAATAATTGGTACATGAAATACAAAGGAAATTGGAATGTCAGAATTTTAATTCTACTTCCTAATAAAATTTGTTCTGATTCAATTATTCATGTTTGGATTCCAAACTCAAAAAGATTACAACGTAGACTGATTAAAACGTGTAGCTTTTTAGGGTGTTGTTCGCTTTCTAAAGAAAAGTATTAAACCCCTAAAATTATATCGTGCTATACTCGTATCCTTAAAATATTTGCTAAAGTGCATTTTTTTTAATCTTGTAACCTAATTAGAATCACATAAGTATACTTTTAGATGCTGGGCCTAACACTCATGGCGTTGTGGTGGTGATGGGTTTTGGTCCAGATCGGTGGTTATTAGTGCTGGTGTGATCGCTTGAGGTTGGTGGCATGTTTGGGCAGCGGTGAGGGATGATCGGTGTTGGTGTTAGGTTGAAGCAGTAGTGAATAGGCCGGGCCTTGATTATCGGTCTAGGCTTTGCCCGTTTGATTTATTTGAGCTGAACTTTTGATTTGGGCAGGTTTAGGTCCTTAGTTTTATTTGAGCTTGATATGATTTAATCTAGGTGTTATAAGACCCATAGGATGTGTTGGGCTTTGCCCACAGGGATTTGGGTCTCGGCCCTTTAAATGTTTTCTTTTTGTCCAACCCTTGGTTGAATTTGCCTATTCTTTCCCCCGAACTTGATGTACCATTTGCTAAGTTTTCTTAAATAAAATGTTAATTTTGCCGATAAAAAGAGAGGGTGTAGGTCAGGCTCGACTTTGGCTCGGGCTCGATTCGAACTTGGACAATGGAGTTCGAGTTCAGCTCCTTAAAATTTTTCAAAGCTCTCATTAGACTTAAACGAGCCGAACCGAGAAACAGAGCCGAATTGTGGCTTGTATACAATTCTTTGTTCAAATATAGTTTAGGCTCGAATTTAGGCTCGTGTTGTAGCTGTGGCGTTGCTGCAGCTTATGGAGCCCCTGGTTGCCGATTTTTCAAGCCGTTTATGTTGGTCATAATGGCGATTCTTGGCAGTCATCGACTGGATCCGAGAATGTGAGGGGCTCATGGCGCTGTGGTGGTGATGGGTTCTAGTCCATATCGGTGGTTACTAGTGTTGGTGTGATGGCTTGAGGTTAGTAGTTGGCGGTGTGTTTGGGCAGCTGTGAGGGATGATTGGTGTTGGTACTGTTAGGTTGAAGCAGTAGTGAATGGGCTAGGCCTTGCTTATTGGTCTAGGCTTGGCCCGTTTGATTTATTTGAGCTGAACTTTTTGATTTGGGCAGGTTTAGGCCTTTAGTTTTATTTGAGCTTTATATGTTTTAATCTAGGTGTTATAAGACCCATAGGGTGTGTTGGGCTTTGCCCATAGAGATTTGGGTCTCGGCCCTTTAGATGTTTTATTTTCGTCTAACCCTTGGTTGGATTCGCCTCTCCTCGCCCCCGAACTTGATGTATTTTTTGCCAAGTTTTTTTTAAATAAAATGTTAATTTTGCTGATAAAAAAAAGGAGAGGGTGTAGGTCAGGCTCGAGTTTGGCTCGGGCTTGATTCAAACTTGGACAATGGAGTTCGGGTTTGGCTCGTTAAAATTTTTCAAAGCTCGGGCTCCGCTCGTTTGGACTCGTTAGACTTAAACGAGCTGAACCGAGAAAGAGAGCCAAATTGAGGTTGAATACAGTTCTTCAAATATAGTTTAGACTCGAATTCAGGCTCGCGAGAATTTTTTTCCCAGTTCCTAATCACTATTCAAGCATATATGACAAAAAAAAGGAAAAAAAACAACAAAATCATGACCAATATTATCAATAAAAAAATCGAACTTAAAAGGAAGAAAAACAACAAGAAGAATATGACCACAAATCAACCACCAAACTTTGCTCCAACCTCCAAGTCTCCAGCAAAACATAGGTACAATGATTAGAATATTTGGTACGATTGGACGAATAAGACTGAAGCAGCTTGATTATTTTGGAGAGAGAGAGAGAGGCGAGGTGGTGGAGAGAGGCGAGGTGGTGGAGAGAGGCGATGTAGAGGAGTAGCTGAGAAGCCCTAACTTTTTGAGGTGAAACTCGTCGTTTCGTTTGTATCCACAGTATAGTATATTGTGGAGTACTAAAAGTAATACTTAAATTATACATATACCCCTAAAATATATAATAATTTTTTAAACCCTCGAAGCATAATTAATTACATTTTGACTTGAAATTCGTGAGCTTAGCCGAGCCGAATACTATTAGGCTCACGTTCTGCTCATTTATGGAATGTGCCTAAAATTGAGCTTCAAGTTCAATTCATTTAGTAGACGAGTTGAATTCGAACAAGCCCTTATCGAGCCGAGCTTCGAATAGTTCGCAAACAATTCAGCTCATTTAAAACCCTATTTGTGCCCATTGTACTTTGCAGAGCTAGGCAAATCTTACTTTGATACGACTTTACATGGTAGAGTGATTTGACTTAACATTTTTTATCAATATTTGAAATTGTTACAAAAATTAAAAGGACAAAAGATTAAAGGCATCCAATCTTAAGCAAAGCTAAAAACTATCTTCTATCAACCCGAGACCCAAAAATTAAGACATTTAACTATAGAAACATGCCAAAAACATGCAAGCGACAAAAATAGTGTTTCCATGCGTAAATATAAAACCCTGTAATATCTTGTCCTCCTACCTCAGCCGAAATGTAAAGTAGCGAAGAGCCAGTTCACTAGTCAGTGTTATGGGGCCCCAGTGGAAGCTGCCATGCGTAAATATAAAACCCCATAATATCTTGTCCTACTACCTCAATAGCTAGTGAACTTGATGTATTCTTTGTCAAGTTTTTTTAAATAAAATATTAATTTTGCTGATAAGAAGAAAAAGAAGGTGTAGGTCAAGCTCGAGTTTGGCTCGGGCTCTATTTGAACTTGGACAATGGAGTTCTAGTTCGACTCATCAAAAATTTTCAAATCTCGGGCTCGACTCGTTTGGGCTCGTTAAACTTAAACGAGCCGAACCGAGAAACAGAGCCGAATTGAGGCTTGAATACAATTCTTTGTTCATATATAGTTTAGGCTCGAATTCAGGCTCGTGAGAATTTTTTTCCCAGTTCCAAATCACCATTCATGCATATATGACAAAAAAAATAGGGAAAAACAACAAAATCATGACCAATATTATCAATAAAAAAACCAAACTTAAAAGAAAAAAAAACAACCACAAGAATATGACCACAAATCAACCACCAAACTTTGTTCCAACCTCCAAGTCTCCAACAAAACACAGGTACAATGATTAGAATATTTGGTATGATTGGACGGATTAGACTGGAGCAGCTTGATTATTTTGGAGAGAGAGGCGGCGTTGAAGAGGTGGTGTAGAGACGATGTGGAGTAGTGGTTGAGAAGCCCTAACTTTTTGAGGTAAAACTCATCGTTTCGTTTGTATCGACAGTATACTGTGGAGTACTAAAAGTAATACTTAAATTATACATATATCCCTAAAATATATAATATTTTTTTAAACCCTCGAAGTATAAATAATTACATTTTGACTTAAAATTCGCGAGCCTAACCGAACCGAATACTATTAGGGTCACATTCTCATTTATGGAACGTGTTAAAATTGAAGTTCAGGTTCAATTTATTTAATAAACGAGTTGAATTCGAACAAGCCCTTATTGAGGCTCGCATCGAATAGTTCGCGAACAATTTAGCTCATTTACGGACCCGGAGGTGCTGTATTGCACCTCCCGCACTACACGTGTAGTGCGGCCAATCCGGTCATCCATCTCTGTAATGGACAGCTCGGATTTTCATCCAAACAATAGACGGGTAGGATTTGTAGAAGCTCAGGTTATATCCAATCATTCATTGTCAAGATCGATGGCTCGTATATGCACTATATGGTGCCTTATCCGCTAATTTAAGCCCTACTTGTGCCCATTGTACTTTGCAGAGCTAGGCAAATCTTACTTTGATACCACTTTACGTAGTAGAATGATTTGACTTAATCTTTTTTTTGTTTTTTTGAACGACAATTTTTTTTATTATATTTAAAATTGTTTCAAAGATTAAAAGGACAAGAGATGATGACATCCAATCCTAAGCAAAGCTAACAGCTATCTTCTGCCCACCCGAGACTCAAAAATCAGGACTTGTAACTATAGAAACGTGCAAAAAACCAAGGACAAAAATAGTGTTTCCATGCATAAATATAAAACCCCGTAATATCATGGCCTACTACCTCAGCCAAAATGTAAAGTAGCAAAGAGCCAGTTCACTAGTCAGTGTTATGGGGCCCCAATGGAAGCTGCCATGCAATTTCCTTGATACCTGAAACTTCACGTAATATACCGTTCTTCCCAGCAACTTCATTGCGCAAAACTCCCACGTACCTTTAATTTCTTTATTCCAAAATCTTTCTGGAGCTGGCATTTTTTCTCAAACAAGCTAGCTCCATCGGTCCATCCCTATCTTCTTTATTCGATCCTCCTTGTCATTTCCCATCACCTTACCCCAACTGGATGAGTATATAAACCCCACTGCATCTCCATTCATTTTCATTCACAAAGTACGATTTCCTCCAATGGAACCCGAAATAATCCCGAAATCTTTCCGTTGTTTCCCCCACAAAGGCCTCAAATTAACCCTCCCTCGTCTCAAATCAAAGTCCAGCTCTAATTCAAGCTCTCCTCGATCCCCTGGGTCTCCCATTAGGCCCAAAAATACCACGAGGGAAGATGAGCTAAGAGAAGTTTTCCGTCGTTTCGATAAAGACGACGATGGGAAAATCTCGGCCATTGAGATCCGGGCTTATTTTGGGTCGATAGGGGAGTACATGTCCCACGAGGAGGCGAAAGCGGTGATTGATGAGCTCGATGGCGATGGAGACGAGATGATCGATTTTGCGGATTTTATGAGGTTGATGAAGAGGGATGAGGATGGTCATGAGGAGGATGAGGATGTTAAGGCCGCGTTTGGGATGTTCGAATTCGAGAAGGGGTGTGGGCGGATAACCGCGAAGAGCTTGCAGACAGTGCTGAGTCGGCTCGGGGAGTCGAGATCGTACGATGAGTGTGCCGCCATGATTCGGGCTTTTGATGTTGATGGCAATGGGGAGCTTGATTTTCATGAGTTTCACCAAATGATGGCTTAGACTTGAAGTTTAGCACATTGAAGAATATATATATATATTGTGCTAAAAACCTTAATAAACTAAGAATAATACAGTGAGCAAACTTTAATTTGTATCTCGTTTATGCAACTCATAAGGCACCAATTTTAAAACAAAGCATCTAGTGCGATGGGTTCGTATAATATTAGTTATAGGTAGGGCAAACTCAACATGCTTACATCAAAAGAGATGCCCTGGACTTTGTTGTGTGCTTTTTTTTTTTTTGGGTAATCAGGTGTCGGAGTCAGCTTAAGCGTACATGTAAGAATCCTGGAGACCTTAAAATCACAGTTTACTAGTAGTGGCCCCACTTCAAGCCGGAGCAACAAAGCTTCGTTGTGTTTGAAGGAGGTGAAATCAAGATGTATGCAGTTCTCGTTTGAGGTCGAGAAGCTCGGACAATCAAGTTTGCGTACGTAGGGATGTTAGAAAAATACTCCCTCCGTCCCACTTTGTTTGTTACCTTTTTGACTTTGTAATGTCTTAAATTGTTTGTCCAATTTGAATTTGAGTCATGTAAGTTCCATTAATGCCCATTCTCTTTGAAAAATATTGTGCATGGAAAAGTGTGCACTCTCATTTAATGCAAAAAAGTGAGGTATTTTTGGAAACGTCAAGCTTTTTAAGAGTAATCATTGTGTTTCCTAAAAAAATTGGAATCCCAAAGATAGACAAATAAATCGGGATGGAGGGAGTAAAAACATAAGAGAAAAGCTGTTGAGCTGTGATGGAAAACTACCTAATAGGAAGGTGCGCACTATTAGCATCTAATTATATGTAGTTGAATGCAGCCTTGTATGTGTATTTGTATGCATGTTATCTGTACACATAGAGGGAAAAGAGGAAAGGTGGAGTTTACTATTCCATTGATATTATTTGTCGTTTTCATGAAATCAAAGTTTGATTGAGTGTTCATTACTACCAAAGTAGTTTTAGATTGAGTTTTCGACCAGTAAACTGAACATGTTGTTATGTGTAAACTACTATTAATCTTGTTAGTTACTTAGACGACATATGAGTAATGAATTAAAGTTGCGTTTGGTTGGATGAAATGAAATATAAATTATTGGAGGAATTAAGATTAGAATAATCATTTTTTGTCCAACGTTTGATTGTGGCTATGAATCAATAGCAAAAATGAAATTTGCATTCAAATTCTTGTGTTTGGTATGCTAGAATCACATCTGAATTGAATCGAAATCGGAGTGGCAATAGCAATTTGGGAAGTGGCATTAGCAAAATTTCGAGTGGCAATAGTAAAATTTGAAGTGACATTAGCAAAATTTGGAGTGGCACTATTTCTTCATCTTTTATTAAACCAAATATATATCGGAGTGGACATTCGATTCCACTTCTCATCCCATCAAACCAAACATAGCTCAAGTTCATTACTACGAATGCCTCATTCGGAAATAATGATTGCTAATTGCTCAAACAACAGAGGTCCGAGTATTAGGAAAAAAATCTCAGGCAAGAGCAGTGTCATTTGCCCGACTGAATACTGAATAAGTACCAAGCCAAGCGCGACACCTGATTTATTGGCTTCTAAATTACAAAGACATCCCCTCATATATTTGCTTGTACCACTAACACCCCCTCAACTTCCAAAATGTACAATGACATCTCATAATTAGATTCCTTTATTGGTAAATTACAAAATCTGTGAACAAAAAGGTCAAATTAACCGCTTCACCTATCGTGCATCATTTCCCTCCAGATGGAACCCATCTCTCTCTCTCTCTCTCTCTCTCTCTCTCATAAAGCACCAATTCTAAATCAAGACACACAGTGTGATTGGTTTGCATAATAATAGTTACAGGTAGGGCAAACTCAACATGCTTACAACAAAAGAGATGTCCTGGACTTTGTTCTATTCTCTTTGTTATTTTATTTACAACGAAATGTCCAAACCAACTTAAGCACACTTGTACTAATTCTGCGAGACCATAAAGACTCCCTTTACTAGCAGAGGCCCCATTTGAAGCCAAAACAACTGGACTTTGTTGTGTTTGAAGGCAATGGATCATCAAGATGTATGAAGTTCTCGTTTGAGATCTAGAAGCTCGAACAATCAAGTTTACGCGGGAATGTTAGAAAAATATAAACTTGATTGTGGGCTTTCAAGGGGTTGTGAAAAAAACTGTTGAGCTATGATGGCAAACTACCTCATAGATAGGTGCACTGTTAGCATCTAAATGTAGTTGAATAGCATTTGTATGTGTATTTGTATGGCAAATTGCTATTCCCCCCCCCCTGACACCCCACCCCCCGGCCCCACACCAAAATTACCTCCTTGCCCTTACCCTTTTCCTTTTTGTTTTCTCTTTTTTTTACCCGGGCCCCCCCCCCAGCATTCCGTTTCTGTTTTCCTTTTTTTTTAAACCCGGCTGTTTTCGTTTTTTTTTTACCCGGGCCCCCCCAGCATTCCGTTTCTGTTTTCCTTTTTTTTTAAACCCGGCCGTTTTCTTTTTTTTTTTACCCGCCCCCCCCCCCCCCCAAACATTTCCTTTCTGTTTTCCTTTTTTTTAAAACCCGGCCGTTTTCTTTTTTTTTTAACCGGCCCCGGCCCCCCAGCCTTCCCTTTTTGTTTTTACCCGGCCCCCCAGCCTTCTCTTTTTGTTTTTTTTTTTTATCAAACTCCAGCCTTTTCTTAAAACCCAGATTATCCCCCGGCCCCCCACCCAAAAAACATCCGGCCCCCCCTCCCTTCTTAAAACACCTTCACCTTTTAAATTTTATTTTTATTTAATAAATTTTATCGTATTTATTTAATTTCTATAAATACACCGGGTAAAAAATCATGTTTTTTTGATAATTTTATTTGAAATGTTTATAATGAATTTTTTGCTCTAAGACTTTTCAACAAACACCCTAAAACTCATTATTTAGTTTCAAGACTCTCTTAGGGTGTTCATTGAAAGGCTTTGGAGGCAAAAATTTATTACGACCATTTAGGATGAAATGATCAGAAAAATAACATCTTTGCACCAGTTCAAACAGATTGAAAGTTGAAACATTTATTTTTGTAACTATATTTTTATTAGACTTAAACCTAGAATTAGATTTCAACCATAGAGCAAATATGGGGGGGGGGGGGGGGGGGGGGGGGCCGGCCATATGGAGTGAGGAGAGAGGTCCTCATTTTCCTATAAATAGAACTCTTTGTGAAACCATTCAATTCACACCTTGAATCTCTCCAACTTGTCTCTCTAGAAATTTTGTGTTTGCTCTTTGTTCTTACTTTGTTCTTGGTATTATTCAGTTTCTTCTTGAGTTCTTCAAGAAACTCAACCCAAGGCCGCCACTAAACCACCACCCGATCAGCTTCTCGATCCAAAAAATTTAGTAGTTTAGTCAATATTTATTTTCGAGAGGAAAAAAAAGTATTTTGTTTTCTCTTTCGAAGCTAACGTAAGCTTACCGTAAGAAGTCAGTTCGTTCGATAGCCACATTCATCTTCTGTAAGCTACCGTAACCTTCTATTATATTTTATTTTTGTGTTTAAAAATGCATATTAAGTTAAAATACTAAAGATAGCTAGCAAACTTATTCTACTAAAATTACTGGTCTAAAGCATAAGTGGTTTCCACTCCAAAGGTGTCCGTCCATGTGACACTATGCTTTATGATCGTTTTTACAATTGTGGAGTAACCCGAGGCTAACACCCTCGAAAGTTTGTCAACAAGTCTGGCTTCGTACCGACTAAGGAAGGAATGGTGATTCTAATTGGATTCGTCCGACCATCCGACCTGGGACTTTCCTGGTTATTTCTATGTCAAACATAATCTACAAAAATTAGAATAATGATTTTCGGTGAAAATTTGGCATGGTTACTTAGGCTTTCCTCACAAACTGTGTATTTGTCAAATTTTTTAGGAACGCCGCAGCGAAAAATTCGGGAAGGAACAATGGATGACTACAACTTTTCAATTTCAGATAGTTGGTCATTTGAGAATGATATTCGTAGTGAGGAGAGTGTCTCCCACAATAGTCGCGATTATACACAAGAATTTACCACCGACCAGGTTAGTTTTCACTGTTATTGTTTTGCATATTCGTTATTTATGTTAAGACTGGTTAATGTTGTATTTATACATTTTTTTTTATATAGATTTTTGAAAGTAGAGAAGATATGTTAGCTTGGGCACGGAGCGTTGGTCTAAAATATGGTATTGTGGTGGTTATTTTAAATTCTGCTAAGTTAAAAGGCGGCAAATTGCCGAAGTGCATTCTTGGTTGCGAAAGAGGAGGAAAGTACGAACCGCCACGGTATTTGGTTGAAGGGCAATCCTTGCAAAGAAATACTGGGACTAGAAAATGCGATTGCCCATTTCAACTGCGAGGTATACCACAACATCCATACGGTATCAGGTGGGGTTTAGAGGTTATTAGTGGTGTCCATAACCATGAAATAGCAAAACATATTGAGGGCCACGAGTACCCGTCAAGGCTAAAACCAATAGAGAAACAATTTGTGGTCGACATGGCCAACAGTACTGCGCCTCGTGAGATTCTTAATATTTTGAAGCAAAAAGACCCGTCAAACACTACGGGAATCAAGAGCATTTATAACACCATTTTTTCAAACAAAGCAGCCAAACTGGACGGTTTAACTCCTATTCAGTATGTCATACGTCAATTACTTAAGGAACATTACCTCCATCAATTTCTTACAAATCCGGATACTAACGAAATCACAGATATTATTTGGGTTCATCCTATGAGTCTAGAGTTATCTGTCAACTTTCCGTCTGTACTGATCATTGACGCCACGTACAAGACCAATGAGTATCGAAAACCACTATTGGAGGTTGTGGGTATCACATCCACATGGCGAACTTACTCGCTTATGTTCGCTTATCTTAGTAATGAGAGAGAAGAGACATTGACATGGGCATTGGATAACTTAAAAAACTGGATGCTTCAAAAGGGGGCGTCGATGCCATTGGTGTTTGTTTCAGATCGGGATTTAGCGCTTATGAACGCCATTGAAACATGTTTCCCTACGGCACGTCACATCTTGTGTATTTGGCACATAAATCAGTGCGTCATGAAGAACTGCAGCCGTGTGCTTGGTTCGGAATGGAAGCGCTTCGTCAAGTCATGGCACTCGCTTATCAATTCATCTACACCTTCGTCTTTCGAACATAAGTGGCAAGCCATGTGCGACGATTTTCGCCAGTTTCCGTATGTCATAACTTACCTGTGGCAAACATGGTTAAGGTCGTACAAAGAGCGGTTTGTTTCAGCATGGACAGATACATGTATGCACCTCGGAAGCAATTCAAGTCAAAGGTAAAATCGCTTTTTCACTTTCCTATTAAAATTTTGTGTATTTCTCTACTATACTAAGAAATACTTTTTGATACTTTCCTATTTAAACACAGTGCATTATTCTATTACAGGGCAGAGTCTGCACATGCGAGGCTAAAGCTATATTTAGGGGATACCATGTCATCACTACAAACATCTTTTGATAAAATACATAAGATGTTGAAAAATCAGTTCGGGGAAATTAAGAAGTCGTTCGAGAAATCATTGAACATTCCACGCCACAAACAATTACGTGACGACATTTTTGATCAGGTAAGGTGTCGTATTTCATTAGAGGCAATGGAGTTCATACATGATCAGCTAGAAACCGCTTTAGAAGTATCCCCCCACATTGTTGGCTATTGCAACTGTACGATCAAAATCACACACGGATTGCCATGCATGCACGATCTTGCATATTATCGTTCCATTTCCACTCCAATTCCGCTATGGAGTATCCACGCTCATTGGACTAGGTTGTCTATGCACGCAACCGAGTTTAATGAGGAGGGAGCACGATCTGACAGGACATCTCAGGTCGTTGAGATATTAGATGGGATGGATCCACCTATGCGAGAGCATATCATAGACAGGATTATCGATATGGCAGATCCATCTCGTAGCACAATTCGACCTCCATCGTACAACACAGAACATAGAGGTCGACCTACAGGTAGAGATGAGCAAAGTACACGTCGCATACCTTCTTTCTCAGAAGCATCCACTTCAGGATCAAGGACTGCAACATCGCGAGTGAGAGGGAGAGGGAGACGTGGGAGGGGTTCGGGGGTTCGCAACACTCAATTTATAGTTCCATCCATCATTGATCCCTACATTCAACGATTACCTCAGGCTTATCAGCGTTATATTTCCCACACTGTTGACGTGCTTGGTGATGGTCATTGTGGATTCAGGGCGATAGCTGCACTAATCGGGTATAGTGAAAATGATTGGAGTCGAGTACGAGAGGAGCTTATTGAAGAGATTCAACAAAATTATTATCTATACACCGAGATTTATCCAGTAAATGATTGGGCAAAGCATCTACTAATTTTACTAAATTGGTTCGAGCCTACGGCACCAAAGGATCACTGGATGGAGGCTATGACTTTGGGAGTTGTCATCGCAACAAGGTACAACCTAGTACTGCATACATTTGATGAGGATGTTTACGGTTGTTTTACTCATTTGCCATTGAGGTCCCCTCCAGTTTCAGTCGAATACCGCCGGGAAATTGCTATTGCCCGTGTTAACAACGATCACTTCGTGCAAATTTTCTTAGAACCTAATTACCCTGTACCACCCATCCCAATATGGTGGGAGGAGCATTCATCGGATGAAGCTAAAGGATGGGCTGCCAGTTATGAAACACGTTTGCTATTGTGGTACGAAGTAATGGGTATAAGCATGCCGGGAGCAGCATTTGGAGGAGATATTGATTAAAATTTGTGTTTTTATGTATTTTCATGTTTTGACAATATGTACTCAATTATAATAAAATGAAATTTTATTTCAATTTATTATTGTTCATTACAAGTTATTTTTATTATTCATTGTTAAGACTAATTAACTAATTAAAATAATATAAATTTATTAAGCATAAAGTCAATTTTAATTGAAAATAGAATTTGAGTTAACCAAAAAAAAAATAAAGAAGGGAGGTAAAGGGGAAAAGAAACAAATAAAGAAAATAGAAAAGATTATTAAAATAATAAAAAAAAAGTTCAAAGTAGAAGGAATCAAAAGAAAATAAAGAGAAAAAAACGAAAAAAAAAATTCTACCAGAAAAAAAAACAAAAGAAAATAAAGAAGAAAAAAGAAGAAAAAAAAAAAGTAAATGGAATGTGGGGGAAGCAGGAGAACGGGAGGGGGAGGGGGAGAAAAAAGAAAGAAAAAAAAAAGTAAAAGGAAAGAGAGGAGAGCAGGAGAACGGGAGGGGGGGGAGGGGTAATATGGGAAATGGGGTGTGGGGCCGGGGGGGGTGGGGTGTCAGGGGGGGGGGGGGAAAAGCAGCCCTCATTTGTATGCGGAAAAAAGAGAAAAAGTGGAGTTCATTGTTCCATCGTAATTGTGTGCCATTTTCATGAAATCAAAGTTTGATTGAGTGTTCATTACTACCAAAAGCAGTCTTAGATTGAGTTTTTGACCAACAAATTAAAGCTACTGTTCTGTGTAAAATGACTGCAATTTCTCGAATAACATAGGAGGTTATAAGAGTATTAGGAAAAAAATCTCGGGGGAGAGCAGTGTAGTCAGAGTGAAAATGTACCAAGCCTTGCACGACACCTAATTTCTTGGCTTCTAAATTACAAAGACATCCCCTCATATATTTGCTTGTATCACTTAACACCTCCTTAACTTCCAAAGGGAATGATGACTCTTCATAATTAGATTATGTAATTGGTAAATTACGAAATCTGTGAACAGAAAGGTCAAATTAACAGCCTCACCTTTGATGCATGCATGCATTTTGTGGGTTCATTTCCCTCCAAAGGTAACCCATTGGTACCCCCCCACCCGCTCTCTCTCTCTCTCTTGGCTCGCAAGTTGATCATCTCTATTATACCTTTTATGTGATGCATGTTTGAGCATCGTACATGTTACTGCCAGCATGGACCATTGATGGTTGCACTTGTACAAAGCCAGCATTGGGATAAAGGTCGTCAAGCCACCACTTTTGGCCCCCGATTTTTTGTCCAATTTTGAGGGCCCCCAGCTTTATAGGTACATATAGTAATTAGGCCTATATAAAAATTAAAATTAACTTGCCTAGAATTTTAAGGGCCCAATTAAAAATAAGGCTCAAGTGAAAGGGCCCAAACATAAAATAATTTGGTGACTATTTTGTTACTTTAAAAAACTAAAGGGGCCTAAGGGGGTGTTCCGGTAGTGAATAAGTTTTGAGAATCAAGTTACTAACTGTTTCCGGTAGTGAATAAGAATTGTCAAATTGTTGTGAATAAATTATAAATGAGTATGCAAGTGAAAAAATTATTTTTTTAGTTATTATTAAAAAATTATTAATTAATCTGAACAAAATATTAAAATGTAAAAATTTGTTTTTTAGTGTGAACAAGATAATAGAATTGCCTATATTTTTTCCCTCAAATACTTTGGTGGAAACATGGCCCAAGTGTCACAAAGTTATAAACCAGTAAAATATCATTTGCCTGCTGACTTATTTTCGGGAAATCCCTGACTACTGCCCGTCTTCTTTCGTTTTTTTTAATCCTCGTTACGGCTGCTCCTCTACTTTTTAATCAACAAACCCTACAACCCTCTTAACCCACCCACCAATTTTAAGAGATATAAATAGCCTAATCAACAAAAAGTTGCGCTTGGACCATCAGGAAATTTTTTGGCATTAGGGGCTTGGGGCAATCTTTGATCCAATATACGATTGGAAATGGTGCAGGGACTTTCTTATGGTATGACAATTGGCATTCTTTGGGGCCTTTGCATAAGAGATTTGGGGAAGAAGTGGTTTTTTATACGGGAAGATCTCTGCAAGAAAAAGTGTCCTCCATTATTTTCCAAGGAGAGTGGAGACGGCCCAGAATTCGTAATAGAGTTACTCAAGAGATAATCAGGTATAAGCCAGATAATTTGAGGGAGGATTATGTTGTTTGGGTCCCTCATCCTAGTGGCCACCATTATTCTGTTGCCTCCGCATGGGAAGCACTTCGAATCAGAAGGCCAAACCCACCTTGGGCAGCAATTGTCTGGTCCAAACAAATGGTCCCTCGATGGGCCTTCGTTTTATGGTTGGCCGTTCAAACCAAGCTGTGTACTAAAGACAGGTTAGCTAATTGGGGGATGTAGGTGGACGACAAATGTGTGTTTTGCAATAACGCTAGAGAGACCCACCACTATTTATTTTTCCAGTGTCCCTTCTCCCCTATGGTCTGGCAGCAAGTTCTAGTGAGGACTTTGGTGCCAGGCATTCCTAACACCCTCATGGACATTGTGGACTGGCTTGTCCAGTATGGGACGTCCAAGGTTTTTAAGAATTTAGTGTTACATAGTACCTTATCAGCTGCAGTGTATGGTATTTGGATTGAGAGGAATACTAGAGTGTTTCAAGGCCTTTCCAAATAGGTTGACGTCGTGTCCCTTAACGTGGTTAACTCTATCAGAGATTTTCTATGCTCTAGAAGACGTGTTAAGAACTCCACTTTGAACAGGGCTTTGGGTGACAAATGGAGGCTTCCGGATAGTATTTTTTCTCCAATGTAAATGTTGATTCTTTGTATAGATAGTAGATACCTTAAAGTTGTTTGTGTTTCCCACGGGGATGCCCCTATTACGTCTGCAGCGTTCATATTGGGGGATGCCCCTTTTAGTTTGTAATTCGTTTGAGCTTTTCAATGAAATTGTGCTTATCAAAAAAAAAAAACCATCAGCAAAGATTCGTGATTTCTCTATTGGTAATTTTGTTTTGAGAGATTTTCTGTTTTCTGTACAGGATTTGTAATTTATTTGTAAGCCAATTTTTGTGCTTGTGCATATTATTGACTGATGTTCCTCCTTTGAGTTACTCATCTACAGATGCTATTTTGATTTGGGTGAGTGGATTACCGATGGCTTGATGTTTCTGTATCCGTCGCCCTTGAAAAAACAAAAAGCCCATGATATTTTAATTTGATGCCTCGGTAACTTTACTTGAACCTTGAATTCTTTGACATTGGGATTGTTCTTGAATCTTGCTTGTTGGATTATCAATTAATTTGTGTCTTCAAATCATGCCTCCTTGAAAGTATCAGTCAGGGTATGAAAAATGAAAAAGGAGAAAGAATAGAAGATCTTATTAGATCTCAATAAATTTTTCATTAGTAGTAACAAACAAATTAATGGTTCAAGTTCAATTGAACATGTGGAGACAGGAGAATAATGAACATGAAGAATTTGTGGATATAGAGCCTGAAGATTTACCGAATGAGAAGGTGAATCAATCTATAAATGACAATGAGAGTGACAGTGAGAGGGAGGATGTCTGGATGTGAGTGTGAATGAGAGTGGTAAGGGTCAAACTGAAGATCAAAACGTATACGTAGAATTTCAACCTTTGAAAATTGATGATCCAAGTAATTGGGACAAGATTGATCAAAATTTTAGAAATGTATTTTATTGTTGACACGAAGAGAGATGATGATGCCGACTTTCCCAAAGATGGTTTTAATAGACACTTCTCTGGGACACATTATTATTGTCATTTATCAAATGGATAGAACCATAATAGGAAATGGCTTGTAATTCAACTACTGTGGACAAGGTATTTTGCTTTTGTTGCAAGTTGCTTAAGGATGAGGGAAATGGCTTGTATAAGATTCATCAAATAGCTTACCCGCAAGTTGTTTGGTTTTGGTATGAGAGCAGTTACTTTTTCAGCCCGCAACAGCCTACGGTCTTCGATTGATGCTTCATCAAGGCTGTTTCAATGGTTACATCAAACTTTGATTGGTAATTTTGAATCATCGTATAACAAGCGGGAAAAAAAAAATAAAAAAACAAATGTGCTTGTTACCCAATAAGAAAAGTATTTCGCAATAAACTTTCAAGATGCACAATTGGAATATTGCTTCAGATTGTTGTTCTCATATCTATTTGCTCAATCCAGTTCCATTTACCCCTTTTTCTAAACACACACACACACACACACAAACAGTCGTGAAGAAAATGATGGCCCGAGGAGTACTGGGAGAAGATCTATACGAAATTGTTGCCAAGGATAGAAGAGACGTTGTGGGTAAGTTATGCAGGAGGGTTCTCTTAGGAAGTTGACAATTTCTTTTTTTGATCAGAAGTTGACAATTTATTTGACATAGAACTGTGTCAAATATTCAAGTATAGTACTTAATTAAATACTGTCTTACCTATTCGTCTTGAAGAATTTCATTGGTTTTATGTACATTCGGCAGGAATCTTGAACGGCATAATGTAAAGATCATCTATGTAGTCATCCTTTTGGTCCTCTATGACTTTACCGAGTTTTCCAACAGTACATTCCGATTCTTCTCATTAAAATAAATCGTTGTATTCTTAGATGGTATCCGAAAATTGAAATTGTAACTTAGCTTTTCGGTGAGCATCCAATTGTCAGTTGGATGCGGTTGTACATTTCGCTTTTTCCTCGAAGTACCCCGTTCGAGTTTTATAAAATGTTTCGTTTGCCGAGCAAAAAATTAAATAAATCATTGTATTTGTTTTCTGCTTTGAGACTCGAATGACACTAATTACCTATGTATGTATTCTTTTACAAAGTACTTTTTTTTTCTCAGCAAACGAAACATTTTATATAGCTCGAAAGGGTACATCGAGAAAAGAGCATCTAAGCATAAGAGCTTCGAAACTCCGGAAAAGAAAAGCATCCAACAGAAAGTTGGATAAAACACCTTAGATTACATTACAATTTTAATTTTCGGATACCATCTAGAAAAACCTTAAAATCCTCCACGGTGTAGACTTTGATGTTGAATTTTGTTTTCATCCACATTGCAACCCTGGTTTTGACCATATCCTCCACCTCCCACTGATGTTTTCTAGAGTTGTTGAAAATACAATTGTTTCTTACCAACCATATGGACTATAGTATAGCATAGAAGCAAGATTCACAAATATGTTTCTCTAGAGTTGCCTTTCTTGATGTTGTAGCAATTAATTCCCTTCTTTTCTGAGATATTTCCTGGTTTGTATTCTAGCTTATTACTATGGAGTTTATTGCTATATTTACTCAGTCTTCGATACTACGGCTTAAATTTGTCGTGGTAACACAATTATGCTATCACGAGGAATCAATTTTTGTCTCTAAAACCATGTGTATATATATTTTATGCTAATTGCAGTGGTGAGGAAAAGTATTTTTGCCAACTTTCCTCACCTATACATCGTCACAAAATGAATTTGCGAGGAAGAACACTATCATCGTCCATTAGTAGAATTCTGGTTAGGTGTTGTCCTTCCTATATTGGAACAAAACGTCGCCAATTTTGTTTTGTGGACGATAAAAATTGTGGAGTACAAGGGCATAAAAAAAATAGGCGAAAAACTTTTTTGTCACAAAATGAAAGTTAAGGTGACAGATTAATTCGTCACTAAAAGGGTATTTAAGGGAAAATTTTACTTCCCGTGTTGGCACCATTGGGGTTGCTTTATTTCGTTGAGGGAGTAGATTCAAACCAGAACATTGATTGCATCAAATTATGGGTGGAAATTTCAAACACAATACAAACATGACAACGGAGTTAGAGAGTTTTGACATGAACATGAATAGACACTATCCACCAAGACGAAAATAAAATAGGGCGAATACGGGTTAGACTCTCGTTACACGATAAGGCCCGGGACGCGCATAACCATTTAACCAAGAACAACACAACACGACATGACACGAAATTGACGATGCCAACCCATAGCATGTACTCTCTTTTTTTTTGGTAAAAGAGATTTTATTACCAAAAAGGAGACAAGATACAAAGGGAAACAACGGGGCATACCCCTGAACACATTACAAAAACAGACCCAAACTAAACAAAAAAAAACAGAAACCTAGGCTATACAGATAGCTCAAAGCAAAATTTTCCTAGAAATATTTCAGGCTTTACAAAGGTCTCGATTAACACTATTCCTACCCACTTTTTTCCAAGAACAGACTCTATCCCAAACATCAAGAATAAGCTGCTCCATAGTGCCTTCAAGATTAGGGTGTTTGTTGCAAAAAATGCACTCATTCCTAGCCTTCCATATGTAATACACAGAACCAGCCATGGCTAACTTGTATAGCGCTAAAGGAAAACCTTGGTTCTTCAGATGATGGATTGTCCAGGCTATCTCCTGATCCCACTCTACTGGACACCGACAAACTCCAAATTTTTCAAGGACTCTAGACCAAATGTGGGATGAGAATGAACAAGTGAAGAATAAATGCCCATGAGACTCAGCCACACTACCACACAGAACACACATACGATCCACTACCAATCTCCAGGATAAGAGTCCATCCTTAGTTGAAAGTCTGCCCCAACATATATACGAGCCACATAATGAAAGCCCATCTGGGTATGTTTTGTTTGAACCAAACAATTTAAGCCCAAGGCACCTTTGGATTGGGAGTTCTCAGAGCTTCCAAAGCAGATTTAACAGAATATGTACCAGTAGAGGAAGGAACCCGAACTACAAAATCCTTAATTGAAAAGTTAGGCCTCAAGGTATGAAGAGTACTCCCCATGATTTGCATTATAGCCCTATTACGTTGCCTAGGCCAATGCCAATCCTCATTACGAATGATTGATGAAACTTTTGCAAGGAGAGAACTCCCAACATTCCTTACAATAGCCTCCCTAAACACCTTATAAAGAGGACCTTCAGTATGCCAGTTGTCCAACTAAAGAAAAGTTTGACTCCCATTGCCAACCACATACCTGATAAGGGGTTGAACTTGATCCCTGAGCTTGAATAGTTTCCTAATGGTCCAAGAAGAATCTTGTGGTAATCTCACGTGCCAAGGACATTTTCGTTTGATGACATATGAATGAATCCACTTAACCCACAAGGAATTTGATTTCTTGCTAAGAGCCCACAAATACCTTGCCATAGTAGCCTTATTCCATTCTTTAAGAGGCTTGAAACCCAAACCCCCTTCTTCTTTTGGTGCACAAACCCATTCCCATTTAATTTTAGCACCTCCCTGCTTGAGATGAACCCCAGACCATAAGAAAGCCCTAAGCGAACTTTCAATGTCCTTTAACATCTTCTGGGGAAGGATAAATATGGAGCACCAATATGCTTGCATGCTCCACAAAACTGAGCTAATCAATTGAGTCCTACCACCAAACGATAGCAGTTTTGTTGACCAACTCTGAATTCTCTGAAGAATTTTTTCCTTAAGCTGGATACAATCATTGTATGAAAGTTTGGAAGAAATCAAAGGGACCCCCAAGTAACGCATAGGGAGAATACCCTTAGGGATGGGAAGGATATCACCCAACTGGATTTTAAGAGCCCTATAATGCCGAAAAAGAAGACAGCACTCTTTCGAAGATTGGGGCGAAGGCTAGAATAAGAGTGGAATTCATCTAAAGCAGTTTTAACAGTAGAAAATGATACTTGGTCAGCTCCACAGAGCATAAATAGGTCATTAGGAAAAGCTAAGTGATGGATTTGCAAAACCTTACATTTGGGATGGAAAGTAAACTGGCCCTCCCTAGCTTTATGCTGTAGAATATAGAAAAAGCCCTTCATAACTATCAGAAACAAATAAGGGGACATCGGATCGCCTTGTCTCAAACCCCTTTTCCCCTTAAAATAACCTTCAAGGTTTCCATTTAAAGCCACTGAAAAGTGAGCATTCGACACACAAAACTGAACCCACTTAATGAATTGATTAGGGAAATGCATGGCTGCCATCATTTCAAACAAGAAACCCCAAGACATAGAATCAAACGCCTTCATTAAGTCGATTTTAATTGCACACTTGGGAGGCCCTTCATCCCTTTGATAGTTTCTGAGTAAATCCTGCATGAGCAAAATATTGTCTGCTATAGATCTCCCCTTCACAAATGCTGACTGACTTTGGTTGATGATAATGGGAAGAATACCTTGCATTCTATTAGCCAAGACTTTTGTAATACATTTGTACAAAACATTACAACAAGCAATGGGACGAAACTCTTTCATACTCGTAGGGGTTGCAGTTTTTGGCATTAGAGTCAACGCAGTGGCATTCCAACCCTTTGGCATAGTACCAATCATAAAGAAAGCTTGAATGGCCAACACCACATCATCCCCAATTCTGTTCCAATTCCTTTGAAAGAAAGCTACATTGAACCCATTTGGACCAGGGGCTTTATCCCCTCCAATTGAAAACATAGCAGCTTTGATTTCCTCCTCAGTTGCCAAACAAGTAAGGCCAGCTTGTAACTCAAAGGGAACTCTGGCAGTAACAAGATTAGACATTACTGTAGCGGCTTCTACTCTGTTAGGGAAACTAGTGCCCAAAAGCTTCTCATAAAAAGACACAACTTCTTTCTTGACAGCTTCAGGATCTTCGAGCCTATTTCCATACTCATCATTAATAGAAAGAATCTTGTTTCTCATTCTATTTGCAGCCATTTTCCTATGAAAGCAATTAGTATTATTATCCCCTAGTTTCAGCCATTGGATTCTCGATTTTTGCCTCTTATATGACTCCTCAACTGCACTAAGGTGTCTATATTCAAGCATAGCCTCTTTTTCCAAGGCTAACACCACATCAGTCACACTACCCATAGCAGCATCTTCCTGAATTCAAATCAACTTTGCCTTCGCTTCAGTAACTCTATAGCTAATATTACTATAAGCAGTTTTATTAAGGTCTTTGAGCAATCCTTTTAAAGTTCTTAACTTCAGAGAAAGCCTTTCCATTGGATGGCAGCCCCTAGTCTGGCCCCAAGCCTCATGAAGTAAATTTGGAAACTTAGGATCATTCATCTAAAAGTTAAAGAACTTAAAAGGCTTCCTCCTAGGCTTATAAGGAAGAACAAAAACAATAAGGGAATAATGGTCAGATATTCCAGGAGCAGCAAACACAGCTTCAGATTCTGTAAAAATATCTTGCCAAGCATGATTAACCATAAGTATGTCTATCCTGCTTTTATTTTGAACAAACCCACCACTTCAATTGGACCAAGAGAACCAAAAATCTTTTGCAGGGAGATCATCCACATCTATGTCATCAATACATGAATTAAATGCAGCTGCAGCGGTAAAATCAAAGTTATCAATAATACTCCATTCGTTCACCCTTCTCATAGCATTAAAATCTCCTAAAAGGATCCAAGGTTCAACACTCAAGCTCTGGGTAAGCCTCTCAACTCAGTCCATAACATACCACGATCAGTTGGCTGGTTCATACCATAGACTAGAGTAACATTAAAAAACTATAAAGTATTGACATGATTAATTCGACAAGTAATATGTTGGGCACTACTGGAAATCAAATCAGCTTTAATAAGAGAAGTATTCCATGTAAAGATTGCTCTGGCAACTGTATGAGCACCAATATTATGGATATAGTCCTAATTTGCAGGTAGGCAATTCTTCATGGTTGACGTAATATTTTGGGATCTGACCTTAGTTTCGACAATCCCACCCAAGGATAAACTATTATCAAAGATAAACTTTCTAACCTCCACTTGTTTGGAAGGATCGTTCAAACGAATGTTCCAAGCACCAAACTTAATCATCTTTTTCTTATTAGGCTTTCTTGTCTTCTTTTGTGGCCCAAGAGGTTCAGGACCCCCATTCACACCATTGGGAAACTCAACAGCCCGAACATCATTTTGTTTATCTTGGCTAACAGGGATCCCCATATCTTGAACTTTTCCTACAAGAGAGGACTGACCACTCGGAGTGAAACATGTGGACTGTTGTGCAACCCTAGAAAGTTTAGAGACATCTTGCCCAACTCTGATACTTTCCTTTGGAGGAGGAACATCATTATGGACAAGACTCGGCTCATTAGACACCGACGTAGCACTCGACTTCTTCTGCCCTTCCAAAACCTTAGAATAAGAAACAACCCCAGGTAGAGGCTGAACATGGAGAAAATCATCCCTAGATGTCCCAGAAATATTGACAGCATCCACTACACCAATAGGTTCCACAAACCCCAAGGCAGCATCAGTCTCCAAATCTATGGATTCCAATGCTGCAAATATGTTCGATCCAAAAACCTGAACATTCTTTTGAGGCCTGGGAACCTTGCTTGGACTAGTAGCAACAGGGGCAGCAGAAATACCCACATTAACCTCCTTACTTTTCCCAGCCTTTACCGCCCGAACCTGAATAGAGGTATGCACCTGAGCATGGTGGTTTTTCGGACAGCCAGCCTCACTGTGCCCAAACACCAAACACTCGAAACATTGCAATGGTTTCCAAGGATACTTCACCTTAATTTCAACTTCCTTACCATTATCAAATCTAAGGTCAAAAGAAAGAGGAAGAGTGGCCCCAACTTTTATTTCAGCACAAACCCTTGCATAGTTAAGACGTTTGCACTTTGCTGTCACAAAATCCGCATAAAGGGGCCTCCCAATGGGACTTGCAACATAACTATGACCTGCAGCTATCCAATATTCCAATGGAACATTGAAAAACTGAACCCAAATGGGAATTTTCACCAACTGGTCCTTAACAAAGCTCATTTTGGGGTTCCCATTTTCTTCAAAACCACCAATCTCCCTCGGATATGCCAAGGGCCAAAATCTAAAATTCGTTTATACGCATCATCCTTATTGAAAAGAAAAAAATAGAAACCATCATCATTAGAAAGAACATCAGTTATGCCAAACTTGTCCCAAATTCTAAACACAGTGGAATGCACAGTCAGGAATGGCACTTTTCTGTCCAAAAAATATCCAACCAAACTAAATTTCCATTTTTTAACCCCACACTCACCAACAGGGGGAAGGGGGGTGACAACAAGCTTATCTCCTTCCATGGAAGGAGGAAAATATTGGAGTTCCACACAGGTGTCATCTGAAACAGCATCAACAAGTAAATTTTTCCAAAGAGTAGGCGGATTACTCGCCACAGGTTTAGTAGAGGCAAAGGATTTACCTTCAAGAAGCACCATAGAGAGATTATCCTCAGCTTTGCGATGAAGAATCAAATTCTCAGCAGTTAGGGTTTTGATCTGCCTTACAATAACATCATCTGATTCCTCAAAACGAAGGTGAGAGTACTCCTTTTGTAGGTCCACACTAAGCAATTCAAAAGCAACATTCCAATCGGAGCACACAGGACCATTAGATTCAACACAAGGCACATCAGAAATGAGCGCTGTCCCCGTCAAAGGGACTAGGGAAGCAAGAAAATGTTCTACCAGATCCATCAATGGTTTGGTTCCAAGAACACTAGGCACAATTTGGTGCACAAGAGGGTTAGCACCATCAATTCCAAGAGTAGGAACTACACCAGGTTCAACAACTCCACTAACAGCATGAACCGATCGCAAAGAAGTTTCATTATTCACAGGAATGAATGAATTAGGTTTTTTAGGAGTTTTTCCATTTTTAGGGGTTTTTTCCAGCAATGAAGAACTCAAAACAGGAAAATGTTTTACCAAATCCATTAAAGAACACAGAAATCAGAAAGAATCAACTCAGAAATCGAACACGAACGAAGAATCCAAAATTGCCATGGAAAACGAGAGAATTACGAAGGGAACTTGTAAGCAGAGACGATGGTAACCACACCTGACAACACCGAAAGACGACGACCAGACGACGGCGAACGAACGGCGGCCAATCGATCTGAGAGGTAGTCAGTTCTGTTCTCGATCTTTCAATTTTTCCGTCCCCCTCTACCCAAGACTTCTTTCAGAGAGAGATTACAGTGTATTTTTATTTTTTTTAGTCAAGTATACTACGTTTTTTTTTTTTTGTAAGCAAAAATTCATATAACCAAAAAAACGCGCACAAAGTGACAAGAAAACAATAGGGGCATCCCCCTGGCACCTATACATCAAAAGGACCAAGAGATGTCCAAAAAGCAAACTCATAAGGAAACTATGAACAATTATTCTGCATGGAGAATTTGACAGCAGACCAAGAGCTAACCTTAG
The DNA here is from genome assembly GCF_030253575.1 of Rhododendron vialii. Taxonomy (NCBI): domain Eukaryota; kingdom Viridiplantae; phylum Streptophyta; class Magnoliopsida; order Ericales; family Ericaceae; genus Rhododendron; species Rhododendron vialii. Next base: position 12,422,920 of record NC_080564.1, on the reverse strand, counting down.
CTCTCACGGAGTTAAAGACTTCACCCATAATCCCATCAACACCTCTGGATTTGCCTTGGAAGATCCTCGAGTTCCGTTCTCCCTAAAGAACATAAATGAAGGCTGTCAAAGACAGCTTATACAGAGAATCACGCAAGCTTTTCCCTTGTCTATACTGAACTGCCCACTCCAATTCCTGGGCCAAAGGCGAAACCAGCCTAGTAATCCCATTTCTAGCCAAAATTTGCCTCCAAATCATCTTAGAAAGCTAGCATTCAAAGAAAAGATGGCTATGGGATTCTATATCAGTCAAGCAGAGAGAACAAAGAGGGGGCACCACCACAACCCAACTCACTAACCTATCCTTTGTTGACAGCCTTCCCAAGATACCCAGCCAAGTAATGAAACTCCATCTAGGCACACCTTGGCTGAACCACACAAGTGTATGCCAAGGTTGGAAAGAATTCCTATGCCGATAGGCTTCCCAAGCTGATTTGGCTGAAAATTTACCATCAGAGGTTAAAATCCATATGACCCTATCAGGAACAGATGGATTGGGGAAAAAGTCAGCTGGAGTTTGCCTGATAATGTTCATAATGATCCTGTTGCGCTGCCTAGGCCATCTCCAGAGACCATTCTCAATAATAGAAGATACTTTAGCCATGAGAGTCTGTCCTCTATGAACCACCACAGAATCACCAAACCTTTGGAATAGAGCCCCAACTAGATGCCAGTTATCAGTCCACAAGAAGGTGTCCCTGCCATTACCAATAACATATTTCATCCATTCCATACAGATAAGTCTTAACTTCAGAAGTTTCCTTACTACCCAAGAAGCTTCATTAGGAATTGGAATCCCCCACAGGCTTTGACCTTTAAGGATATGGACATGTACCCATTTCACCCATAAAGTGTTAGCTTTTTGACTAAGGGCCCAAAGATGTTTCATGTTGATAGCTCTATTCCACTCTTTTATGGATCGAAACCCCAAACCCCTTTCATTCTTGGGGACACAAAGAGAAGACCAGCTTACTTTTATCCCAATATGCTTCAAATCTGCTCCAGACCAAAGAAATGCACATAGAACACTCTCAATCTCCTTGGTGATCTTTTGAGGAAGGATAAAAATGGCACTCCAATATGTTTGGATATTGAATATGATAGACTGAATTAATTGAGCCGCGTACTAATAAAAGGAACCCCCAGGTATTTGACCGGAAGTTGACCTATAGGAATACCCAACAAATTAGAGAAGACTTGCTTATCAGAATCAGGGACACCAGCAAAATGCATTGCACTTTTCAGCAAATTAGGTTGTAACCCAGAAAACCCATGAAACTCCTGCAAAGTTTTCAACACAGTCTATACAGACCGCAAATGAGCGCCACACAGAATAAACAGGTCATCCGCAAACACAACATGTGAAATCCCCAACTTTTGGCATTTAGGATGGAACTTGAAGTCCACAACCTCAGTATTCCACTGTAGAAGGGATGAAGAAACTTCCATAACTAAGAGAAAAAGGTAGGGGAGATTGGATCCCCCTGCCTAAGGCCTCTAGCCCCCGGGAAGTAGCCAACTAACCCACCATTAAGCATGATAGAGAACTTAGGAGTGGATATGCATTCTTTTATCCATCCAACAAACGTAGCAGGAAACTCCATAGCAATCATAGTGTCAATCAAAAAAACCCAATCAACCGAATCGTATGCTTTCATAAGATCAACCTTGATTGCACATCTAGGAGGCCCATCATTTCTATGATAATTCCTAATAAGTTCATGCCTAAGCAGAACATTGTCCACAATGCTTCTCTCGTTAATAAAAGCTGACTGGGATTGGCTAACTACAACAGGCAAAACCTGTTGCATCCTCTTTGCCAAGACTTTGGTAACTACTTTATAAACCACATTGCAATAAGCAATGGGTCTGTATTCTTTAATAGTAGAAGGGTTGGAGGTCTTAGGAACCAAAGTTAAGGCTGTAGAATTCCATTCCTTAAGAATGTACCCTTTCTCAAAAAACAGCAAAACTGCATCAACCAAATCCTGCCCTACAATCTCCCAATTTTGCTGGAAAAAACTAGAACAAAAGCCATCAGGCCCAGGAGCTTTATCTCCTTTAATGGACATTAGAGCATTTTTAACTTCAGCCACAGAAACAGGTTGAATAAGGTCTCTTTGCATAGAAGCAGGGACTTTCTTCTTAATAATCTGCTGCAAACAACCCGTAGCATCTGTCCTATCCTGAAATTTGGTCCCAAGCAAACTTTTGTAGAACTGAATAATTTCTTGTTGCACCTCCTCAGGTTTGTCCAACCTGACCCCTTCTGCATTTGTCAAACTCAGAATCTTGTTTCGCATGCGATTACTAGCAACTTTGTGATGAAAAAACTTAGTATTCTTGTCTCCTAAGGCAAGCCAAGCCACCCTAGATTTCTGTTTTTTAAAAGATTCTTCAGCATTACTGAGCTCCATAAATTGTCTAAGAGTTTCCTTTTCCTGCAGCCGCAAACTTTCATCTCCCAAATCCTGAACACAAAGAGATTGAAGATGCTCCAAATGCTGTCTAGCCTCAAAAACCCTCCCAGAGATATTGGAGAAACACTGATCATTTAGCCCCCTCAAATAGGTTTTAGTCTTCGAAGTTTAACAGAAAGCTTAAGCATTGCTGAACCAATAGAAGGTTGAGTCCAAGAGTTCAACACTAACTCCTTGAACAAGTGATGCTTCATCCAGTAATTGAAAAACCGAAAAGGCTTTTTACAGGGAACTACATGAAGAACAGAAACCAATAAAGAACAGTGGTCAGAGATACCTGAGGAATGAACCAAAGCCTCAGATTCAGGGAAAGTATACTATGTTGTACGTACGTATACTATGTTGTACGTACAAATGCCCATAGCATGTACTTGTGTTTCCTTAAAGATTAATTTTGATTCCTCTGAATTTTCTAATCAGTAGAAGATTTGATTTTCTAAAATAATGCTTGGTCTACTTGTATAGGAAAATATTAATGTAATTCTGCAAAGGCATTGCATATATATTATTATACAACCAGTAATAAAATTCCCCCACCCCCCCCCCCACCACCCCCCCCCCCCCCCCCCCCCATATCAAAGTCTACTGAATTCGTAATCACTGTGTTTCTACTTTTTATTCTAAAAAAATCCAAAATTAATTACTCTGTTTGGGCTTTGAAGACTAGATGGCTCAAGCATGGATAGGCAAAAAAAAAAGCCGTGCCCTCTTTCCTTCTTCGCTTAGGCATGGCTTCAATGCACTTGTATGTGGCCCCATCACATTATCTTTAACTCGCCTATGGAGTGTCGTTCTCGGCACTTGCAAGGCTTCTGCCATGACCTGATATGGTTTGACGACTCAGCGGAAGTGCACAAATTTTGTTGTTGTCCAATTGCACTCTCTTGTGACCAACTCATCCTCACAAATCGGGGATACATCAATGGTCAGTCCCTTGGCAATACAAGAATTTGCTTTTTTTGTACAATTTTACGTATTGTCTTGGATTGACGGAAAACATTGCAGCTATCTCCTTGAGACACCCTTTTTTAATTTCCTAGATGCACTCTCTGACAATAGAATCTCCAAAATCTATTGCTGTTGTTGTTGATCAGTTAGGTTCTTTTTTTCTCTACGGAAGAGAGAAGATGGTTCATGCAAAAAAGACATCTTTTGACGTTATAGAGGTGATAGAAATCTGTTGGAGAAAAAGTAGGAACAAGATAGAAATTAACAACAAAGAGAATTTTTAGGAAGCAAGAGTATAGGTGGAGGAAAAAGTAGGGGGAGTGTAGTTACTAAATTTTCTCCCTTCCAGATTCAAATTTTAAATCTGATTTGAAAGGAAACTTTGCGTTAAGTGGTGCGGAATAATAATATATATATAGAGACTAATTAAAGGGTCCAATATGGTTCCATCTATTATGATAGGCTATGATGGAACCAATGCTTATAAATAGGTGGTCAAGGTCCCCACTCCAAACCTTAGCCTCTATTCTTATACCATTCTATCGTGTGTGAGACTAAGGTTAAGATCAAGAGAAGGGTTTTGGAGGCGGAAGATGAATAACCACACTAAGGTTTTCATCTTCCATGGCGATAGATACACATCCGGTATTATTTTTCTTCAATGGTTTAACATGAGATCTTGGGTTTGGAGCAAATATGGCGGGCAAAAATTTGAGGCACCATTTTTTCCTCAATGACATGACATGATATCAAATTGGATTTGGCTCCAATACGGTAATGCCACAATTTGGGTTCAATTATTTTTATTTTTACATAGTTTTAATATTTTGTCAAAGGGGTAAAATGATAAAATTGATAAAAAGTCAATGTAGTTATGATGTTCCCTTAAATTAAGGTAAAGTCAATATAAGCACAACAAATTGGGACGAATGGAGTAAGAATCTTCTTAATAGTGTCCAAATTAATTTATTAAGAATCTTAACATCGAGTCTGTCGACCCAAAGATGACACAGTCTAAAGCAGGTTTGGTTAGTATCAAGATATTCGACATTTTTCTGTTTTTTTTAACAGCAAAAAAAGATTTTATTAATCTTTGAATAAAGAATATAAAGTTTAAAAGGACCCGAAGCTGAATGAAAAATAGGGAAAAAAACAAAGCATCAAGCTAAAAACAAAACACGTTAAATCTCAAAGGCCCACACCCTATAGATACAACAAAACCAATCCACCGTAAACCCAAAGAATAACCATATTGCTACCCAAACTCAACTCCTAAAAGACCCAGAAAAAGTTCCACCAAGATGAGAAAACCCACAAAAACCCAAACACCAACACAACGAAATTGCAAAACCATTGAATCCTTGAAACCTCAAAGAAACCACTAACACCCAAACGCCAACCTAGCAAAAGCTACAAACCCATAGATTCCTTGAGACAAGATTACGGAGTACCTTATTGACGATCTTACTTGATGTTTTAACCCGAAGCCAAAAAGATACGAGAAACCCGAAATGACATGGTAGGATGCCAACCCCTACATCTAACCATTAAACCGGCTTACATGGTTACATTTCAAGTATGAAATCGCAACACAAACTATTAAAACTTCCATACGTTTATATACAGAGAATGGCTACGATACACACCTGGTATAACTAAAAATGTTTGTGTTTGGTTGAGAGTTTAGTTTAGTTTAGTTTTGGTAGTGGATGGAGAGAGAAATAGAGTAATGATTGAAGATAGGGGTAATGATTAGAGAGAGATAGAGAGAGATGTGAAAGTAATAATTGAAAAAATAGGATAATGATTGGAGAAAGAAGTAGGGTAATGATTGAAAAACAAAACTAAAACAAAACTAAAATGGCAAACGAACAAAGCGGCGTCTCTCAATGGTTAAGGTTATGCTATCTCAATGGTTAAGGTTATGTCTCTCAAGGGTTAAGTTATGTCTCTCAATGGTCAAGAGCATACGGTGTGCATGGTTACACCTATGTCATGCCTCTTAATGGTTTTGGTTACGCCTAAAATATTATGCTATGTTACGCCTCTCAATGGATTAGTTATGCTAGTGCATATGGTAAGTACTTGTGTACATACACAATAGTTTTTTTCCTTATATACAAGGCACATTTTGAACCCGTCTTCTTGTTTTTTTTTTTTTGAAAATCAAATTTTGGACCTTACGCTGTAAATATTTCAACTCTTTGACTTTGACAGTCATGTCCTAAAATTATGATTTTTTGAAAATTTTAAAATTTCTCATTATAACCTTGTTTAAGCAATATTCAATTTATGCTGACAACACATCTTTTTTATTGAATCATTCTACGCGTTCATATGCGATAATAATTTTTATGAAATTTAATCTCCTAATAACTTTTTTTATTCTTGTTATCGAGCTAGATTTTATGAGATCTTCTTCGAGAAATTGTTGACCCGGCAAAACTTTATTTACCATCATTAACAATGCTGTTACAACCCATTCTCCACTACCGTAAGTACCATTAACATCTAAAAATTCCAAATTTACATAGGTAAAGACTTTGTTAGCATTGAAGCCTTTGTTAATTAGTTGGAAAGTTCAGACTTTGTTAGCATTGAAGCCTGGGACGTTCAAGCCTAGGTGATTCCAACAGTACGTAACCCCAGTCAGATTGTAGCGAGGATTTAAAATTTGGCCATTACATATCGTATCGGCTGATAAGTAACGGTCTTTTAGCTTTCCAATTTGTTTACATCATGAAATACCGATGAGATGAAAATCACAAGGGAGATTTTGTACACTATATGTCTAGCTTTTATCTCTATGAAATAGAAGTACTAAAACAGAATAGAACGATAATAGAGATATAATGAAATTTGTTATCAGTCGATTTTCGACTCACAGGCATTGCAACAGATACTTGACCGTTACGGGTGATTTAGGCTTTAATCTTTTCTCGCTAATTGTGTGGAATTGGAGAGGAAGAGTATTTTCCCTCTAGATTTCTTAAAACAGGCGACAAAATCTCTTTTCCCTGCTGAACGAACGGGTGCCATTTAGTTTTAAAAAATAGTTTCCATTTATATTTCGTCGCCTTGTAGCATTATTGTTGTACTGTGTGGATATTATTCTGTAACTATCTCAAAGAAACATCAGTTGCTACCGGTAGCAATAGGACTGTGGCCTTGTTTGTTTGGGGGTAAATTAACAATCATTAACTGCGATGATAGCATATAAACATATTAGTTATTCAAGATTGTATTTGAGGAGTTGGAATTATCAATTATGGTAAGATTACTTAGAATGGTGGTTTATTCCTCATTACCCATCGTGTGAAGTCAACCAACACCCCAAAGGCCCAAAGATCCTTATTCCTCTTTAATGACCAAAAACCCATGACACAATGATGCTGCGCGCGCTGTTATGAAGGTGGAGCAGGATAGAACCTAAGAGTAATGTTGGACATTTTTACAGACTTGTAACCCTAACAATATAATTAGGGATATAACTAAAGTGAAGAAATTCAATATCCTTCCTCATCATTAGAATGACAATATATTGTGGTTCGAGCTTTTCATTTCATTATTTTCGGCATTAGTATCCCACAAACTTCATACATATACTTAAAATTAGAGGGTTCACTAGGCCCGTGATGTCGCATGGATGTTGAGGTACTCTCAAACTGTCTCTTTCAGTTTAAAATCTAATGGTAGCTGGTTCAAAAGATCGGAGTTCTTGAGGGCCACCATATCAAACTGTCTCTTTCAGTTGTTCATTTTATAATGGTAGCTGGTTCAAAAAGGATTGCGTTTACGAAAGATTTATTCCTGTCATTTCATTTTATACCATTGGACATGCGATTCTATCTTGAAAAAATTTAAAGACTAGTACTATCATTTTCTTTTCTCTGATACGTCAGTTAGTGAAACCTCTCGACAACCAAGCCAAAGCTGTTTTGTGCCGGCTCTAGATCAATATATGACTCAATTGTCTAATGGATAGTACAAGATTTTTTAGAGGAATTTCTATTCCAAGTCAAACCCTTTAGCCAACCCAACAGATAGTACTCTTTTTCTTTTTAATTAATTGTTGAGGTGCCAGGCAATTGTTTGCATTTTACCGATTCAAAATGCATGATGTTCTTGGAATACGTCTCCGGTCAAATTTCTAAATGCAAGCTGAAAACCAAAGAATTTCTTCTTAGTTAGTAGAAAAAAAAAACACCACCTTGAGTCCTTTTGTTAATCAACTAACATGGATATCATTTCCCTTCTGATCTCCGTCCTCTCAATCCTTTTCATCTCTGGCCCTTCTCAGATTGAAGCCCAACAGCCTTATGATGGGAATGTCACGACAGTCTGTGATGGCACCGGCAATTCAAACTCCGCTTTCGGGTACACTTGTAATGGCCTTTATAGCAGTTGCCAATCTTTCCTCACATTCAGATCCCAATCCCCATACAACTCTGTTTCTTCCATCTCTCAGCTATTGCGTGCTGACCCGTCAGGGCTCGCTCAGCTCAATTCAGTAGCCGAGAACGCGACATTCGACACCAATCAAGTCGTCCTTGTTCCAGTCAATTGCTCATGTTCAGGTAAGTACTACCAGTCAAACACATCCTTTGTTGCTCAGAATGCAAACAATTATTTCATGATTGCGAACAACACCTTTGAATCCCTCACAACTTGCCAAGCTCTCCAAGATCAAAATAGTAATATGACAATAAATTCTGGTACAATTATTGTTCCTATTAGATGTGCTTGTCCTACAAAAAACCAAACTCAAAGTGGGGTGAACTATCTATTGAGTTACGTTGTTGCCTCGGGTCAGAGTGTCTCAATAATAAGTACAATGTTTGGGGTGGATACTGAGATGACCCTTGTAGCCAATGGACTATCTGATCAAGACTACATCTATCCCTCTACTACCCTTCTAGTTCCTCTCCAAACTCCACCGTCAAGTTCAGAAGTCGTAGCACCACCACCTCCTCCTCCAGCCGTTTATCTCTCCTCCTCGCATACAGCAACATGGGTGTACGTTCTCACTGGATTATTTGGAGGAGGTCTTGTTTTGGGCGCTGGGATATTTGGTTTCTGCTTTTTTTCTCGTAAAAATAAGAGCAAAACTGATACGATTACTACCTCAAAACGCTTTGAATCAGTTGAAAAAGGAAACAAGAATAATTTGGAGGAAAAAACTAGAGAAGTTTTGGAGAGTATTCCTGGCATATCTCAATCTCTCAAAATGTATACTTACGAAGAACTTCAATCCGCAACAAAACATTTCAGCCCCAGTTGTTGGATTAAAGGATCTGTATATCGAGGAACAATCAATGGCGATTTTGCGGCGATTAAGAGGATGGACGGAGACGTATCAAACGAAATAGAAATACTGAACAAGATCAGCCACTTTAATCTTATTGGCCTATCAGGTGTTTGTTTCAACGCAGGGCATTGGTATCTTATTTATGAATATGCTGTCAATGGACCCTTGAGCGATTGGATTTATTCCAGCAATAATTATCAAAAGTGTTTGAATTGGACAAGGAGGGTGCAGATTGCTTTGGATGTTGCAATGGGGCTTAACTATATCCATAACTATACTTCTCCTCCCTATGTCCACAAGAATTTAACTAGCAGTAATGTCCTTCTTGATAGTGATTGCAGGGCTAAGATTGCCAATTTTCGGTTAGCTAGGACAGCAGAAATGCTAGATGATCAGTTTTCATCGACTAGTCATATAGTTGGGACGAGAGGTTACATGGCCCCTGAGTATTTGGAGAATGGGTTTGTCTCAATGAAGCTTGATGTCTACGCATTTGGGGTTCTCTTGCTTGAGATTCTTACTGGGAAAGAAGTTACTGTGTTGTATGACAGAGTAAATTTGCATTTATCAGAGCTCTTAATTCCTGTGGTTGGTGACGAAAATGCGAAAGAGAAATTGAGCGATTTTATGGATCCTTCTTTGGAAGGGAATTACCCTGTGGAGCTCGCCGTATTTGCTGCCAAATTGGTTGATTCTTGTATAAGAAAAGACCCATCAGACCGCCTAGGCATGGATGAGATTGCGCAGTCTCTGTCGAGAATTCTGAACGCATCACTCAATTTGGAATTCCCGGACAGCATCTCAGGGTACTGAAGTTATTATAGCTAGAGCTTTGTTTTCTCTCTTTGAACAAAGTTTTACCAGAAGACTTATTGAGCTTTGGTTGATCTGTTGTGTTTTTATGTGTGATGGATGATTTTAGAATGATAAGAGCTGGTAAGTAAATTTTCTACGAGTCAATGGAATATTCTTGTTGTAAGATGATGAGATAATAGTTATTGTTACGATTTTTTTCATTGTTGATGTCGTTGGAAGTGTCTGGCTGATTGTTGTCAACTAAATACGGTGTCAATTAGAACAGGAAAGTAAAAATTGGCAATGGCACGAAACTTCTGATGACTAATTGGTACGTTGGGTGACAGTGTTTCAATCGCTTAAGTTAGTGAAGGATCATCGTTTAGAGCTAGAAGTGTTGGTTCGGCTTCTCCTCCCTGCTGGATATGTCTTATGATCTATTTGAGATGTCATTTTCTATAGTATAGCTCCAATATTGCCCATGGTATTGAGACAATAAGAATCAAAACTCTAGTACCTTAAAATTTAGTTAAAGTAGTTGGGACGGCAAGTTGTCAACCCAATTTTCTGATTTTGTTTACAAAGACAGCAAGCTGAGAGATGACAGCAACATTTTCCTAGCTAATCGATCGCTTCACCAAATGGGAGGGTGTCTATTTTTTGAGTAAGAAATATTTTTATTCTTGTCTACTGCAAATTATATCAATGATATGTGCGTGATAGAGAAATATTCTGAATTTTATTTTTTTTGGAGGACTATTTGTGATGTGCTACTAGTCTGGTTTGTTGGGGAATTATTCATTATTCATTCATGTTTTTGTGCTAATATTAGCCGAAACAAACAACTGTGAATCAAATATACCCAAACTCGATAATAATCGAGAAATGTTGAACCTAAACTTGAAAGGCCATGGTTAGTTTGTTGACTTTTAGAGCTAGACTGATCCGAACTCGATAGACGTCGATCTAGAATAATCTAATATTTGCAACCGCATTATAAGTACTATAGATTGAACGGTATTGCAAATCAAAATTATCTCCGGACATATGTTTTGACTAATGCATGTTTTCTTTGCATTTATGATACTCGAGTTGTCCATGATTTGATTCAAGAAATTTGCACTCACGAATCGTCTCATCCTTTGCCAAGTTCTGATGGCCTGCTGCCTTCAGTTGGATTAATGGACTTGCTCACGCCATGTAAAAACATAGCATTGTAACTTACGTGCCACTTATCAAAATGGAATTGAGCTCGATATTTCTACTAAAATAAAATTGATCGGTTCCAACCTTGCTTCTGAGACTCCAATCTTCTTAAATTTTGTCTCCGTCATTTTCGTTTTACTTGTTTTGTTTGTCTGTTGAATGGTTAGATTTACTTTATATTTTTTAGATTAATCATCCATCTACAAGAAGAGTCTAAAAAGGAAAAAATTACTATGACTAAAAGTTCTAACAGCTATCTTTTGTTGTCTAAGATGTCTTGTATGGATTTAATTTTTTCAATATGGGTCCACATTTTCACACTTTTCCAATTCCTTTCATCGAGATAAACGATTAATTCTAAAAATTAAGACAAAAATTTAAACAAAAATGTGTGAAAATGAAAAATACCGGAAAAAGTTCTAAACAAAAAAAGTCTAAGAATGGAGCCTGATCTAGGACATATTTTCAATAAACTTACTAATCTTTAATCTCATTGTCGATTTTTTGTATGGATTTATACCCTATGTCTCCAAATAAAAGTTCAGTATTCCATTTGGGGATATCTCTTTATAAATATCAATTTTGAAAGTTAATTGTTTTTTTTTTTTTGCCAAAAGTTGAGAGGATCAAAAGATCCCCATGGGGGAAGGTTGGGAGTCCACAGATCGGATACTCCAACAGAAAAGCATCTAAACGCATAGATGCGCTGCCATACAAAATGAGAAGAAACCCCCTGAAGCAGGACAAAACACCCTTAAGGAGGATGAACCCCCCAAAGAGAGGACATTATTAAAACAAATAACAAAATAAAAGAAGCACCGACGAGATATCCACCGCCACTCTTTCACAATCACCTTGATAGACTCGTAACCACTACCTCTGCTTCACAAAATAGGAACACATTGTTGGGAGGTGGTCGACTAGCAAACGCAATAGACGGCGTCAGGTCACAGATCTGAGAAGATGTGGAGGTTGAGAAAGGTAGTGGATAACATCTTACTTGCAACCACTGAAACCAAAGCCTTGGAACGTCATTGACTCACTGGAAAACGATTTGGCTGAAAAGTTTCCAATGGACGTCTGAACTTCAGTCATGGGATTGAGAGAGAAGGCGGTTTGACGGTGGGAGGAAGAGAACAGAGGGAGAGAGATCGGAGGGGAAGGATCCCTCTCCTCTGGCCGCCTGAGAAGGGGGGGAGGGAAAGGAGGGGAAAGTTAATGGTTAATGGGTAAAAGTGAAGGATAATTTTGAAAAGTATAAATAAAAAATGATATAAAAGGCGTAATGATGATTTTTTTTTTAAAATAAGTTGAAATTACGAAACTAAATACTTAAAAAGAAACGGAGGGAGCACTTGTCACTGATTTGTACATTACTAACATAATTTGGTCATTGGCTTCTGATGGTCATTAAACTTTATGCTTTTGGAGGGCCAAGTTCGGGGGAAAATATTTGGTGGTCTTGAGATATCGTCATGCAGTAACACGACTTACTTACCGCACATTTATCTAGTGTGTCAACTCTACAAAATGTTTGGTAGATAATAGTGTTGAAACACCTACAGTGATGCCCTACGAGCACTGAATAATGACTCCAAGTTGGAAGACGAAGTGGGACATTTTTGGGACAATAATCAGTATCTAGGGACACGAGGGGGCATATTCCGAGTTTTTGGTATCATACTATCATTAGTGACAAACCTATCAAGATATTGAAACACAAGGGAAGTCTACAAACACAACAATATGCACAATATGTTTATGTTGGCATTGTATCATTGGCCACTATAAAATGACATCTCATCTATTGTCGAATGATGCAGTATCACCTAAGTATGTTGTGCAAAGTATTGTGTTAGTAGCATATATACCTCATTAACGCAATACTGTCACTGTGGTGACCATAGCTGAGTATCATATTTTAGATACCATGTGAGGTGTGACCATGACATTGGTAGAATGTACGCCACTACATGACAAATGAGACATATTCTACCAATACAGTGGTAATACATCACATGATACTCACAATGTGATATTCAGACATAGTCACCAAAAGATTACAAGAGAAGACTTATTAAAGCAAAGAAAAAATATAATGGTATTGGCAGTGTGAGTACTGATTATTGAGTATCGACTTCTTGTATGAGGCTCATTTCGGAACTCACGCAAATAATCCGAGCGTTGAGTATATCCGGAATGATTTTTTATGTGCTCAAAATACAGATATTAATAAGTACTTGTCATTTTGTTCAATCTTGAACTTCAAAGTCTTAGTCAGAATTTGCACAGATATATAAAATTCTAAACAAAAAATTGGATGATCGATCAAGCACTTGTAAATAATTGAATTTATTGATTTCCAAACGAAAGAACATTTTGGATCATTTGCATGGAAACTCCTACACATAAAATCCCCAATCGGTGCGCACCCTGTGGTTCCCATAGTTGGGTTCGGAGCAGAGGACAAAACGAGTAAGATTCTCTCAGCTCAGGTTAACGAGCCCAAGGAAAAAAAAAAGAAAAGAACGTCTGTCTCTGCTCTCCAGTGAAGAATATTGTGACGTGCAGCTGTCAACTTGAATTCTTGACTACTCCATCCGTTTTGTTTGTTCTATTCGTTTGATTCTTGCATGATTTTGGGTGAAAAAGTTTTGTCAATTTGCTGATTGATTCTCTCTTTCTTAATTTTCCGTATTTTAATTTCCTCCACATAGTTCAAGGAAAAGTGGAGTTCAAGGAAAAGTGGAGGGGCTTCCTCGAGACCCCTCAAGCACCCCATTTCCAAGCCGAGCATTTGTATCATGCAAAAAACTACAGAAAGTCTAGGGTCACCGCATGGAATGCGGTGAACAGTTCACCGCACGCTAATGGGCCCTAAAAAAATACAAAAAAATATTCATAAATTTTAAAATAATATTTCACGGGACTCTATAAAAAATCAGCTCCAACGGATATCGGTAGGTATGTTTTTCGGAATTCGTAGGAACGAAACTATTTAGTTTTGCAGTTTTGTCCTACATATTCAAAAAACATATCTACCGATATTCGTTGGAGCTGATTTTTTACAGGGTCCCATAAAATATTATTTTAAAATTTATCAATTTTTTTTGTATTTTTTTGGAACCCGGAATGGGCCCCAAAAAGCGTGAGGTGGACGGTCACCGCGAATTGCATGCGGTGACAGTAGTCCGGCTGAAAAAACTATAGCCACAAGCAATTATGAGTTTCAATTTAATTTTTGTTATTGCATTTTTCATAAACAAATTTGTTTTTATTATGTACCTATCAATGTTCAATCAAGCTAATTTATGGTGTGAATGACATACTTGACAAACTTTACAAAATAAACGATTCCGATTGATGTTGTGGGCTCGGAAAGAGCCCTCAACGGCCCAAAATTGCACCGGACTAGACATGAAAAAAACTGAAGTGGACCTTCCCCCAATTTTTACACCAATACTTTACTCCTACACACAATTATTCATGGGTCGCACGGACACTGAGATTTAGTTTGTGTGGGTCCCTAAGTTAATGTGAGTTTGTTTGTGAAAGTTTTTGTGTGATTGTTTGGGATTGTAAAAGAGTTAAGAGAAGAAAAGTGGAGTATATATTGCAAGAGTGATTATTCGGTGCTCTGGGACATAGTAGGTATGTGCCTCAATTCCCTCCTCACCACATATTTGTGTAAGTTATACACACCTTGTGATGAGCTCCATGCCAGTGTGTGATAAGAAAAGAGTTTGGGGCATCAACCTACGATATCCGGGGGCATTTAATAATTTTTCCTATTGCAGCGACAAAGGGACAATTTTAATATTTCCTTCGTCCCAAATTAAAGATCTCAATCAATTTTTTAAATATGCTCATATAGAAAATAACTATGTACAATACTACTTTATTTATTCATTCAATTATTGCATGGCAATTTTTTAAGTTGACCAAGGGAGGGAAGAAGTAACTTTTCGGTGCATATTTGTAAAGTTTCCTTTCGATTAGGGGTAGTTTGGTCAATCTATCTATTGAATATATATTTGTCATGTCCTTATTCAATTTTTTTTATTTTTTTCCATTTCTTAGTTTTGCATCAAACTTTTGTCAATTGTTGATTCGTCTTGACGAGAGAAATTGAAAAAAATAGAAATTTATGACTTTCACCCCAATATTTCCGAGCATATCTAAATTTTAGCACTTTTGACTCAGCTTTTTGGGCTAAAAGTGCTCAAATTTAAATATTTTAAAAAATATTTGGATAAAAGTTATAATTTTTGACTTTTCTAAATCCTCTTGTTAAAACAAATCAATAGTACTCAAAAAAATTTTACAAAACTAAAAAATGCAGGGAAAAAATTGAATTAAAAAAAAAAAAAAAAAACCTCCAATTGCTTATCTAGCTTCGTCTAGATTTAGTTACATACTCGGGAATTGGAGAGCAAGTCATAGAGAAAATATTCTCTCCAGATAGGCCGAACTACGATCCCCTCCGTCCAGAAAACCAATTTAACACAATATGTCACGTCATAAGTTTTTTTTTTTTTTTGAAAGTTGTCGGTTATTATGCAGATGCAAAAAAAAGTCCTTTGGTTTCTTGGTCCCAAATGACCCTAGTGTAGTTAATTCAAACCCTGGTCAATCAATACATAACTAATTGAATGAAAAGAAAGACCAGTAAGCATTTACTTCACCGCCCATTTGTAACCACGAATGAAAAATTAGGCGGTAAGGTAAGTGCTTTATAGTATTTCAAATGTATTAATTAACCACGGTTTGAATTGATTATGTGGGACCAAGCAACTAGAGGACTTTTTCTACATCTGCACAAGAATCGACAACTTTCCAAAGAAATGACGACGTGGCATATTTGTATCACTGTACTCTGAGTGGGGCTCACTTTGGGTCTCGCACGGATGACCCGAGCCAGCTGTTCAATAATTTTTTTAAGAAAATGAGTGGACTCATGAAAAATTAGCTCAATCCAATATATGTAAGTGCTCGATCCAATCTTTCCATTTTTATAAATTCGGAAAAAAATTGAAAGATTGGATTTTCCTATTTTTCAAAAATAGGAAGATTGGATCGAGCACCTACACATATCGGATTGAGTTGATTTTTCTTACGGGCTCACTCAATTTTTTTAAAAAAATTATTAAATAGCTTGGATTACTAGTGTAGGGCCCACACGGCGGGCGTGCGGTGGCCAAATGTGCGGTGACTCTAGACCTACGAGAGAAAGACTACGGCCATCGAAGGAAAAAAGCGGTGGCCGGCCACCGAACGCCGTGACGGCCCACTTCAGGCCCCCGCACGGATGATCTGATCGGTTTTTCCGATTTTCCAAAGATGAGAAGCTTGATCCGAGTACCTACGCATATCGGATCGAGCTGATTTCACGCGTGACCCACTCGGTTTTTTTTTTAAAAATTATTGAACGGATCGGATCATCTTTGCAAGGCCCGGAGTGGGCCCCAAAGGGCTTTCGGTGGCCGTAGTCTTTCTGATTTGTATTGGTTTTCTGGACAGAGGGGTCGTCCGGCTCTTCCGGAGAGAATGTTTTCTCGCAAGTAAAAAAATCAACAGAGATTGTCCAATTAGGAATCCCTTTCCCTCATGGTTTTTGGTTTGACCAAATAAATACTATTATATTCAGGAAACGGGCAAACACAAAGCGCAAAGAAAGAAATAAATTTGAATTAGGAAAGGCCAAGAGAGAGAGAGAGAGCGCATTTAAGGAACAGAGAGAGAGGATTTAGACGCACAAAAACAAATTGAGAGAGAGAGAGAGAGAGAGAGAGAGAGAGAGAGCAAATTAAGGAGGAAGAATTAAGAAGATGATGAACGCAAGTTGTATTGCAGGTTGTTTAGATGATGTGGTCCATGCCCAAGAGGACAGAAGAAGGAATGGAAATCGCAGTAAATGGGCGAAAGAATCAGATAAAGAATTCTTAATGCGAATGCTGTCCTCTAACAGGGAAGGGGATTCATCGTCTTCTCCCTCTCCCAGTCCATTAAGAAGAACGTCAGAACACACCGATTTCCATGAGAGCTACGCTTGCTGCAGGCAGAGGTATTTGAGAAGCTACATCTTCACCAGCAAGAAACCGACGGCCGCACAGAGGACAAAGAATTGGATTAAGGAGAAGAAGAAAAACCTGAAGGCCCGCGACGAAGGTCGGACATGTTCTTTCATGGATTCTTGCCTCAAGATGTTGCTACTTTGTGTGGCTAAAGTCGATGTCCATGAGTATTAGTCAACCTGCCGTAAATCGGTTCAGACACTTGAAAAAAAAAAAAAAAAAAACCTTGGAGCTTAATTTTCTTGCTTTTCCCTGAGAGCCAATGATGCGGGTGCGTAAGAGAACATTAATTGTAATTAGGTAGTCGACTTTGTTTTTTCTTTTAAGGCGTGATTAGTTTAACTAGTTGTGAAGGTTGCTTTAATTTCTTTCTTGTCCTGCTAGGTTTAAATTTGTGTTAAGCACTCTGCATGAACTGTACGTGTCTCTTCGATCAGTTTAGACTTACTGTATTTGTTGGTAGTATATTAATTACTTCATCTAGTTTAATTAATGTTTTGTTTGGAAAGCAGGAAAATTAGGGGAGGGAAAGAAAAAAAATCCACAAAATTTCCTCTTCTTTGTTTGATTCCATATTTGGGTGGCCGGAGGAAAGGAAAGTTTCCCCTTCTCTCTCCCTAACATTCTCTTCTTGTCGATTTTCCAAACAGAGGAGAGCAGCTTTTTTGCCGCTTTCTCAAGTCTCCTGCTATTAAACCTATGCAAATTATCTAACGCACCCATAACTCTAATAAATTGCAATGTGAGTCAAAGCCTCAAAATCATTTAAAATATAATCCATCTATAGTGTACTTATATAACTTATACTACTTAGGATATCAACTGCTGCTCTCACATGTTTAGTTTTTTTAATTAGATTCTTCAAGTTCCACAACAAAAACTCAAGGTGTTCTTCACTCTTGTCTTGAATTTACACATAGATATTTGTGGTAAATTGAACATGTTGATTTAGTGACAAATTATAAGCTCATGCCACTATTTACTTATAGTTACGTACACAATTTTAGTGGCAACTCTTTGAAAGTAGTTTTATTGCGAGTAAAACCTTTTGTGATAAAACTTTTTAATCAGTATTTAATGACAAATTTGAGTCCCTAGTAAAAATCAATTTTCTTGTAGTGACAGGAATTAAATTTTTGTTCACCTTAAAAGAGGGTGAACATTGCCCTCATTTCTGTTAGTTGAAATGATGTGGATCCCATCACAAAGTGATGTCATGTTCATCAAAAAGTGTATTACAGGGGTGTGACCCACACCATTTCAACTAATAAGAGGGAGGATAACGTTCACCATTATTTAAGGAGGGTGAACAAAATTGCACTCGGGTTGGGTTGTATTTAGAAACAGGTTGTATGGAGCAAATTTTCGGACGCAAATAGAATATGCTTTTGTTGAATATAGACCTACTCTTCTTTGCCCTCGTAGTGCTGCCCGCCAAATTCCAAGCCCAACATGAAGGTTTATGATTGGGCCAATCAACTGAGTTAGGCCCATGTTTTATTTTGCATATACCTATTTTAAAGGAGGAGGAGTTTTGCGTGTTATTGTTGATTGACGATGGGCTCACTCGGCCCACAATCCAAATGGCATAATTTGTTGACAAAGCTTACTAAGGAGTTCATTTTTCTTTTATTTTCTTTTTTCAATTGATAAGGGAGATCATTACGTTATGTATGAATTACAAAGTATAAATTATGAGACACTTTCATCAATTGTATAAGAGTCTACGAAATAACTAAGCCCAATAGCTCAATCATTATAAACCCAAACCAACTACAAGACCCCATTAGGTTGAGAAATAATCCCAATGAAAGAATACCTACACGTAGGTAGAAAGACTCAAACTCCTGATCTACTAATAAGATGCAAAAATCCTAACCAACTGAGCTAGTCCCAGGTGGTTTACTAAGAAGTTCATCAATGCAAAAATAAAGCGATTTGACAGACACGTGAACAAATCATATTTGTCTATCTAGACTACAAAAATAATAATTTTCAAAATTGATGTAGAAGTGTTTTTGGAAAAATTGTGTGCAATTATAACAACATAATGGACCGATCTAGTTGACTTTATTCAATGAGAAAGTCCTCTTACCAGACCCTAGCTAGAATTAATTTCCAACACAGGGCAAATTAATTCCAACACAAGGCAAACAATAGGCCCACAATGAAGGACAATTCGTACCTGACGAATACCTTTCCGGCCCAGCTCATTTGAAGGCAAAGTTTCACAGGTTTTTTTCCCACGGGACGTAAAGGTAGATCTTAGTGAACCCTAGCAACCAAATATCCGTACCCTTTCCGAACCCGACTCTGGTTACAAATGTTTTCATAGTAGTATAATTTTAGGGCTCGTCTCGAGGCAAGTCATAACAAAAATGTCTTTGGGCGTTGATTTATGGGTAGAGAATCACAAAAGTTTTCCTCCTTCTCTAGGTGGCTTACAAAGGCATACTATTTTGTCACGCCCTTTTTGTCTAAATGACGGAGGTGAACGCCTTAGAAGAATCCGTTCTTTTTCTTTTTGAAAGTAAAGGGTCGATTCATTTAAAATTATTTGGGCAAAGACGCACTATGCCAAAAATAGCCTTTACATACCGGGGGTAATAAAGCTGTCAATAAAGAGTGATATTGCCGCCGGTAATGAAAAATTGCCGCAAAAGGTAGTTATTAATAACGGGAGTAAAACCGGTGGCAAAAGTAACTATCAACTGCAATAAGCAAAAAACTACCAATAATAATGACAGTAGTATATAATATAAATAATTTACTCGGTGGCAAAAGTAACTATCAACGGCGATAAGCAAAAAACTACCCGACGGTAGGTATATAATATAAATATTATTAGTTTCGTAATAAAATGCAAAACTTTATGTAGTTAAGGGGTTAAGTGCTTAGGATACTATTCAATGGGTTGTGGGTTCAAATCTAAGCACTACAATTTTTTTTTTCTTTCCAAAAGACGGTTTATCGGTGGTCATTTACTGCCGTTTTTTCTTTCACGACACTTGCTTTGCCGGTGGGATGAATCCTAACGTCATTACTGTCGAAAATACTTTTACCGGCGATTTTGGGGCTATAACCGATGGTATCAGGTCACTAAAGCCAAAATTTGGCATAATGACATCGGATTTTCACATATTTGCGAGACGACTTAAATTGTTTTTAAAAGATGGATCTATTAATGTACTATATTTTTATGCCTTAACATGCTTTTTTGTGAATTCCATCTACTATTTTCTTATATTTTTCTGAGACCCTTTTATAATGCGCGCACATTTTATGATAAATAATTTTATTTTTTTTAATGAAAAGTAAAAACTCCAAAAGCTTATGCCACAATGCCCGGAGGCTTACACCACCCCACATTCTGTCAATTGTGCCACATCCTGGCCGGGTTTTCCTCCAATGTAAATACAGGAGCGCATTCAAGCAAATCCTCCTCTTACTTACCCACATTCTGCCAATTGTACAATTTAAAAACATGAGAAGCGCATACAAGGAAATCCCTTTTTCTGATTAATTTTAGGCGAAAGCTAGTTCTTGAAAATCACAACAAATGAAAGTTTTAGAATATTGATGCATGTGCCTTTCTATTTCAGGGATGCTAATGAAAGCCTAGGAAACCCAACCCAGATTGGGCCATCCAGTAATATATACTAAATAGTTTAGATTCATGGCCATTATTGACCATTGCAAGGCTTGCAAAAGACTCCTCTGCCCACCTTTTGTTCTCTCCTAGCTAGCTAATTCAAAAAATACTCTCTCTCTCTCTCTCTCTCTCTCTCTCTCTCTCTCTCTCTCTCTCTCTCTCTCTCTCTCTCTCTCTCTCTCTCCCATCCCATGCATAATTCTCGCCTAAAACAGCCTGTCACCTTTCCTTTTGCAACACGTGTCGCGTTCGAACATCTCATGTCTCCCCTGGACCACAACTCCGACGTGGCCAGGGCCACCCTTGGCCGGCCGCGCCACCGGGAGCCCTCCATGCACGTAGAGGACCACCTCATATATAGATTGGTGGATATGACCCTTCTGTATGTCAGAATCCATATATAATCCACTACTCATATACTATATGAGCTTTTGTCCAATAATTCCTTGTCGCTAGCTTTGATCGGGACCATCTCTTAAAGGTGTCCAACATCAAGAGATTCAAGACTCGCCAGCCACTTTTTTTTTCTTAGTATTAATGCCTTTCGCTTTAACTCTTTGTTGTTTTGTGCAATTTTGGTATTTTTCATTTCTTGTACGTTACAGTATATATTAAAGATAAATTGCTACAAGCCCCCTTAAACTTTGAGTGGTTTTTGAGTTCGATCTCCCTAATGGTCAAAAGGGGATACGAACCCCTTCTTTGTTCGCTAAGCAAAAAAAAAAAAAATAGAAGCACTTTACGTCGTTGTATATAGTAGTGAACACACAATCGTAAATGAGATCCTTGAGATTGATCTGCATTTCAACAGTACAAACCTTTAAAAAATAAACACACCCCAAAAAAAAGCCCAAGAGAAGCCCTCTCTCCTAGAGAGCCAAGGAGGGATCAACAAAACCCTAATAATACAAGTTAAATGAAATCTCAAATTAAACCCAAAACATAAATGAACTCAACCCACAAAATGAATTCAAATTTAACCACATCGATTTTAAAGCTTTCATTGGCTTCATAATTTGCAAATTACAGAGACCGATTCATGTGCGCCGGTAATCTCAAGTCTCAACGTACACATCTGGTTCATAGAGAGGCCATAGCCATTGAATTGATGTGCTATAATCAAGCCTGCTCAAGGCTGTTAAAGAGCAAAACTTTCTGAATATAGTTCTTTGCAGACCTGTTTGAAAAATGGTTATTTGCGAACCACGTGTTTTTTTCGAATTGTTGGTTAGTTGATTGTGTGAGCTAGAAAGGTTGGGTGATATCGTATTTATCGATGTGTACAGTGATTTAATTTTGTGGGTATAAGGTGGATGTGTTAGTTGTGGTGGTTGGTTGGCTTTGTGGTTCGGGTTGGGTTTGTCAGAATCACAATTGGATTCAGAGCTGGTCTGGTAGAAGAAAAGTGTAGGTGATGTTGCAAGTGTAAATAGTAAATTGGTGTTTCCATAAACAATGTTAACTTTATTTGTAACTTATACGCTTGGACGGGGTTAAGAAAAATAGTAGTAAATTGGTTTTTCGACAAACAATGTTAAGAAAATAGTAAGTAATTGGTTTTTCGACCAAAAATTTGTAACTCACATACTTGATGGGCGTTAACTGTCCGATCGAGTTCCAAACATTTGGCTAAGTAATTGGAAATCGGTTATTATTCCAAGGGTGTTAATTATAATTTTTCCCAATTTTTTAAAGCATCAAAGCTGATCCATCCATGAACAAAAGAGGGAAGGGGGGGAAGAAAAGTTAAAGAAGGAAAAGTTTTTGAAAGTGTGGACCCGTACCATGAGAATGTTGGTCCCAATCTTATTAAATGTGAGCATCTGATAGGACAGCTACGCAGCTGAGAAAGACATGCCTGTTTGTTTTCTCAAGTTCCAAGAACCACGAACAAACCCAACAATTTACTACTAAAAACTTTTGCATGGTGGTTACTTAATTCTTGTTGGTTTAGCGTTTATCACTTATGCGTGCTGCGGTCCCTTAATATGTGGAATGTGTTTCGCATCAGTTCTAGAATTTGTCTCTCTCTTCTCAAAATATAGCTAGGGATCGAAAACAAAACAAAATAAAAATTCGATTCGGAAAACGTGTTTGCCAAATTTGTTTTCGGATACGCGTTTCGATACAGTAGTTTCGATCTACTCGAGCACGCTCTTGTTAAACAATCTTAGGTTGTCGATTGCTACAAGGAAAACCACAATCGCTGACCAATAGCGTAATGTCGTTTTTTTGAGCTTTTATCCGAGGCGGGGAAGTGAAGGACGGTGAAATAAATGGTGAAGTTTGGAACGGTGGTCCTAATTCCAATCTTCATGGTTTTTAGTAGCGGAGACTTTTGAACATTATTACTATTATTCTGCTGAGTACTCCAGTACATGACATGAATACAGGATATATATAATATATGTAAGGAAAACTTTTTGGGCTGCGACGGGTGATTTACATCTCTCCAACCCAACCCAACCCAACCCGGCCCAATAGAGGCATTTCTTTACCTCTTTAATTTATTTCTCTGTCTCTTATATTTTGTTTTGTTTCTTCCTTTTGTAGTACACAAATCATGATCTTAATTTACTCAAGTGTGTGTGACATGAAAGGCACCTTTGAAATGGACAACTTTTGAGCTTATTCTAGTGGTTTTCTTTTCTTTTCACATATGTTTCCATACGGAATGGATTTCGACTTTTTGGACCAATGGGGGGGACAAAGCTGAGTCAATAAACAAAACCATCCATGTATCTAATGTTTGGTGGGGTAAAGTCACGAGGCTTATTATTATAAAATACTGAGTGAAACTTCAGGGTTTTAATAAGTTTAATTAATTAATTAATCATCAAGTATAGTATCTAGCTAAAGATCCCACATCAGTTTTTTTTTTTTTTTTTAAAAAAAAAAAACAAAAATGGTTGGTTGGTTGGTGCTTAACATCATTGGGTAAAAGCAACCTTTTGATGAATTGTTTTCTACTCAAATTCGTGTAAAGACAAGAAATTAATTAGGGTATCATTTTATTATAGGATTAATTAGGGTATCATTGCTCATTTGATTGTACAATTTATTTAATACTAGAAGATTACATTAGCACAAACATTTCAAATGGCAAACCCCTTTGGGTTGGCCCAGTGATCTTGGCATGAAACTTAGATATTTGCTTCATCCTAAGGTTTCAAGTTCGATTTTCCTTGCCAACAACTCTTGGGCTAATGGATGTAGAAGGGGCTGTAGGGATTAATCCGAGGTGCGTGCAAACTAGCTCGAGAAATCCTGCATGACCAAAAATAATAATAAAATTTCGAATGGCTTAATTATATGGTGACCATTGTTTGTATATGGACTTATTGAGGCATGGAAGAAGTCTCATCAACTAGTGGGTCGAAGCTCCAATTAAGGCAGTGTTTGGATTATGAAGTTGTGGTGGTACTTATCTCTTTATATTTTTCCATTTACTTTCTAAATCGAGATGTCGTAGAAATCTTGTAGGTTAGGTTTAAAGTTGTTATTTGAGAGATTTCATATGAAATTAAGAGCATTCTGATTTTTATTTTTTTAATCAAGTGATTGTTTGATTAGTTACATGAAAATTCTGCACACCTGAAAACTGATTATGAAACCAGATTTTTTTTTTAAAAACATCATTTTAATTGGGGTTAGGAACTTAGGTCCACTAGTGAACAAGCCTTCCCCACATCATAACTGCTAATGGGCCAGCAATTAGCTTTAATTGAAAGTAAATTAAAAAACACTACGGATCAGCAAACACCTAAGTTATATGTCAAGATCACTACACACAAATAATTAGAACTGTTCAATTTATTGAAAACATGTTTTAAGAGTCTTTGTTAAAAAAAATCACTTCATTTGGATATCAGTAAGAACTAATTAATCAGTTTTGGTCCATGAATTCGCGGGAACAAAAATTAGACGAATATTTTAACAAAAATTAGACGAATATTTTTTAACAAAAATTAGACAAATATTTTTTTTAAAAAATTAGACAAATATTTTTTTTACCTCTATACGAATGAGCATAAGGAACCATTGAAATAATACTCTCTTCGTCCCATTTTGGGATATTTCATTCTTGGATGTCCCTTTTTATCTGTCCTCTTTGAAAAGTTAATCTAAAAAGTATATAAATTTCGACAAACTAAACCTCATAGGGGGTAACATCAAAAATCAAAACAAACTTTTTAAAGAGACATGTATTAATTGCATGTTCTCTTAACAAATTGGATCCGTGTTTTAAACAAAATAAACGGTTCCGATCATTAATGCGAGATCTCAAAATTGATCCCGCGAAATCTATATATTGTAACGCGGTATACCCATTCTTGGGGTAAAGTCAATTAGATTACTTGAAGCTATAAGATCCATTTTCTGGGCCAATTATGCTTAGGATATTGTAACTTGGTATACCCATTCCTGGGGTAAAATCTGAAAAGTGAAAATTATGGACAGGTAAAAATGTTCAATAACGTCGAAAAAAAGCTTAGACGAGCTAGACAATTTCTTGTTTTTATCGGTCTTTTGGTTCGTCTTATCTGAAAAAATTTCAACTTCGGGATCTACGTTTATGTTGCTATCGTTTTTCAGTTATTTTCGTTAACATGAAGGACTAATCTCAAAATTTCAACGTACAAATAAATTTTTTTTTTTTTTCAAAATGGTAGGAATTGTATTATATGAGAAAACAGCCGAATGCATGGAAGTTGGATATTATCCCAAGAGGAGTAAATAACCAAACAAAGAGGTTTAGCTACCCAAGATCGCCCACTAGAGCCTCGCAATCAGGCTTTGCCAGCTAATCGATCATGACTGACCTCCAAATAGAAAGAGCAACACAAACCCTCAACTCCGACAAAAACAACCAAAATAACACTTGAAACCCCACACAGGGGAGGGAAAACTATCATTAATGGGAGAGAACCAAACCAACAAAATTAAAAACAAACGAAATTAACCAAAAAGAGACAGGAAAAAAAAACATCCGAGGACACTGTCGCCGGAAGCCTCCACACCGGATCTGTCAGCTTATTTACCAGATGAGCAAAGTCAAGCCATCCTATCTTCAAATCTTCACTAGATTGACCCCAGCAAGCCCAAACAAGCAGACGGATGAAGGGGGGGGGGGGGGGGGGTGGGTGGGGGACAATGGAGGCGAAGAGTGGAGGGGGAGGGGAGGCATGAGTGGAGCACAACAAGGCCGGGGTGGGGGACAATGGAGGCGAAGAGTGGAGGGGGAGGGGAGGCATGAGTGGAGCACAACAATGCTAGGAGGTGAAGAAAAGGGTGGCCGAAGGAAGGGGGAGGTGGAGGTGAGAAGTGGCGACCACCCCCAATGAAACCACAACAACACCCCCCCCCCCCCCCACCCCCCCAAAAAAAAAAAAAAAGGAAATCCGAGAAAAATTTAAATAGAGAGGCTCTCAAGTTAACCCACAGCATATTTGATAACCCACTTGAGATGGAGGTTAATCTCCTTTGACTGCGGATTAGTAATCCTGTGGACGTCGCACACGTAAAAATATTTTTCTCAACATATATATATTTGGAAAATGATATTGACACTCCAAAAATTGATGCAGACACTCCAAAAAATAAAGGAAAATGGCTTGGAGTTAGATTGATTTTGGAGTGCCTGCATCAATTTTTGAAGTGCCAATATCATTTCTCATATATTATACCTAGCTACGATCTTTAAGTTAGTGCACAATCGCCCTAATTAATTAATTCAAGTGACCATAACCCATAACAAAAATGAAAATATTAATGTTACGCTTGGCAAGAAAAAGCTACATGGTGATCATCTTTTGCAATCTCATTTTCTTACTTTTGTTTGTATACATTTTTATGTATGTGATCAATAAGGGCTACAGCTCGACCGGGCCGGCTTAAGGATGCAACAATATATACATCCAACTTTGACATGAACAATTTTCTTCTCCTTATTAATTAAGGTGAACAATTAAGATGCTCCCTAACCTATATATTTTTAATTCTTCCCTATATATATATATATATATATATATATATATATATATATATATATATATATATATATATATATATATATATATATATACAGTTATTTTCAAATAAGGTGGTCCTTATTTTAGTTAAAATAAGGACCTCTCCATTTCTCCCATTTTCCGTTGGAATTTTAATGATCCAAGCCGCTCAATGTGTTCAGAACGTGATTTTAAGGGTATTTACGAGGAATCGGCCAAAAAAAAGACCGGGAAGGTCTTCATCCGAGCAGTTTTAATTTGAACCGTTTGATAAAAAACAAACAAAAACTGCTTGGATGAAGCCCTTCCCGATCTTTTTGTTTTGCTGATTTCTCACGTGTATCCTTAAAATCACGTTCTGAACACATTGAGCGGCTCGGATCATTGAAATTTGATCGGGAAATGGAGGTCCTTATTTTATTAAGTTAAGGTGGTCCTTAGGAGAAAGGGACTCTATATATATATATATATATATATATATATATATATATATATATATCCAGTTTCCTACCATTAATTTATTTCCTGTAGAACATGCAATATGAAAATATTTCTAATGGCCGGCATTGAAGTAAGTAGATGATGCGTCAGTGAAATATCAAAAAGTGCCAGCTTCTGCGAGTCATGATTTCTGGCATTTTGTCCGTCGACTTTAAATGATATGTTATCTTTTTTAAAATTTAGATAGAGACATTTCATTCATAAAATCCTTCCTATCTGATTCCTCCCATTACATTATTGTGATTATATAATATATATATATAGCAGTACGAGATTCATATTTAGGTGCATGCTTCGTGAAAACCACAAAAGCCTGCCAAAGATTCATACAAATTGCGAAATACTACGACACTTTTAATGTTCGGTAAAGTGGTTCAGACTTATTATGGGTTCATGAGGCAGTGGGAGTCATATCCGTGGCTTATACAATTTAGGGGGTGTTTTCACTAACAAATAATTTAACGTATTTTATCATCTCATTTTTACTAACAAAAAAAACTTAACGTATTTTACCATCTCGTTTTTACTAACAAAAAATTTGTCAATAAATTTTTTTTTTTCTACAGTAACTCTACTCACAAATCTATTAACAACTTATTCACTACTAGAAACAATTTCACATTTCTCAACAACTTATTCAATACAGAAAATACTTATCTTCTCAACAAATAAAAATCTACAAATTTTTCACTACCAGAAACACCCCCTTAAAGCTGTGATAACTACATATTGATTTAACTATCAGTCTCCTCTTCCCTTTTTTTTTTTAAAAAGTAAATAAATTTTTATTAATCAGAAGTTAAAAGGATAGAAAGTACAAGGCATCATAATGACCGAAATGCATCACAATTGACACTCAACCTGCCCGCTAATCTTGTGCCACTAACTATCCTAAGAGCCATCCTAACGAAATACTCTTCAACAACACATGGAAATGACAATTATCAAAAAAAGCCCATCAAAAGCAACCCCAACCTCCACCCAATCCACCGGCGTTCACAAGGTTGCTAGGCATCCCCACCAACACCGTAAGATGATTCAACATCTTCGCACCAACAAAACCTACAAGAGAAACCTCTGAAGAATTTTGGTCAAATCATAGATCCAACAATGATAGCAAAGAATCATCTGAGATGTCGCAACGAGAGACTGATAGACCCGGAGACCCATGCCACCAGCAGACGCGCTACTCCACATTGTTCATTCTTCTTCTTTATTTGTTTTTGGATCGGCAAAGAAAATTTTATTAAAAAAAAAATTTGATAAGGTACATCGAGGAGGGGAAACCAATCATCAATGAGAAACTTTAAGACCTCTTTTGTCAACTCCTTCCATCTTTTTCTTTTCATATGCATGATACATGTTGGGATAGAAACTTTAAGACCTCTTTTGTCAATTTGTCTGATAAGGACACAGTCTAGATACCATTGACGCATTCAAGGTTGATGAAGTTGAGACCTCAATTACAGGGGGAAAAAATAATGACTAAGGTAAATAAGACTTTAGCTATAATTATTAATTAAAGTTAAAATTTGTAATATTTTTCTTGGAACCTGAAGAAATTTAAAGGGTTGCACGAGTAGTAAACACGTTCAGTGACTTAGAAATGTACTTCTAGACAAAAAAAACTTTATGAAAGAAAAGGTTATTAGAGGACGATGGAATAAAAATAACGTACGGGTGGACAGTGAGATTAATTTGACCTCATTTTTATGTTAGGGATAAATGTGTCTTATCTAACTGTCCATTCCAAATCAAGATGGACTTAAGACCCGCTCACATGCTATTTAGTTCATTGATTTTTGTGCACTAGCCAGAGACAAAAACGAGATTTTATATACGGAGAGGTTATATATGATAGCAACAACAAGATTTTGAAATTTCAAAATTGATGAGTATAAAAAACTTAATTGAAATAATACTTAGTACTAAACATACATTATTAGGTGCTTTTGACATAACATAAACAATTACAAAGCAAAAAAAAAAAAAGTTTCTCAAAACGTTTCTGCAATGTGAAATTTTTGCGGTCATTCACGCAGGGGTGTGCACTCAAAACTATTATCTTTTCTTATTTTTTTGACCTTCTGTGTATAGCACGAGTTTGTTGCTAGTTTACCTTTAAAAAAAATGTGTTGTGTGTAATTTTAAGCACAAAAAATAAATTTTAGAGTCCATATATAAAAATAAGAGCTCAAAAATTATTTTCCAAAACAATAAGCTCAACAACTTTGACTAATTACCCTGCTAGCTAGGCAAGATATATCATGAACAACATTGAACTGATCTTTCAAAATGAAGTGTTCGATAAAAAAACCTTAGCTTCATAAGAAACGGAAAGACTACAATACACACCTTTTATTTGGGTATGTATCATATACACTCCCAAAATGTTATGAATTATAAAGAAAATGTTACAAATCGTATGATTAAAAAGTTACAAATTGTATAAAGGTCACGAGATACACCAAAATGTTACGAATCGTACTGTTGAAAGGTTATGAATTGTAGAACAAAAGTTACGAAACACACTAAAATATTATGAATGAACTATAAAATAGGTGCATATGATACATCATTTTAAAGAATGTGTATTGTAGACTTTCCCACTAATTTGCATTTTGCCTATATTCGGTAAAGTTGACAGGGATCGAATTAATGCCCATATCATCTAGGACTTGGAGTGGGCTTGTGGTCACTGCAAAATGGAGTACTAAGCATTTGAGAAAGACTAGTGTTTCAAAAGAGAGATGAAAAAGGTGGAAAAGCATCTGAAAAAGGAAAGGAATAGCTTGATTATTAGTATTACAAAAACGACAAAAAATAAAGCTTAGAAACCATCCAATTTCGATCCACTATCGTGATACACTATTTACTCTGCGATCATGCTGTTACTTTATTGGATAGAGAGTGTGTGCTTGAGAGTATGCATAGCAGCTAGTGACTTTTTGGTTCCGTTCAGTTATCGGAAATATTATGTGGAAATTTAATTCCCAAAAAAAGTGAGGTGAGGTGAAGTAAAGAAAAATAAAATTTATTTTCCTGTATATGTTTTTTTGACAAAAAATCTTGCAAAAAAACAAGAATTCTTTCTTTTTGGCAAGACCTATTTTGCGGAAAAATATTTTTCAGTGGGAAAGTTGAGACTGTAGGTCCAACAACTTTCTTGATAACTGAACAAATAAAAAATTATACAAAAATTGATTTTCGCGTCCTTTCTCATCATTTTCGTGCAACTGAACGGGGCCTGCAGTAGCACTTTCATCCGCACTATATACGTACATTCATTCTAACTAAGAAGGATATTGGCTTATTTAACTTTTTTATTCCCTATTGTATTGAATGAGTATCATTTTAGCTCTTAAGATATCAATTGTATACATTAGTCCCTGATGTTTGCCATTTGTGTCTTATACGTTCCCAACCCGAGTGCCATTTGCTTTGTTTATTAATTGTAGGTGGATTAATTTTATAGGTATTTATCATATATAACCCCTCCAAAAATGACGTATTTTACTTTTTATCCCTAATTACCTTTCTGTCACTAATGTACTTCCTTTTGAAAAAACTTAAAAAAAATTTCAGTACCTAATTAGATATTAGGAATTCGTGGTCTTTGCCGCCTCTGCTTTGTTTGGTTTGTGTTTTGAAAAGTATTTTGAAAAATAGTAAGAATAATAAGTGGAGAGAGATAGAGAGAAAAATGTTAGAAGTAGGGGGAATCTAGGGAAAAATTTTTGAAAAATTCTTTTTGAAAAGGGAAGAGAGCAATGCATTGTCACTGCAATATCTCATATTCATTCTCACCATCGTGACCTTTGATTAGCATATTTTTGTTATATACTCCCTCAGTCCATGTTTTTTTTTGCTCGCCTAACGGAACCTTTTTTTTTTTTATATTAAATACGGCAGGGTGCATCGATCAGAAAACAACTAATACAGGGAACTACAAGAATAAAGCTATATCCAACCAAGATTGGATATTAGACCTCACTTACTACCTCACCCTACAATTTCACTTTTCGAATCACATCCAAATACCCTTTGAAATCCTCCACTGTGTAGAGCTTGATGTCTAACTTGGCCTTCATCCACATAGCTACCTTGGTTTTAATTACGTCCACCACCTCCAAAGCCTCAGTTGTTGCCCCATTGAAGATATACCAATTCCTCGTTAACCAAATGGACCAAATCGTTGCAAAAAAACACACTTCCCAAATATCTTTCTCCAAGTTTCGGAATCTATTCCCAAACCACCAAACCGCTAGCTCTGTTATTGAGGTTGTACAAACCCACTTGATGTGTCACCAATTCAGAATTTCAAACCATACCATCCACGAAAATCGACAGTGTAAGAGCAAATGTTGAGGAGTTTCCATATGAAGGGCACACAAGGGGCATGCAACCAAGTGAATCTCGGGAATTAGATTCCTATCAAGAAGAATCGACCGTGTTGCAACTCTATCTTGAATGGCCATCCATGAGAAAATTTCTACTTTAGGAGGGCTCAGATTTCTCCACACCGAACCCAGAACAGAATGCCATGATTGCGACTGGATTTCCCACTTCTGATAGATCGACTTAACAGAGAAAACTTTGTTTGTTGTCCAGTTCCGTTGCATCAAGTCAGATTTTGAAGGATCTAATGTCACCCCATTCAATCTTTGCTTCAACTTCTCATATTGTTGATACTCCTGTACACACAATGTTCCCCGAAACAACAAATTCCAGCCACCACTGCTCCCTCCCCCACAAATATTGCTCAGTACCTCATTTTGTTGGGTAGAGCGCCTATATAATCTTGGGAATTCATCTTTAATCGCAATATTGCCCAGCCACGTATGCCCCCAGAATAGCGTGTCACAGCCAGAGTTTACCTGCGCCTTGAACCCCTCCCGAATAGAAAACCCAAGGGCTGAGTCATTTTCACCAACTGAGCAGATATCCCTCCACACATCAGAGACCGATCCAGAGGGTTGAGTATATGGGATCCAGCTCCTCCAGCCCAGATTATATTTCCCATGAACAACTTTTACCCTCAAAGAGTTTTTATCGCTGCTAAATCGCCACCACCATTTAGCAAGTAGAGCTAAGTTTTGTTGTAGCAATCTCTTAACCCATAATCTCCCATTTTCCTTCTTCAAGGTAATCCTCTCCCAATTGACCATGTGCATTTTCTTTTTTCCCGGTGTATCTCCCCAAAAAAATTACCTTTGTAACTTCTCCAACAATTTTGCAACTGCCATTGGCATTGGCATTTTGAAGAGGGACATGAAATAAATTGGCAGAGTGCTGGAGTTATGGTTGATAAACGTAAACCTTCCCCCGATAGAAATGGTTCTTGTTCTCCAAATGTTTAGCCTCTTTTGAGTTCGTTCTATAACTGGCTCCCACATTTTGATCCTCTTCGAATTAGCACCCAGTGGAAGCCCAAGGTATTTAATGGGCAAGGACTCCACTCTACACCCTATCACCTGTGCAAGTGTTTCAACATCCTCCCGCTGAATATTTACACCACAAATGGAGCTCTTAGAATAGTTGATCTTCAAACCGGATATTAACTGAAAGCACCTAAGAATTTTCTTAATGTTTCCCATTTCCTCTAGATCATTGTTACAAAAGAGGACTGTATCATCGGCAAAGTACTGAAGATGAGTAACAATCACTCCATTATTCCCCAACTTCACGACTTTAATGATGTTTTTCACTCGAACTCTTTCCAACAAAATATTGAGGGCTTCAACTACTAAGTTAAACAAAAAAGGAGATAAGGGCACTACAAGAAAAATTGCATTGGGTGACGAATGAAAATCGTCGCAAATTGTATGTTTTTCGTCACAAATAATATAGGTGACGAAAAAAAATTTGTTGACTAAAGGTTGTCGAGGATTCCTACCTGGTGACGAAATCTATTTTTCGTCACCTATAGTGCCTTTTGGTGACGAAAAATTTCGTCACGAAAAAATGACTTCGTGACGAAATTTTCTTCGTCACCTATTGTGCTTTTTTTATGACAAAAAATTTCGTCACAAATTATTCCCTTTGGCTCGTCAAAGGTGACCCATTGGTGACGAAATTTTTCGCCACGAAAGACATTCTTAAATGTGAAAAAAATCTCACTTTCTTGCTCCTGCGAGGTTTCGAACCCGAGTCTCCTACGTTTTGCACGCATGCTTTAACCAACTACACCACACAAACTTTTCAGCATATGTTTGAAATATCTAATATATAACACATACATTGAACATTAAAATATATTTTGAACGCCATTTTGAACTATTAAACATTAAAATTAGCAATTTTAATAAACATGAAAGTCGTAGCTCTTTATGTTATTGTTCAAACCCAATTTAGATTATCTCAATTGGAGTTCTGAGCAAAGATTTATGCCCGAAATATACTTTGTGACAAAGCGTAATTCATAAATTTCGTCACCGAAGGATAAATTTTTCGTCACTGAAAACGTAAAAAGAAGACGAAAATATTTTTCGTCACCAAATTGGTTCATTTGGCGACAAAATATTTTTTCCGTCACCGAATAGTTATCTTTGGTGACAAAAAATAATTTCGTCTCATTTTTTACTCTTTTGGTGACGAAAATTTTATTTCGTCGCCAAATAGGAGCCTTTGGTGACAAAAATATCTTTTTCGTCACTAAATAGTTATAATTGGTGACAAAATAATTTTGTCAAGGAAGTTATCAAAACAGTGACGAATTTATTTTTTTGTCGCCAAATATACTCATTTAGCGACGAAATTAAATTTTGTCGCCACTTTTTCGTCACTAAACATACTTTTTCTTGTAGTGGGGGTCTCCCTGCCTCAATCCTTTCTATGTTTGGAACTCCTGTGTAGCTAACCCATTAATCAAAACAGACATAGAAACTGTAGCAACACTCTCTAACCCACACCACTTCTCCCCAAAGCCAACCTTCTTGAGCATATCTAGCAGAAAACCCCAATTTACACAATCGTACGCTTTTCCAAAATCCAATTTAAGAATGAGACCTCCTTGAGCAGAATGTTTCCAACTATGAATAGCTTCATTGGCAATCAGAACTCCATCCAATATTTGTTTACCCCCAACAAATGCAGCTTGAGCTTCACCAATGATAGTAGAAAGATGTTCTTTAAGCCTATTAGCTAACACTTTAGATAGGATCTTGTAAATGCTACCCACCATGCTAATGGGCCTAAAATCCTTAAAGGTAGTAGGGCAATCAATCTTAGGAATCAAAGCCACAAAAGAAGAGTTAATACCTTTCGTGAGCTTTCCATTCTGATGAAATTCTGAGAAGAATAAGATTATGAGGTCCTTCATGAATTCCCACCCTTTCTTGATAAACGAGAAGTTGAAACCATTCGAACCCGGAGCCTTTAGACTGCTGCACCCTTTTAGAGCTGCCACAATCTCCCCTTCCTCAAACGGTCTTTCCAACTGTAATGTTACATCACTGGGCAGGTGTCTCCAAAACTGTCCCCCTAGCGTTGGTCTGACCTTCCTAGCCTCAATCCATGTTTGTTGGTCCATTTTCGGCATTCATGTTATTTCTCTACATCTTTCAATTTATATCGAGTTTTATGATTTTAAATTTTTTTTGTAATAGAACTAACTAAGATCTATCAAATAAGATTCATATTGCATATTTTTTAAAATTCATATTGAAAGATATTATGCACAATTTTTTGAGGTGTATAAAATAGTGAAAGTGGACAAATGAACACGGACAGAGGTAGTATAGATTGCATTAGTAGCTTTCGGTCAATTGATCGTAATGAAATTTCCAAGACCAATTTGGAAAAGGCTTAGAGAAAATCTTTTCATTAATGATTTTCAAAACTTATTTTTGTATGAGTTTATTCAAACATAAGATTTTGATGAAGAATTTAAAAAAATAATTTCAAATTATATTTTCTTAACTACAAATTTAAAATAATATTCATTGTTTTAGTAAAAAAGTTCATTTTTGGGGGACACGCTAGTGGTGCTCAATATAATTCCCAAGGACGACGGTAGGTGGGAAGAGAACAAAATTTAAGTTTTCAATTTTTTTTTTCGAAGGTTATGCAATAAATATCTTTTGCATTGAAAAGAAAGAAGTTGTGCATTTTGGTGCTCCAATTATCTGTCAGGGACTTCCAAAATTACCGCTGCAATCGAGACATAATACACATTCAAAACGGTAAGGACTTAATATCTACCTTTGGTACATTAAGGACCAAAATGGCACTCGAATTATACAGTTGGGACCAAAAAGAGAAATAAGTCATTTTGGAAGAATTATACGGAGTATATGGTAGATACTTAAATGCCCTGCATTTAAACGACAAAGCAGATGGCCTTAGAGCTGAACATGACGGTCATGCCAGGGACAAAGGGCGTGTTTGTGAGGTTTTTTCTTCTTCTTCTTTTCTTTTCTTTTTTCAGATTTTGAGATTCTAACTTTTCAAAACTAGTTTGGTGTGTTTGCCAAAAATTCTAAGTAACCTCGGATTCTATAGATTCTGAATGGCTAAAAAAGGAATGACATTCTAAAAAAATTCAAAATTGGGTTTGGGTAGCTTATAAAATTTTGCATACAAATTCTCATAAAAATAAATAAATTTTCATAAATTTCGCAATTGCCACAAAAAAGTTTCTCAATTTTACTAAAATCTGGAATCTATATAAAATTTGCAGCAAAATCGAAAGCTAAAATATAAAATTTGCATCCACTTCATCGCAAAAATGCCCTACATGTTTACAATTGGTATTTTAGTGACTAAAATGAGCTCGTCCAAGACATCTTTTACTATTATTATTTTTTTGAAGTGGGAAAAACTCCCAAGGGCTTACTTGTCCAATACATTAGGGACTACAAAAGGTTAATAAGCCGAAGGAATATTACTTTAAACTATCAAACGAACCGAATCGAATACAGGAAAAGTTAGCTTGAAATTCTTCCAACAGATGAAATTAAGTCCGGCCTTAGCCTGGTGGCATTTGCTTTTCAGGAATGGTTCTTAAAGAAATTAAAATTAAGATGCTCGAGTGACAACTACATATTTTTGGACAAATATGACGTTATATACTATTCCCAAGATTCCGATAATCCTCTCTCTCTCTCTCTCTCTCTCTCTCTCTCTCTCTCTCTCTCTCTCTCTCTTAGTTTGGCTGTCTTTGTTCATTGGGGCTGTATTATGTTAACTCTTGTATCAACTCTTTTATATCTATGAAGTTCTTTTTTATGTCAAAAAAAAAAAACTTCCATATGAAACCCTTTTCTGCTAAAGGTTCTTAAAAATAATATTTATTTATAATTTTTAAATTTAAAAATAATATATTTACGAAAATAATTTTTTGATTTTTTTGCATCGTTCAAAATATCTCATCGAGATCTATCAAACAAGATCTATATTGTACAAAAAATTATTTTAATAAGTCCATTATATTAAGCTTGAAAATTAGTGGAAAATCTCGGCGATAAAATTAGAAAATAGTCTACTGCTAAACACCGTGATTTTTTTGTCATGTTTTTTTTTTTTAAATTTCAATTTGGAGCATTCTAGTAACAAAAATATGTCATCCCATTTGTTTAACTACAGTATGTATTTTTTTTTAAACAGTAAGGAAACGCCAACGGTACTTCTTACACTTCCACATGGAAGGTGAGGGTTCGATTCTCCCAAATAGTGCGAGTGGTTAGTGTGGTGGTTGATAACTCTTTAGACTTACCCCACCCGTATGCCACTTAGCGGTATTAACATTCTATAAGCAGTTTTAAGCTACACATCTATCGAGTGGGGAAAAAAATAATTAGGGAAACATTTCTTTGTATTTTAACTTTTCCCTCTAATGATAGCAGTTTTAAGCTGAGGAATTTGATAGTGACTCGAATTTGTCCTCCTTGGGTAGCTTTTTCTGTACATCTTTCATTTTCAATTTATCCATTAGGGCAAAAGATAGACGATTTCAAATTAGCTTTGACGCTTCCTCGTACTAACATTCTATAGGCATCCTCTTTCACCTCCCTTTCTTTTTCCTCCTGTGGTAAGCCGTAAGCGCTCCCTTTTTTTTTCTTTTTTTTTCCCCTTTTTTCATTTTTCCCTTTTCCCTTCTACGAAGGTGCCAACTATGAGTACCGATCGCATGTGCACAGATCAGTGTGTGAATCCACTCTGGGATCCCACTTAAATGATCTGATCCGTTCAATAATTATAAAATAACTTTTTTTTATTTATTTGAAGAGCCCCTTTAGAAAACAGTTCAATCGGATAGCTTCAAGTGCTTGATCCATTTATCTAACAAAAAATAGAAAAATTGGATTATAAATCTATAGTTATCTGATTGAGCAGAATTTCGCGCGAAAATTCCAAATTCGCGCGAAAATTCCAAATTCGCATTAAAAAGCTGGGGTAGAAATGGTAGCCATGGAAACTGGGAAGGAAGTTCATTAACGAGTTAATGATAACAAAATTATTAATCAGCATTAACCCATAGCCATGGAAAGGAATTCATGTGGATCGAACATCAATAACTCAAAGATGGAGAACATTTCTCTTGATAAAAAAAAATGCAAATAAAAACTTGAAAATGTACGTCATAATTAATAATTTTCGTTCAACCAGGAGGATACCATTATCTGGTTCGACGCAAATTTTGGTACCGACAGAGTATTCATCGAGTTCTGAAATGTCGCAAATTCGAATTTCACTTTGAGCTCGGAATGAAACCCATATTGAGAGCATCCACAGTGGAATAACCAAAACAAAAAATTGTTAAACTTAGCAATGTTAAGTCAAAAAAGTGTTCACATTGGAATAACCAAACCTAGCAACCTCTTAATAACTCATCAAATTTTGGCTCTTCAATAATCAAAACTAGCAATATTTTGTCAATAATCAAATTTTATTTCTCAATCAAGTACACCAACATCACACAAAAACCTTTTCTCTTCCACTCTCTCTCTCTTTCTCAACAATGTTTTCAAAAAATAATTTTAAAAAACTGTAACTTTCAGATTTTTTTTTCTGTTTTTTCAGAAATTTTTTTTTTACAAAAAACAATTTTTTCAAAAATTTTAAATAACTATAAGTAAATAAATTGTGTTTTTTAAAAATCTGTTTTTGAAATTTCAAAACTCTTTTATAGAAAACTGTTTTTTACACAAAATCTGTTTTTTTAAAATTGTATTTATAGTTTTTAAAATTTTAAAACTATTTGTGTAAATATAATTCTTTCAAAATTTCTCCAAATTGTATTTACAGTTTTTAAGTGAACAAAGTGTATTTTTTGAAAAACTGTTTTTTGTTTCGAAAAACTTTTTTTTTAACTGTTTCTAACATAAACTGTTTTTTTTCCCTTCAAAAACCGCTTTTTCAAAAAATATGCGTGAAATGAAGGGAAAAAGTTTGGAGGGCCTATTGGTTTTGATTATGAGCAAAAAATAACCAATGTGGGATTTGACATTGCTAACTTTAACAACGTCTTAATGAATAATCAAAATCTGATGTGGCATGTTTTGATTATTCACATTTACTTATTCCACTGCTGATGCTCTAAGGGCATAACAAGCCTCAGGGCACAACCACCCCCAAAGTCCAAAAAAATAAGAACCGAGAAATGAGAGTAATGATTTAAATTGACTTGTTCGTTTTGGTATTTGGATTTTGGATTTTGAATTTTGAGTGGAGAGAGATAAAGAGAGAAATGAGAGTAATAATTGAAAGAAAATTTATTAGAAACTGTGTGCAAAGAAAAAGTCCAAAATCCAAAATCCCAAACCAAACGTCATTACCATGTGCCCGAATACTGTACTCGTCGATAGTTATGTGGTCCATCATGAGCAGACGCAGATCAAAGTCTTTTTAATTGCAAAATAAATGAAAACATTCAGATTTTTGTCATTGCCTACGAAACAATGAAGATATTTTCCAGTGTCCACGCGAGATCTGCATCCCTCTTGGTATTCAAGAAAACCGTCCTAACCGCAAAACTGGTCCAATCTGGACCGTACTGTCCTATTTGGTCCGTTTATGTGGTTCATTGGTCAGGTTATAGTTTCAAAAAAATAAGAACCGTATATTTTGATTCGATTACTGATTATCAATTTAAGAACCATGGTTTGAACCAAATCGGACCATTTAGTGTAAATATGTAGTATGTAATAGCGTATTTTGGTAAATTTTACTTTTTGGTAAGTTAATCTATTTAGAGGAGAAATTTTATTTCTTGAGAAAGTATTTAATTCATATACTACTATAGTTGGTTATTTAAATTCTCAATTATTTTATGAGTTCATGTTTTGCAATTAAGTGTTCGGCTACTAATAGGATAGAATCGAAACTGGACTGGTTTTGAAATTGGGTTCTTGTTAGGTTCCGTGGTTAGGCTTTGGTTCCCAATTTCTTAAAACAAGCCCGAACCGATATATCTTGCAAACCGAATAAACTGGTTAGGATTTTATACTTCACAGTTCACACTCCTAGACCAATCTGATCCATTAATGTGATAAAATAAGAAACGAAGAAAAACGTGGTCCAACATAACATTCTATCATTTCGCCATCTCAACTCAATGAAATCATACCGCCTCCCCCATTCAATACCACGGAAAGGATGGAAAAATTAATTTTTCCGTAACTTTCTGTGGGGTTTTTGTTTTTTTTTGCCAGATGTTAAGAAGTTAGGGTTAGTTGTTAGTATAGGAATCGCAACTTCAATTTTTTCACTGGATATCAATTTTGTGCAAGATAGCTCTTGCCAAAAGGAAAGAATTTTAATTAATAAAATTCATTTTCCTTTACTTCAGTAAATAACTTTCATTTTCCTTTACTTCACGTCACTTCACTTCACTTTTTGAGAAATTTCTCATATAATATTCTTGACAACTGAACGAAGCCTAGGTGAATTGGATCCAGGCTCATTATACGTTTGTACAAAAAAAGCCACGTGACATTCATATGTATGCCACGAAATGGCTTATTAATATTTTGAGTTGTGTTGTTGCCAAGAATCGAACCCCCGACCTCTTGGACACCCCCACCCAACAACTTAACCATTGGGCTAGCATGAATTTGGTGTTAAAATCAGGACATTTTTTTTAATAGTATATAGATCCTTTACTGGCATTTTCTAGTTACTGCCGCTAATAGTATATTTTACCAGCATTTGTTTTACAGGTGTTTAACACATGCCATTAAAGGATACTATTACAAACGCCAATAATAGTACCCTTTAGCAGCATTTGTTAAATGCCCCCCCCCCCCCCCCCAAAGTTATATTTGGCGTAGTATAATTTAACCGCAGCTTCAATTTTCTACTAGGAGACATTTTCCTGCAAAATAATAGTACCCTTTAGCAGCATTTGTTAAATGCCCCCCCCCCCCCCCCCCCCCCCCCCAAAGTTATATTTGGCGTAGTATAATTTAACCGCAGCTTCAATTTTCTACTAGGAGACATTTTCCTGCAAAATAGATCTTGACAAAAGCTTATTAATATTTTGAGTTGTGTTGTTGCCAAGAATCGAACCCCCGACCTCTTGGACACCCCCACCCAACAACTTAACCATTGGGCTAGCATGAATTTGGTGTTAAAATCGGGACATTTTTTTTAATAGTATATAGATCCTTTACTGGCATTTTCTACTTACTGCCGCTAATAGTATATTTTACCAGCATTTGTTTTACCGGTGTTTAACACATGCCGTTAAAGGATACTATTACAAACGCCGATAATAGTACCCTTTAGCAGCTTTTGTTAAAGGCGCCCCCCCCCCCCCCCCCCCCCCCCAAGCAGCATTTTCTTGACGCCGGTAAAAGTTATATTTGGCGTGTTATAATTTAACCGCAGCTTCAATTTTTTACTAGGAGACATTTTCCTACAAAATAAATCTTGACAAAAGCATTCTTGTCGAAAAAACCACAAGCAACCACAAGCACTAAAATAATTTTTCTTTTTCTTTTTTTAATCGGCAACAAGATTTTATTGAACTTGACAAAAAGTACATCAAGGAGGCCAAGCTCTAGATGCAAAGAAAACTAAAATAAATTTTATTTTTCTTTATTTCACCTCACTTCACTTTTTTTTTTGAGAATCCGATTCTCATACAACATTTTCAACAATTGAACGGAGCCTAGACGAAGGATCCAAACTTATTATAAGTTTCAACGAAAATATATTTAGAACACATTTAATTTTATATTTGAAAAGAGTAGGAATCTCTTTTTTTAATGTCAAATAGAGGAGAGAGAAACAATAACAAAGGTGAGTGATTTTGACACTGTTCTTTTTATAACAATATTCCTTTTTTTGTACTCTTATAATATGACAAGAGAAGAGTGGAATATTAAAAGAGATTAAATTATTTAGGGAGGATCCGTAAATCCCTTGATGCACGCAAAGCCAACCATAAGGTGCCACCAAATCCCACAACCAAATCTCGTCACTCAAATCTCTGCACCTTCCCTCACCTTATCACCTCCCATCCTCTTCCTACTTTTCACAACCCTTCTTCCTCGCGTTCCCCCTTCTCCATGCATCACGGGATATACGGACCCTCCGTGTATATATATTTTAATCTCATTATAAAAATGTCGAGAATTATAAAATAAAATAAAAGACAGTACTGCGTAAAAATCAAGGAGGAGGGGCGGCTGCTGTCCCCAAGCGTGCTGCTGGGCCCAGCTTTTGGGTCCACTCCGGTTTCGCTCCGATGATCGGAATCGTTCATTTATAGAACTCGTCGAGTAGAACAACCATGCAAAAAATTAGCTTAATTGGATAATGTTAAGTGCCTGATCGGAACCTTTTTATCTTGAAAAAAATGGATCCGAAACACTGGATCAAATCCACTGTAACCCATGGACCGAGAGTTATATGGGCTCTGATCAGGCACTTAACGATATTCAATTAAGCTGATTTTTTGCATGATTGTTCTACTCGACGAGTTCTACAAAGTGAACGATTCCGATCATCGGAACGAGACCAGAGTGGACCCAGAATCGGGCACAGCAGCACGCTGCTGTCCCCAAGGGGCAAAAATCAATCACCAGAACACAATTACTTCCTCTATCCAAAAGTAATTGTCCATATCTCCAAAAATTATTTGGTAATTTATAATACCTTTCATAGTTTTAAAATCTTTGTATAGTAAAAATAGTGAAATCTTTGGCGAGCAAAAAAAAAAAAAGAAAGTGAAATCTACCAAACAAAATTTGTGTTGAATGCAACAATAATATTTGAAATTAAATGAAAAATAGGAATATTTTGGAGAGATCTAAATAGAAAACTATGGATCATTAATTCAGGACGGAGAGAGCACAATAATAAGTCTGGGCACGATCGTCATCGGGAACATTGTCACGTGAGGGATGGGTGAGATATTTGGGGAGTTGAATGATGAAAGTGGTCCTGGGAAGCGTGAGAGTGAGTGAGGTGTGAGATTCCGTGACATCGCCCCGAAAGGCTACAGGTGTGAGAGAAGGTTGGTTTGTCAATTATCAATCGGGTTTACAGTTGGAAAGTATTTTCCTAATTTATGTCTCCTATCCCTCCCTCTGATGACATATCTCACTCGATTTGTAGCCATGGAACCAATTTTCCTTTCTTTTTCTTTTTCTTTTTTTGGCACTTACGGATTTTTTTTTTGTCCTTTCTATTTTATGGCTCTCATTCATTTTAGCAACTATGCACATGAATTTTTATGAGGTTAAATTTCACTGACACCTCGTGAGATTTTTTTTTAATGACACGTACACGTAACGTATAATAAAAAAATGAAAATAAATCCCCTGCGCTTTCTACATGTACTTCATCGCGCGATGCGTCAAACCGATAATTGTCTGTCCACATATGATGGAATGAGCTAAAAGTGTGTACGTTAATGGTAAAAAAGTACCATTTCTTATTTATTTTGGATCAAGATGAATTTTTTCCCTAATTGAAAGAGCCGTTTTGATCAAAAAAGAGAAAAATTTACTAATTGCCCTTCATTTTTTTACTCGTTGAAAGAAACGATTTTTGTCAAAAAAAAAAAGGGGGATAAAATTATTTTGGGTCCAAACAATTGAGAATTAATAGCTATCCAAACAATCTGCTTGTTCTAAATTCACCTAATGTTAGGTTCAACTTTCCTCTTAAAACTAAGTTGGACGTTAATTTTTATTTACTGTGTGGCTTAATTTGAATGCATGGTTGGGTAAAATAGTAAATATGAGCTTGATAGCAGCAAGGATAATTCAATCCTTACAATACTGAACAAACCAAATATGCACACTAGATGCAGATCCGGTCCTGAGCTAAAGTTGAAAAAGCGGCCAAATAATTTTTTTTTCCAAAAAGTAGGGGCTGCTATTATTTTGGTACCCTTTATAATAGTCTAGCAAAACGGGTCCAAACTTTAATTGTTGCTTTAGGCCCCTGAAAAATCAGGCCGACTTTGTTTCTTGCCTCACTTAAGAGCGGGAGAGTTGAAGAGCCACTTGCAACGAGTAAACTCCAAAGCAAAATTGTTAATCCCGTTTCATACCGAAGCTTACACGGAACGCAAAGCTAGGCGATCCATATCGCTTAGAATACTGGGCTGCGCCGGGCAATACCGACTGTACCGGACAATAGTATGTATCAGGATGTTTCGGACATATTTGGGTGTACCGTCAGGTAGAAAAGGACACTTCGTTTTTATTTTTTTTCCCGTGATGATCCTTGCTTTGATGATGCCGAAGACAACTTTCCCAGCTGAAAATGAGATCT
This sequence comes from Rhododendron vialii, assembly GCF_030253575.1. Classification (NCBI taxonomy): domain Eukaryota; kingdom Viridiplantae; phylum Streptophyta; class Magnoliopsida; order Ericales; family Ericaceae; genus Rhododendron; species Rhododendron vialii. The sequence goes on along the minus strand of NC_080564.1, from coordinate 12,379,175 downwards.
AGTACTAGTCAATATGATTGGGTTGGCGCTGGAAGTCCTAAAATTGAAGGAGAACAAGATCCTTATCGTAATAACTATTATGTTCAATGACCTGATATGTTTCATAACTTTGTTTCGAGTCTTTTTGAATAACCTTTTGCTGCCTTTCATTTCACGAAACGGTTTAAACTTGGTTTATTGTTTGGAAGTCTTGCTTACATTTTGTTTTTGTTTATACTTCAAATTTTGCAACCAGATAGACATACATTGAATATATTTAAATTAACTATTAATTGCGAAAAATTTGAAACGGTACCGAGATACAGATCGGTACCAGTACGTATCATTCCAGTAGTAAAAACAATACGCTGACCGGTTCGTAAAGGACAACTTTTTTTTTTTTGGGTAAATTCGTAAAGGACAACTTTGCTCCGGAGAATTTCTAAAATTTAAAGTGTTTTGCTATTTAACTTTAACCGACCCACCATAGATTCTTATCCAATTAATTTCCTTCCAGTGGCTCGACATATATAGGAAACTCCAAGCCCGTTAAGATCGATATTTTCATTCAAACGTACCTTTTCAACAACAAAAATTCCTGTTGCTTATGGATGGAATATTTTTTGCACCCCTTAAGTCACCAATCACAATTAAATACCTTTAAGAGTCATTTCATATTCTCCAAACTTGGAGAGAGAGAGAGAGATATGCAATTTGATTTTAATTTTATTCCCTCTTCTTGAAGATGCTCCAATAGAATAGAACGTCCTCGACTAAAATGAAGAAAGCCCCTCTCACATATATATGGTATGTGAAAGAAGTGTGATTAGGATGGATAAAGTGACGTGTCACTAGCAAGTAAATGGGAAATAGTTCAATGACTTCACCATCACAAAGCTCGAACTCGTCAAAAACCAACCTCTTTTTTTTTTTTTCCTTATTAAGCATTATCGAACATTTTTTAACTTCAAGTTTAGGGAGAGGACTAAGTATTTTTGTTTCTTTTTTTGGTCAAACGGAATTTTAAGTATTTTTGTTTCACTCATTATTACCATTATTCTAAATACGTCATGGTATGAAATTATTTGGGTTACAAGATCCAACTAGATTCTAGATCAAGATTTGATATGTAATAGCTAGTTTTATTACTATGGGGAGATAGGGCAACTTCAAGTATTAAATCATGAATTATATATGAAATAAATGTTGAACTTAACTCTAATAAAAATAGTACTTCCCATGTCTCACTTTAAATGTTCCGTATGGAAATTCGTGGATTTTCAAACCTAAAGAAAACATATTTCTACATATTATTTTTGTTATTTTCTTACACCAAATTAAAGTGCTCATTAGCAATTTAATTTGGTATAAGAAAATAATATATATATATATATATATATATATATATATATATATATGTGTGTGTGTGTGTGTGTGTGTGTTTTTGTAGGATTTGAAATTACACGAATTTCTGTAGGAAATATTTAAAGTAAGACAGATGGAATAACAAACAACAATGCTATCATCACACACAAATACTTGCACTTTGTTCACTTGCAAGTTAATTTTAAGAAAAAAAATTTACTCTCTTCACGATTCTCAATAAATTTTTTTATCCATTTCTTTCTACTCATTACATTAAAAAAAAATTCAAAACCGAACAAAATTACACATAATCACTCTCACTAGGGGTGGGTTCCACCTAGGGGTGTGCATGGGTCGGACGGGTCGGGTTCGGTCCCGAACCCGCCCCGACATGTCGGGTATCAAATTTTTTTTGGCCCCCGAACCCGAACCGAACAAGTGGGAATAACCGTCCGCGTGCCCGATTTTTTTGGTAGGGTCGGGTCCGACCAAAACCGAAAATAATCTATATGGATTGGTGGGTTGGGTCGAGTAAGAAAAGCAGCACCCCGAGCCCCGAACCGAAAACTGATTTTTTTCAAAAATAAAAATAAAAATGAAACCGTACCCGACCGAACCACATGTTCGGCCTCGCCCAAGACACCCTTCGGGTCGGGTCGGGTCGGGTTCGTCGAGTCGTGGGTTTTTTGCACACCCTTAGTTCCACCCCATTGGATAAGAACAACGCGGAGCCCACAATAAGCTGTATACTTATTGTGTGAAACCCACCGGATCCATTGCAAGAAAGTGTGCAAGTGTTTATGGTTTTTTATTTTTGTGTGTGTGCGCGGGCGTTTGGTTATATGTACTCATGTAGTAACAGAGTAATCAAAAGTGATCAAGAACAAGTGTCAGTATTAGCTGGAAAATAATCGTATGACTGCTAGGTACTCTCTGGATAAGAACAACGTGGGAGCCACAATAAGTTGTATACTTATTGTCTGAAACCCACCGGATCCATTGCAAATAAGTGTGCAAGTGTTTATGAAATTTTTTTTTTGTGTGTGTGTGTACTGTGTAGGGTTATATGTACTTATGTAGTAACAGACAGAGTAATCAAAAGTGATCAGGAACAAGTGTTAGTATTAGCTGGAAAATACTCCTATGACTGCTAGGTATACTCTATTACACTAGTAGTATGATGGGAGTAAAAGCTACCCCTATTTTAAGGTTATATATATATATATGGCTACTAGACTAGACTAGACTACTAGGCGTTGAAAGTACTACTTTCTAGCAGATGTCATTGTTGCTGTTGGTAGATCTAGACTAGACCCATTGAGAATAACCGCCAAATTGAGTGATTTTGCAGTGTGCATGATGATGCTCCCATAATACCATTTGTTCAGTACCGCGCTTGCTTTCACAGTTTCACTTCAAATTCAATTTACTTTACTTCATGTACGTTGTAGTCTTTAATTCCGGCATTCGTTCCTCTCTCTCTCTCTCTCTCTCTCTCTCTCTCTCTCTCTTTTTCACTAAGCAATAAGAATTTATTAAATTTTATAATAATTATAAAGATTAAAAGGATTAAGGGCTATCGACAGAAAGCCACCCAAAACCTAAAGAAAGACAATATGCCAACCGAAAAATAAAAATCAGAGAAGACCGACCTGAAAAACACCAGAACCTAACAAACAGAAACAAAAATAAAAGCACCAAACCATCAATACCAACCCAAACAAATTAGGAGAAGCAGCCCAAGCAACCAAAAAGAAAACCAAAGCACAACGATCCAACCAAGGGGCAAACCGAAGGCCAAACCTCGGAATTAAAACTCCAAGGAGCGAGAAGCTCCTTCCGCGAGGCCATCAAGATCCTCCAAGTCATCTAGAGCGTTGATCCTTTCTGCTAATTCGTTCTCCTGCATTTTTTTAACAAATTTCCTTAACAAGAAATTCCTCCCCCCTCTAGGCTCAATGCCTAACCTATGTTGACCAACATCCAAAGTTTTCCGAGCCTCCTTGAACAAAAGAGAAGAAGAACACCCTTCTTTTTCCTAAGGATTTGGTTATCGATTTTACCACCAATCTCCGCGATATGTGTTTTCTTCATAATCTTCCTCTTCAATCTTCTCACTCTCCTTTTCAATTTAAGGATGGCATTAGAGGACAATGTATCACTAGAGCGCATCTCCCCTCTCTTTTCTGCATGCCAACCCCAAGAGAATGAAAATCATATTGGTCCCCTCTCAGATATTGGAGTTGTGAAGCCTTCTTAGATTGGTCCCCACTTGATAGTTGGCATTCGTTCCTTTCTTAGACTTCACTATCCCACACAAATACTAATAGCTTGACAACCATTGGATAAATGAACATGACTAGTGACGGCTCTAGAAATTCTGAGAATGGTGTTCAAAAATATCTATTGCTTCTAGAAACCACAACTGTATATGCACAAAAAAAATTATCTATTACTTTGGTTGTATACATTGAATTAATTTGTGGGTTGCATGTTCAAATATTTTGAATAGGGCGTTCAAAAGGGCTATGGGCATGGGCACAGGGGTGGAGCTATGTTGGGGCCTAGAGGAAGCCTAACCCCCCTGGTTTTTGCTCCCCGAGCATCCGAGTTTTAAATTTTTATTTTTTATATACCTAAATATGAATATTATTGATAATTATTTATGTGTAATTACTTATAATCTTAATAATTTTAGTTTGATTTGATAAAAAAAAAAACTTGTTATTTCATTCTTATTTCTCAATTTCTTTTATAAATAAAAGATAAGCATGTGACAATTGAAGTAGCATAAGGGAAAAAAAACAAAAATGATTGGTATTACTATACTATAACTGCAATATGCTAAAATCATTTCAATGTATAAATGTAATGCATTGGAAATCAAAACCTTATGATATAATAAGTATATGTTCCGATAAAAAATATATGTCTATTGAACCGGCCCTTGAGCTCAAAATCCTGGCTCCGCCATTGCTTATAGATTACTGCTTTATGGGTTGAATTGTCCAGCCTATGGGTTATGGGGCATTTCGCCCGATATACCTTCTAGAAACTCTGTGGCAGGTATGAATCACTTCAAAAACCAAATTCAGTTGTTCCTCGTCGTGTGCTTCTCCCCCTTCATTTTCTTTAATTTATGCTCATGACAGTTCTCGCTAAATTACTGGGTGCATGTTTTCGGATGCCAAAACTTGAACTAAATCATAGTAAGCGAGCTAGCTATTCATGGTGTAAATTTAATTTTCAAGCCTGCGGGTATTTTAACTAGTTTCAACTGGTGGGCTTATGGTGATCATTTCACGAATTTGTTGGTTGGTTTTGCGGTGTCATTGAAAAAAATATTCTTTTTTGTGTACGTCGGAGCTAAAACTTGTAAGTTGTGGAATCAAATAATGGGAGTTTGGCCGTGAGATACGGTAGAAATTGACTTTTAAAAATAGGGTTTCTAAGGTATATCTTTATATATTATGTGTAAGGTCAATTGCCTGAAAATCTAATAGCATTACGCTATAGATATTCTAATCGATTCTTAATTTTAACTCACTAGAATTAAGTGACCCCACTTTAAATTCCTCTCACTGATCCTCCGGCCGGCACATCACTGGTTGAATTAAAATCAAACAAACTCCACTAATTAAATGTATTAATGATAGTTTTTCAATATTTTACTTAATTAACTCCAAAGTCGTATATGAAACGACTAATCTAATTTATGTAATGTGTTAGGAGAAACACATTGCTCATGACTTGGCTGGGGAGATGGCTTATCGGGTGTAGGGTTCTAGCCTTTTCTTTTTGGCAATAAAACAGATATGCATATAATTAGTTGCGTATTTCATTAATCCGTCAGGGAGTATTTCCCTCAAAACCACATAGCTAATTATGCATAGGGTATCTCATGACCTTGAATATTGTACTGGGGCCGAAGCTCGGGTTCAACTGCTATGTGCTATCAAGTATGTTTTGTCTTACCGGCCAAGCGACTAAAGCTTGAATTGATCAAGGATTACATAGTATATGATATGATGAACGAGCTCTTAATTACTACTTAGCCGCTAGCTAGCTAGTCATGCGACCATTTTCCTCCCTCCCCCTTGTTTGCCTGACTCTTTGAATTCAAGTACTGTATTACATATGTTTAAGTGCCAACCTAAGCCTGAATATCAGGCAGGTGTTAGAATAACAATAGGTACTTTGTTTAGGTTATGGTCCTAATGACTTTGTGTGTATCCCTAATGTGGTACTCTCTTTCGTAGTCTAATTTGATATTCCGCTTGACCAAAAAAAAAAAAAAAAAGTGCCAACCTAAACATAGTTGGGATTTTTGCTCAAGGTAGTGATGTGGTCGCCCTTAATCTGTTTAATCCTTGTATTTTACTAATTTGTTCTCTCTTAAATTAATAAAATTTCTCTTTGCTTAGCAAAAGAAAGGGTTTTATATCATTTATTGTATTGATTTTTTGATGATGTCCAAATAGGGCCGGTAGATCTAAGAACAAGTTTCTTGAGAAAGAAAAGGGTAGTAAGATCAAGGCCTCAAAGACGACGACAAAATCAGTACCAATAAAAGAAATTAGGATTATTTGATAGGAGTAATGAAAGGGAAGAGGAAGTTACCTACGTCAGACGCTTCGCTATCCTTATATAGATGTGCTCATGTTACTAAAGGTCAAACGCGATCCCAAACCGCCACGTGTCCTCCTACAGTGGAGAGAAATAAAGGAGACAGTTATTCATGGGCGTGACTGTGGTTGTGCCAAATATATAATTCGATATACATGTACACAAGAATTATTTAGCTCAATGGGATCATAAAATTAAGAAGTTTCATCGAAGATATGCAAATGTTTGATATCTACATCTGGTTAGCTTTTAATAATAATGGGTCTATTCAATCTGTTGTTTACTGGAAAATGTCCGACACTACCCACAAATCACTCACAAATCAACTTCAAAATTTAGTATAGATAAGTTGCTTTGAATTTACATTTTCATTGTCAATTTCATTTTTCTAATTACCAAGTATTGAAGAAAGTTCTTTCGGAGCACCAATTTGACATGTTGATCTTTTTATTTTTTTAGGAAACGAAAACATAAAATAAAATGCACGTAAATATAAGTGCATAGAAGGGCCCAACCGGGTTTGAACCGATGATCTCTTGATCTGCAGTCAAATGCTCTACCACTGAGCTATGGATCCTTATTTGTGTTGATCTATTGATTCTAAGGGTCATTTACCCTAACTTAATTTTTAAGTTAGAATTTTGTCTTTGGCGAGAATTTATTTCGTTTAATTTTAAAAAAAAATAGTAATTATTCATACCGATGAGAAGAATTTAAAAAATAAAATAACAATGTCAAAAACTTAAAAAATATATTGCTAAAGATAAAATATATGTACATGAAACAATCAAATTTTTTGAGATATATAATTTTGTACTTTTTGTTCTCTTATAAAGTTTAGTTCTATATTGATAAGGACCTTAAATGCGGACCTTAGGTGTGGACCTCATAGTTCGGAGCCTCGCGCTAATAACCAAAGCTGTTTAATTTGTTTAAAACATGTTTTTAAAAGGATCCATAAATTTCTCTAAAATGACACACGTGCATGTACGGCAGAACAAAATGACTCTCTTCTGATTATGACTGAAGCTCCCTTATCTATTACTATAAGAGATAGCCTAAACTAGTGCATGTGTGTGGATCCCATTGAGCTAAATAATTGGATCTCGTTGTTGGTTTCTTACCAAATTCAAGTTTTAGGTGTTTTTTTCTTCCTGGTTTGGGCTCAGTTTGTTGGGCCTAAATTGGTTGCTCCGTGTGGTTAGGAGATGAGAGTTTTGGGTGATCAGACCGATGTACCCAAGTTTCTATTGACTCTGTACTTTGTGTTATGAAGTAATGAAATCTATCTTTTTGCCAATAAAAAAAAAATTAGGATGGAGAGCGTTTGTTTAAGTGCGTGAAGTTGTAGAAGAGTAATAAATTACCTTTTCGCGTGGCTGAGCAGTGCCATGTGTACATGCAACAATGGTCCGGGAGAATGCAGTGAGTAATTTTTTGGAGCAAACAAGGACTTGAAATGTTGAACATCTTAAAACCTAAGTTTGATTCTTGTTTTCCTTTTTTTTTTTAGGCGTGTCTTTAATATGATACTTAGTCTTTATAACTCTGGCTTTCTAGTTTAATTTATGGGTACTTCCGTTTGCAAAAAAAAAACAAGGGCTTGAAATGTAGATGTAAAAGGCCTTGCCAGTTGCTGTTGTGCTGCACTTTTCAATGAAGCTCATAATTACCATACCGGTTATGTTGCTTAGTTTTCAGTTTTTCTTTTTAGGCTTGATAAGATGGGTCTAATTTCTCATTTTCACTTTCGATTGCTTAACTTCTAAAATTTACTGACCATAAAGAAAGATAAGATATCTTTTTTTGCTCGGCAAAAGAAAGATAAGATATCGAAAAACATCCCGAACTGACTATGCTAAGGACTTCACTGACTTCTATCTTTTTTTCTCTATTTTTGCCTAGAGAGCGATATCTGAATATCAAAAATAACGAAACACATAGAACTATTTTCCCATGGTTAGTTTTTTGAAATTCTCAATCGACTAATTGAAAGTTAAGGAAATAGAAGACGTGAGCAACATTATTTTTGTTTGAGCAACAGAAAGAGATTATATTAATCAATGAAATAAAGGCATCAAATTACATCAAAAGATTTTATGAATTAAAATTTTCAAGTTGTAACAGAAAAATAATAATCATTACCAACACTATCCGCCAATCACTAAGTTTGGTTTTTTTTTTGCTCGGCAAAACGGAACTTTTTATTAAACTCGAAGGGGTACATGTACATCGATAGGGGAACCAAAAGTACAAAAGATCTATCCAACCAAAGTTGGATAAAACACCTCACATACTCGCTCTACACCTTCACTTTTCAAATCCTATCCAAATAACCTTTGAAATCCTCCACCGTATAAATCACTGTTAGTACATCACATATGAACTACTACTTTTTAGGAAAAAAACATAAGACATTGATTTTTCAATCGAGGAACTATTTTGAGGATTGATTAGCATTGAAGTAACCAATCATAGTCGCAAGATTTTCGCTCACCAAGAACTTGGCCAAATGATTATCTTTTCGACAACTCTCATATTTTTACAGACAATATGTATATATTAACTGTTACTTTCAGGCCCAACATGAAAGTGCATTAATCATACAGGTTGTTTTGTTAAAAGCTGGAATTGTAAATGTTCCAAAATAGTAGGAGCAATAGTTTAATTGAAGAAAGAAAAGGAACGAAACACCTAAACTGTCAATCAGTTATGTGTACCTTTCCTGAACAATTTATTAGTGTGTATACGTAGCAGTATCAAATTATCAGCAATTTATGAAGTCCAAATAAAATTTGGTAGATGCGCCTTGTTTTCCAATGACCAATCATGCATATATATTCGTACTGCGGCTATATGGGATTTTTTTTTTTGTTTTCTAATTTCAAAAAGGATGTTCGGTATCCGCTTTGATTGATTTCTTGTTTACGTGTACTAAGATGAAGCTCCCAACATATGTGGGCAGCATGCCCTTAGGAAGGATTCCGTTCCTTCCCAAAGTAGGGCCCATAATCGATGGAGCGCGAGCGCGAATGGCAAGCGCTCGGAATATAGAGTCGTCACTTGGGTTTGAAGGTTCGACACCCAAAGAACAGTATTTTGAAGCGTCTGTCGCATTGTTTGATTTGAAAAAGTGAAGGAACAAAGTCCGTCATAATCATATCTAGGTTTGGGAGTCAGGTTACGAGAGGGGAATGATTTTAAGGCACCTCTCTCGCCTGATCCAGAGATCAATCTCTACTAAGATATTTTGTGAAAAAGTTTGTAATTCTTCTTTTATTAATCGATTTTTAGCTAATTAGGACGGGGGAGCAGTTAATGGGGGACTAATGTTGTAACATTTTGCAATATGTGATTTGTAAATGAATAGATGAAGCAAAAAGCTAAATGGGCTAAAATCCAAAACTGTGATTAAAATGTCAAAACAGTGTTGTTGTATGAATTTGACATGCACAGTGACCAACTTGCATGCATGGATCTACGTTCATGCAAGTTGACAAGCGCGCGTCAAAGTCATACACACGCGCGCGTGTTGATATTTCACCATAGGTTGAATTTTATCTCCTTTCTGGGCTCTGGAATGACCAGTGCTCACCCAGAGAGTAAATCAAGCAGTTTATATGTATTGAAAGTAAATAATAATTACAAGCAGGATGAATGAAAATGAAATACAACCTCTAAACAATGTGGATATCGAAACAAGGGCCAAGCTGCCCATACAAAACCAATCACTGGAAATGAGCTGACCAGCGCGCACAAGTCATGGACAAGCGCACGCTTGTGTTGATTGGACTTCCAGGAATTGACTTTGCATACTTGGGCTCTGAAACATACTCAGAAGCATACTTGGGTATTCCAAAGTAAACAGTGAAGCATGCTTGGCTAAATCAACAATTTTAATATGTAAAACGGTAGGTCAATTTTAATCATGCATCACAATGATTTATAATATAATACAAACAAATAATAACCAACATCTCATCCCCACGTGAACTATCGCATGCAACCTATGACAGACGCGCGTGTATAGGAGTCCATCGCGCGTGGAAGAGCCAGTACACGGTTCTTGTAACCCTGACTTTAAGGGCAGACCTGGTATTGATTACCAGTTCTAGCCTTGCCAGCTCGCCTTAGGGATCAAAACAGTAAACAGAAGAAGGTGTTTTATACATGCTTGGGTTCTAAAACATATTCAGAAGCAACCCAAGAATATTCCAAAGTAAACAGTGAAGCACGTTTGGCTAAATCAATAATTTTAACATACAAAACAGTAGATCAGTTTTAATCATGCATCACAGTGATTTATAATATAATACAAACAGATAATAACCAGCATCTCATCCCCATGTGGACTATCGCGTGCAGCTTATGACAAATGCACGCGTATAGGAGTCCAGCGCGCGTGAGAGAGCCAATACACAATTCTTATAACCCTGCTGACTTTAGGGGCAGAGCTGGTATTGATTACCAGTTCTAGCCCTGCCAGTCCCCTCAGGGATCAAAACAGTAAACAGAAGAAGGTGTCTATGCATTTTCTTGAGTGATTTGGGAATAGCTTGAACAAGTAGGTAATGGTGACAAAATGAGCGTATGGAAATGGACTGAGTGAAGTAATATCAAGAGTACTAAGATCTTTGTAATATTTTTAAACTTGATTTTTTTTAACCCTTGTAATGGAAGACAAAAAGTGTATATATAGGAGATTGGAAGGAGGGTAATGCGTGGCTAACTTGGTGAAAAAATCAGCCAACAAGACTGGTTGAAGGTGGCTTGGTGGAGACAAGTGCCAACAAGCTGATGGGAGTGGTTGTGAGGGTGGTGCACCCCAAGCAACTGCAAACGTTGTTCAGGCGACGAAAACGGGGTTCCACAGGCCTGTAGACCCCTTGATGATTATAAAATCCAGCTGGAAGAACGTGAAAGAGACATGTGTTGACCTGCGCGCGCGGGAGTGACATCAGCGCGCGTAGTCAACAGTCAAAACTTTGACATTTGACCAACACCTAGCATTACCACACACGCGTGATATACAGTTCAACACACGTTGGTCAAACCATGGGTTAAGGTTTTGACTTAGGGTTTCGAGGTTCAAAAAGGGTTCCAATCACTCTAAACTCAAACTTTTCCTTTCTCAAGACTATTTTTTATTTGATTCATCATCGGGGAAACAAAAAATCGAAAAACGAAGTAAATCAATTGGGAGACCCAGATTGAGGTGTCTACAACATCCAATCACTTAGTGATAGCAATCATTTTTGTAGGGTGTTTCAGAATTCGTAGGGCGTCCTACAAATTCTGAAACAGCCCTTACCGATATCGAATTGAGCTAATTTTTTCAAGAACTCATAAAAAATTATTTTAAAAATAACTTGCGGGTTTAAATCATCTTTTTTTTTTCTCAGCAAAAGAAACATTTTATAAAACTCGAAAGGGATACAGCAAGAGGAAAAAAAACAGTCTGTTGGAAAAATATATGCATGATAATTTGTAGGAAAATTATATACATTACTATTTATTATTTTGATGATTATATTGATGAAGTTTTTATTATTTGGCAAAAGAAAATTTTTTATCGCAAAATCTTTTTTCGAACAATTTTTTCTTTGCCTTTTATATTGCATAAAGTCTCTTGAATATAATGATTAATATTTACAAAAACTTAGTGAGCTCAATACATGTTTTAACGAATTTATTGAGATGAAGTTTTAAGTTACAGATTGACGAACCAGCTGACAGGCCGACTGTCTTTACAGTGAGCTGTGACAACCGGAGTGCATCGGTTGACAGGTCGGTTGACAGTCCGGAAGTCCGGTAGTGTTATTCTGCAGTTTTTCTGCAAATCAGTAAAAGTTCCAACAGCTATAGGTTGTGTTCGGTACCCATTGATAGGCGCGTGATATCATAGATATAAGAGCCTAAGTAGGACATATTAGCACATTAGAGGGGCGGTTTATTTCAGTTTCCACTTGATACCGTGCTTTGTCTTGTTTTGTGTTTTTGTTAATTTCGCAAGAAAAAATGCGACTTTTGCGCCAAATTAGGATTGCGAGGCCTTGAGGCCGTGTTGGATGTCGCTGTGGAAAGCCAAGAAGAAGGCGTGAGGCGTCGGGTGACGTGATGAGGACATTGGGTGCCAATATTGCATACAAGGCACGAAAATCTCCCTAATGTATAGTGGTAGGGCTACAGTGCAAATCTGTACCCCTACGGATGGATAGCACTAGCCGCGGACTAGTGTGTGGACCAGTGAAACGCGTAGGGCTACAGCGCAAATCTGTACCCCTACAGATGGATAGCACTAGCCGCGGACTAGTGTGTGGACCAGTGAAACGCGTAGGGCTATAGCTTTCTGCTGTAGGGCTACCGAAGGCAACAACGGGAAAAAAATTGTATTTTATTATTTTTAATTTTAGACTTTGGGGGATTAATATAAATAGTCCCCTAGACTTCGTTTTTAGGGTTCGAACATTACGCAGCAGCTTTTTCTTATGTTCTTTTTCTTCCAGAGCTCTTTTTTTTTGAAATTTTTAAGTTTTGTTCAAGAACACACCTTTCGGTAACTCGTTTCAACTTTTGTTCTTAATTAAAGTTATTCGTTTGTGCTTGCTTAGTTTAAATCTTTCGTTTATTTTCTCCATCTCAAGAAAAAAAGCATGATTAATTCTAGGGTTTTATTCCTTTTATTTTTAATAATGAATGAGTAGTTTTTCTGAGATTTGATCGCTAAGCAAAGGTGCGTCGCGACCCAATTAGGATTCGTCTCGCAATTGTTCGCACATTAATTTAGTTACATAATTTAGTTGGTGAAAACTATATCCGTTGGACGAATCCAAGGCATTGTCAGGGGTCATGTGAGCAGAATCGAGGGACCAAAACCTGTTTGCTGTTGTGTACGGGACCGGTAACCTTAGGATTCGCATCTTTCGGAGTTTTCAATTCTCCCTAAATTTAACCGTTTTTAAAACTTTGAAAAGCGAGTAGATTCTGATTGGGTAGCAAGCGCCGGATTTCCTACGATCGTGCCTCTCTTTTTAATTATTTGAGCAAGTTATCTGTTAGTATTAGCTAATCAATCAACTAAAAGACAAGGGATGGCTACCTAAGAGCTAATTTTAATACTACAACCAGAGTTTCCAGAGCACACATTTCACCGTCCTCAGTGGATTCGACTCCAGTCTTACTGGGTATTGTGCTGCATCGGTCTCCGCCCTACGCTTGGGGCAACCCATTAATTTAGGACTAAGATTCCATCAAGCACCCATTTTAGTTTAGTTTTTCAATCATTACCCTATTTCTTTCTCCAATCATTACCCTATTTTTTCAATTATTACTTTTCCATCTCTCTCAATCTATTCCTATTCATTATCTCTCTCTTCAATCATTACCCTATTTCTTTCCACCTGCTATCAAAACTAAACTAAACTAAATTACCAACCAAACAAAACGTATATTTTCCTGATCAATTCTTCAATGGCTCCAACACTTTATTAACAGTAAGGAAGCATATGGAGGGCTATATAAGGCATCAAGAACTCATTAATGAGTATCAATACAAGCTACAATATTCCATATCATTCCAAGAGCAAAATTCTCAAAAGATCAAAGCAAAAATTCTCCTTGTTCTTTCACTTTCATATTTTTTTTGAGAGAAAATTTGTACAAGTCGTGAGCGATAATTTTCATACTTTCTCCACATACTTGTAATTCCTAAGTGAGTGTTTGAGTCAAACACTTGAAAGCTTAGAATACCAAATTCGGGTTTGAATTTGGATGTTATTGTTTTTGAGAGGTTTTCACAGAGAACTCTTCCGGTTGTATTAGCTCCTCGGGAAAAGCTAGAGGATAAGGTCGTTATAAGTACCCGCAAGACTTACTGCTTGTAATTTTTTGAAGATTAAAGGAACCTTCGAATAGTTGTTTGAGGAGAAGTGAACTAGGTCGGACCGTGGACAAATCCGGACCGAACCACTATAATCGGGTTCTATCTCTCTAACTCTCTTTTATTTGCTCATATTACTTTGATTAAAAGTTTGTTAGAGATAGTCTTTATTGTCATTTTTATATAGCAACCTTATTCACCCCCTTTTAGGTTACCATTTTGGCTAACACAGCCAAAGACAGAGCTTGGCTCAACCCAAATTTACAGTTGCTTCCAACTGACAGTTGGAAGCACACCTGAAAACTAGATTACAATCTCAATTTTTGGACACCGTTTAAGAAAATCTTGAACACCTCAACGGTGTAGACCTTGATGTCGAATTTCGCTTTCATCCACATCGCAACACTTGTTTTAACTAAATCCCCCACCATCCAAGCTTGTTTGGTTGAATTGTTGGAAGCACACCTTAAATCATCTTTGTAGGACATGTAATGGGTTCCACAAAAATCAAAAAAAAAATCATTAATTTTTTTCCCATTTAATGAGTACCAAACATGACTTTAAAGCATGAAAGGGTGGAAAGGGAGTGGACAATCTACACCCTTATGGTGAATCGGGTTACCACAGGTCCCCGCTCTCATTCGGGATATGCTTTTATTGATTTCTTGTTTACATGTACTCAAATGAAGCTCCCAACATCCAATCACTCAGTGATTGCAATCATCTTTGTAGAGTGTTTCCAAATTCATAAGGTGTTTTAGAATTCGTAGGGATGGCAACAGGGCGGATCGGAGGCGGATATTGCAATATCCGAATCCGAATCTGAATCCGAACCCTCCACCTGCCCTCCGAATCCGCCCCGAACTCCGAACGGATTATATTTTTGTCCTCCATCCCCTATCCGATCGGGGAACGGATATCCGAATTTGGAAAAAAAAAAAAAACAAATTGGAACTCGATAAAAAAAAAAACTCAGATTGAAAAAAAATAAAACTAACATAGAGAGGGAGTCTCGCTGCTGCGTTCCTAAGGGGAGATTGCCACATCTCTCCATTGCCGGAGGGTTTTTTTTTTTAGAGAGAGGGAGGCGGGTTGGGGAGGAGAGAGAAAAAGGGGAGAAGTCATGGGCGAGGAGAGTTGTGTGAAGTGAAGTCGATTGGGTAGGAGACTGACTATTGACTAACCCTAAAAATAAGAGGTATTTATATAGTCGGATATTCGGAGATGGATCGGATATCGGATTCGAGGCGGATCGGATCGGGGGTAGATCGGATATCGGGTTCAGGGCGGATCAGATCGGAGGTAGACTTACCTCCGAATCCGATCCGATCTCCGAATTTTTTTTGAAAAATAAATCCGAATCCGCCCCGATATCCGAAAAATCTCCGAAAAATCCAATCCATTCGGGACGGATAATGGATCGGATACGGACGGATCGGTCGAGATGGCCATCCTTAAGAATTCGTAAGGCGCCCTATAAATTCTGAAACAGCCCTTACTAATATCAGACTGAGCTAATTTTTTTTTAGGAACCCATAAAAAATGTTTTAAAAATAACTTCCAGTTTGAATCATCTTTGTAGGATGCGTAATGAGTTCCACAAAAATAAAAAATAAATAACATTAATTTCTTGCCCATTTAATGAGTACCAAACATGACTTTAAAGCATGAAATGGTGGAAGGGAGTGGATAGCAACATGGCATAGTTTTGGGTCACTATACCCTTATGATGAATTGAGTCACCACAAGCCCTCCTCTCCCATTTGGGATCCGCTTTGATTGATTTTTTATTTGCATGTACTCAAATGAAGCTCCCAACATCTAATCACATAGTGTCCATTAAAGACCCCTCAGGGCTAAGAGAATGATTGCAATCATTCATTTTTTAAGGCTTCTTAAGTGGATCATCTTTGTAAAAAGCTAAATCGATCGAACATCGATAGTTTTATGTACAAAATCAAATCATAGTTTTATCTCCAAGTTCTCTCTCTATTTCTCTTTCTAGAACTTTTATCTAGTTAGGGTTTTCTGGGGGGGGGGGTTACGTTGCTGCCTACACCACCTCTGTTTCCTTCTCCCTCCAGCCTCCCTCACCTTCATCTCCTAGTCACTTCGATCTCCACCTCCACACTCTGCCTTTCCCCTCCATCCTCCGCCTTCTCCATCCGCCTTCTCCCCCATCCTTTGGAAGCTCTAGTCAAGTTGGGGACTGATCTGCTGGCGCCGTAGATATGGAGAAAGGATGCCTTGGTTTTTGCTCCTCTGGCGAATAAGTTGTCAGATCCAACGTGACGGCTCTAGCGACATCATTTTGCTGTCGATGTCTGTCTCCCTTCGTGGGACTTTCTCACCCTTTGTGGGTGTCATTTGCTTTCTTTGTTTGATGAACTTGGTGTGATTTTTTTTTTTTTTTTGCAACTGCAAAATTTTTTTATTAATCTTTATAAACAATTGCAAAGATTAAATGGAACAAAGATTTCAGGAATCACTTGGATGGTATTAGAAGACATAGGATTTAAATGCTTGGCATGGTTGGACCTTCATTTGAAGTTTGATTTACTTTTTTTGTATTTTTTCTACCAACTCTTGGTTGGTTCTCTCCTCTCCCCCTAGATTGTGGCCTGCACATGATTGTTTTTATGATGTTCGCCCTATCCTTCTTGATGTACCCCTTATCGAGATTTTAATAAAATTCTTTTTGTCAATAAAAAAAAAGATTAAATGGAATAAGGGCACACCGGCAAAAGCCACCCAAGACCACCGAAGATCAACGGCTAAGAAGGCAAGAAGCAAACCGAACACCAAAAACCCAAAGCAAACTGACCTGAAAACAAGCAAATACCAAGCGAGCCTGAAGACCAAAACAAAAACAGGCCCTACAACATCAACATTGTCGAAACCTTAAGACCACCCGCTAGCCACCGAAAAGCCAGAAAATCAAAACACTGAAACCAAATACACCCGCCAGGACCCACAAGGAAAAAAGAGCTCCAAACAAAAGGGAAACGATAACCCCCATTCCACTGAATTTTGTAAGAAGTGTTTGCAACTCTGTGGCTCATTGTGTGGCCAAGAGTGCTGCAAGAGAAAGTGAAATTTGTAAGTTGGAACAAACACACACACACACATCGCCCCCCCCCCCCCCCCCCCCGACTTCTAGATCCTCTTGATAAGGTAGTGGTTGATGTACTGGTATTTTTTCTGGCAATGGAAACTCTTCTAAACTTTGGCAAAAAAAAAAGCTTCCAAATCATATAATGTCAGTCCAATTTTTCTTGAACTCCGAATCAAGCTCATCAATTTCCTAACAAGGTACATATACAATGAATGCTGCCAATCGCTACTTTGGGCTAATGAAAGGCATAGACAGAACTGTGCTGGGGCATGGGTTGGGTTGGCTACTTGACAGATTGGAAGACTCGTCCTATGTTAGAGGGTATTGTTTTAGCTGTTTCATTTTTTCTTGTTTGAACTAGTATCTGTGTAATCTTTCTTTGTTCAAGCCTACTCGATGTATCCTTTCGAGTGTTATACAAGTTTCGTTTTGCCGAGCAAAAAAAAAAAGACTCATCCTATGTTGCAAGACTAATTCCAATAAATTTTCTTCTTTAGAAAATAATATTGTACAATGATATTACCGTTATACGAAAAGATTTCACCTTCAAAATCTGATGATCAGAACCACCCTCCAATCACAAGAAGCGGGGCTGCTGTGAACAAAACATAGCAACGCGCAATCTCACCGTCCATAAGTGTTTTGGACAGTCAGGATTTTAAAAGAACTCTTTTTTGAATTTTTTATAAAATCCGGATCATTAATTACCTAGACAAACAGTGAGATAGAGTACAGATGCACGGTGCTGTGTTTGCTCACGGCAGCCCCCGCTTCGCCAATCACAAGCATAACTTGCATGAAGCCCAAACCTGTTTGCGCGTGCCAAACAAGTCTTTTGCTTGTAGGCTCCATTAGACTTCCTTTTTCTTTCGTATTTGCTTTACTCATCTTTTTGTTATTAGATTTTGGTTGCTCCAATAATTGGATAGCTATGGTAAAATGACCTAAATGGCCTATTCAACTTAGTTTTATCATGTGTCTAAACAAGGATTGCCAACAGCAATTTGGTAATTTAATTAAATCCAATGGAAATAAAAATTCACGAAGCATAGTAGTTTTAGACGACTTAGTACTTGTGCTTTGAATTAATTAATATCCTTGCTTTGCGTTGGTTTCTCATGACTTATAGAAAACGACAATTAAAATAATTATATTTCTTTCGTCTATTAAAATAATTATTGGCTTTTAAGTAATTATTAAATGTACTTTTTCACCCCATAAAATACATATTTATTTCTTTTCCAAACTCCAAAACGGGGGAAACTTCACATAGTTTTTTTTTTTTTTTTTCTTTATCTGGTTTTGTGGCTTTTGTCGTGGAGAGAAAAAACATATCCTTTCTGGGGATTAATCAATCCAAAATATGTGATTTTTTCCGGATGTATTATCTATTCCATTATTTTTACTTCTCTAACCCAACCAACAAAAGAAATTTTTTTTGAATTTCTTCAGCTTCTCGTTCTATTAGTTTTGTTCCCCATCCACGACATTTTATAATTGAACAATTTAATTAACCTCCAATCTACCTCTCATATATCTCGAATGTTGTTAATTGAACAATTTCGAGCTCAATTGTGTTTCGTTTACTCAAAACTCAGATCAAGAAGGGCATGTGACGTATCAGTTAAGTTCAACAAATTTTTTAATTTCGTTAAGTTTTCAATTAAGATTGATGACGCATTACTCTGCTCGATATTATTATGCTTATTGAAATCACATAATTGCTCTGAGTTCTTGTGAGAGTGAATTTATCGGGACTTTGCTTCAGTTTTAATAAGTAAAGGGTGGGGTTGGTCCCTCCAACATTTCAAAGTGTGTGAAAATTTTGGAACGAGCATCTTCAATATAAAAAAATACGTATCAAGAAACAAAGTCACACAAGCTCAAGCCTTGATAAACTCCATCAAAATTCGGTTAAGATCTATGCTTGACTATATTAATAATAACGTTAATAAAGTATTCAAACCAATCTGGAAACAATTATTTCCTCGGCCGTCCCAATTTGTTACTCCCTCCGTCCCCTTATTATAGTCCAGTATTCCATTTTGGGCTGTCCCTTAATAAGTTTCCATTTTGTAAAGTTAGTAGGTAAAAGTTGGTACATTGTCTATTTTATCCCTAAAAGTAGATTCCATTTTGAAAAGTTAGTGAATAAAAAGTGTAATGATGATGGGTAAGTAGGGAAAGTGAAGAAAAAAGTTGATGTGAAAGATATAATGATCATATTTTTTTAATTAGTTAGAGTTACGAAGTAGGACATTTAAAAAGGGACGGAGGGAGTACTTTGTTTTGGGAGTCGTACCTCTTTTGAATTAAATTGCATATTACATAAACAACTTTTTAATAGAACTAATTGAGATACATGAAACAATTTTTTTGAATTTATAAACTTTTTAATAGGGGGAATCTATATGTGTTTGAATTTGTAAATTTTTTGGGATTTTTAATAGAACTAATTGAGATACATGAAACAAATTCATACTCCATATTACATAAACAACTTATTGTCAAAGATATACCCAATACTTTATTTTCTAGAATAAAATGAGGGACAAATAAATTGAAACGGATGGAGTACTTGCTTCCCTACTCTCTCTTTTTTTGTCAAAAGTGAAAATATTGTATTGATAAACGTTCAGCGGCACTTACAAAATAGAGATCATTACAAAGAACTTGGACAAAGCTAAACTAATCGTTTAACAAAAACAAAATGAGTAAATTACAACGCAATCGATGTCTTTCATCCTAACCCAAACATGACCTGATGTAACGACACTTTTAAACTGCCTAACATCTAATTAGGAGTCTCAAACGAGAAAAAGTGCAAAGTTAAGGATAAAAGACACCAAATAACCAGACGATCAGATGCACCTCAACCAAGGATGAACTCTCAAGAGCTACAGATCTGCCAAACTGCCACGAGTTGTCCCGCCAAAGATATCGTGTAGGGATATTGTTGTGAAGCAATATCCCAAGCACATATATTGTATACAAAATTCGTCAAGCATAGACATTGTGAAGCACAGATATTGTTGTAAAGCAACCTCGATTGAGAGAACCCGATCTGTAGACAAAATTCATTCAAAGACGAAACTAACTCTCGTAAAACGAGAAACAAAACTCTCACAGTTCAAACGAAAATTAACTTCTGGAGAGACGAAAGAAAAAAATAAACAAATTGAGTCGAAATAGTATCATGGCCTTTCCTGTTTGATTCAAGTCGTTTTGCATCCTAGTTATCTCCTCTAATCTCATGGTACTCAACCGACAAAAAATGGTTTTGATTACGCAAAAATTGTTAGTATATACTAGAGGAAACTATACATCTAATTTCTGATATATTCAAGCCGAGGTTATTTTTGTCCTTTCACAAAAAGACTAATTAATAAGAAAGGTCGTCTATCCTGGTCCTCACATTAAAAACACCTACACATTGCATTGTCAAATTGGAGAAGAAATTAAATAACAATATAATAAGATTGAGTAGAAAAGGAGGTGTAGAGGAACAATAGCGACCTCTTCTCTTCCCTCCTCTCTTTTTGGTGCTGTGCTCTTAGAGAGAGAGAGAGAGAGGTGAAATATCTGAACTAAACAAACCTTCCATTTTTGCTTTTCATATTTTTGTATTTTATTCATCTTTGTTTTTGCAGAAGGGCGATTGCATAGAACACTCGGTAGTACTACAAAGAGAAAGACAAGTATAGAAAGAGAAAGACAGAGAGAGAGAGAGAGAGAGAGAGAGAGAGAGAGAGAGAGAGAGAGAGAGAGAGACGAGAAGGAGACAGCAGAAAAAGAGAATTCAAGAGGGGGGGTTTTCCCAGTTAGTTTCAATCCCCACAGAAAGAGAAAACGATGTCTGAGACCCTTTTCCACCCTGCAACAACAATAACAGGTATCATATATATCTATCATCTACATATTTATATACACATGAATAAAGCTGAGGGAAATTAAAAACTAAACCCGAAAATACAAGAAGAATAAACTAATTCAAAAGGTACAGAGAAAGAACCCATTTGATGCCTTCCCCCTTTTTCTTTCTCTTTCTTCTTCCTTTGTTTAATTCCATAGTACCATAATTAGTGTTCTTGATGAACAATTGTTGTTATCCGAAAATTCTACTACCTGTTTTCTTTGGATTGAATTGAATTGAGCAGATAAGAAGGGAGAAGGAAGTCAGAATTGAGGTTGAAGAGAGAGAGAGAGAGAGAGAGAGAGAGATGATTATGATGAGGATGAGGATGTCAGTGATATGGCAATAGCAACACCACCACTTCCATCATCAGCCGTATCCAGCACAAGAAATCACAAATCCAATCAGATAATTCATTTGACGGAAAATCCCAACTCAGCAAATCCTATGTCCCAAGACTACCAGCACCACCACCACCACCACCAAGGTATTTTCAATTTCCCAAATGGGTTCGACCGACCACAAGATCAAGAGCAGCACCACCACCACGTCGCGCAGCAGATCCGGAGGGATAAACTGAGGGTCCCGGGATTCGAACCCCAACCCCCGCTCGTACCGATGGAAGAGGACGTATCCGCGGGTGGGATCCCGGTGTACGAGGCGCCCGGGAATATGCTCTCGGAAATGTTCAATTTTCCTCCAACCGAGTTGTTGCAAAACCAGATTCCGCAGAATTACGATCGGAACTCGCGGCAGCCGGCGGCGGTCGGGGGCAGTAGCGAGTGGTACGGAAGCAGACTAGGAATGGGCATGGGACCACCGATGGGGGATTCGGTTGATCCTCGCCATCTGAATCCTCACCACCACCACCACAACCATATTTCTAGCATTAATGGGGAGTCATCATCGTCTGCAGCAGCAGCAGCAGCAGTCATGCAGCTTTTTCTAATGAACCCACAACAACAACAGCAGCAACAACCGAGATCACCTCCTTCACCATCTCAACCTCATGAAACTTCTTCCTCCAGTACCCTTCACATGTTGCTTCCTAACCCGTCAATTCCGTCCAGTAATTCTTCTCTACAACTGCAAGGGTTTCACAATAGTCAAATTAGTCCTGGTTCTGTGTCTCAAGCAGGAGGGGGGTTTGGTCAATTCACTTGGGTTCCGGATACTAGTGCTAGTACTGGCCATGGAGGAGGAGGAACTAATATTCCTGGTGAAATTGGGGGTGGTTTAGTGGAAGGACAAGGGTTGTCGTTATCATTGTCGTCGTCGTTGCAGCAATTGGGGGCCGCGAAAGCCGAGGAATTTAGGATGGGAGATGGCGGCGGCGGCACGATGTTGTTTTTCAACCAGGGAGGTGGCGGCGCTGGCGCTGGTGCCAGTGCCGCTGCTAGTAATTATTCGTACAAGAATTTCGTAGGTGGGAATCAACAGATTCATGTTGGTTACGGGGCTTCACTAGGGGTAGTGAATGTCTTGAGAAATTCTAAGTATGTCAAGGCAGCCCAAGAATTGTTGGAGGAATTCTGCAGTGTTGGGAGGGGTCAGTTTAAGAAGAACAAGCTGGGTAGACAAAATTCCATATCTAACCCTAATCCAAACAGCGGAGGCGGTGGTGGTGGTGGTGGTGGTTCATCAACATCAAAGGATATTCCGTCTTTATCAGCCGCGGATAGGATTGAGCACCAGAGAAGAAAGGTCAAGCTACTAACCATGATTGATGAGGCAAGTAATTAATCTCTCTCTCTCTCTCTCTCTCTCTCTCTCTCTCTCTCTCTCTCTCTCTCTCTCTCTCTGTGTGAAGTCAAGGGCCAATCGTTTTCGTTTACTATTTTCCAATATTAGAAATCTGAAAAGCAAAATTAAACTCCGGCAAGTTTTGTGGAATATTTAATCTTTTGTTACAGAGGAAGGCCGGCATGGTGACACAGGCTGCTGGCATAGATTGTGTTGGTAATTGATTAATCTCTGCTCACATACGTACTAGAAATACTCCCACTTTACTATAATAAAAACTGAATTAATTCTTAATCATAGGGTTAGCTAGGTTTGGGTATTTAATTAATTGTGTATTATAATGTTATTGGTGAAAGCATGGGAGGCAAGGGGGGTGGTATTGAGTAATACTAATTAACAGACGTTACTTAATTGTGATTTATAAGATTTTGTTATTAATTAAACCAAATTAATGGCATTTTCGTATTACCCATTAGAAAGTGCTAGTCCTTCAAAGCTTCCCATACCAATCATATATATAGCAACATTGCAACCAAACACATTTGATTTATACTAGCTCAGTTGACCTGACTATTGAATTAATTTGATTGATTTTTATTTTTCTCCACACTTTATCGTTAGTTATTATTGATTATATGAATGTTTTGGACGATTTGGGAAAAGAGAGAGAAGAAAAAAACTCCCGTGGATCATCTTTTTTCACATTAACAATTCTTCACCGCGTCACGTTTAGATTCAATTTGTAATTTTTTTTTTTTTAATAACATGCACACAACTTGTCCACTTAGCCTACTTACATCTCTTTTCAAAAGCAACAAAATTCTCCTCAGCTAATTGCTGTGGTAAATGAAATTCTGGAAGTGGATCCAATAAACCGTCTTCCCCGTCAGTTAATAACGCAAAAATCATAAATTATAATCTGATCTTATTACTCCTTCTTTCTTTTTTTTTCTCATCGCACTGGTTTTTAAATAAAAATTATTTGTCCACTTCTCTAGATTAAGTTTTCTAATTAATGTGAGAATTCAAATAACGTGGAATAATCACAGAAAACCTCTCTATTCTTCACTAGATCACATATTTCACGTTTTTTTTTTTTTGTTGAGTATAGTAATTGACTCTTCTAGATGGTGTATTATTTGAATAAACCGTAGGTGGACAGAAGATACAACCACTACTGCGAACAAATGCAAATGGTGGTAAACTCATTCGACTTGGTAATGGGTTTTGGATCGGCTATTCCCTACACGGCCTTAGCCCAAAAGGCGATGTCAAGGCACTTCCGGTGTCTCAAGGATGCGATAGCGGCCCAATTGAAGCACAGTTGCGAGTTGTTGGGAGACAAAGACGCGGGGACTTCTGGAGTGACGAAAGGAGAGACGCCAAGGCTAAAGCTGCTGGAGCAAAGCTTGAGGCAGCAAAGAGCGTTTCACCAGATGGGGATGATCGAACAAGAGGCTTGGAGGCCCCAAAGAGGGTTGCCCGAACGTAGCGTCAACATTTTGAGGGCTTGGCTTTTCGAGCATTTCCTCCACCCGTACGTTTTCGCTCTCCATCTTATCTACTGTTGAGGGGACTAAATTTCCATGACAAAAATAGAAGAAACATTGAACATGTCGAAGCCAATTATATAGCAACCATTTATAATAATGAGGCTTTTTTAAAACGACACAATTATGAAACTCACACTTTCTCTAACAGCTTATGCTTTTGAGATTTTTTGAACGATGAAAGTCCTGAATAATCTACCATGGTAGTAGCATATAACAAGTTTAGATTTTATGATTTATTCTCATCCTTTAGAATATGACAATAAATAATACTAGGAGTACGTTTACATTTTGTTATTCACGTAAGGATCATATGAGGTTAGATCGAACACATTGGCCGATGGGATCCATAGTGTTAACTACATTATTTGCAAGTAGGGCCGTAAAAGAATCGAGCAGTTCGTGAGTTCGGCTCGACTTGACTCAGCTAGGCTTGTTTACTAAACAAGCTGAGCTCGAGCTCGAGTTTTTTTCTCGTTTAGTAAATGAGCTGAGTGGAGCTCGACTCATTGCATAAAAGCTCGGCTCGTTGAGGGAGGCTCAACTTGATTAAATATGCTTGTTTAGTAAATGACTAAACTTGGCTCGAACTCAAATTTTTTACTTGTTTAGCAAACGAGCCGAGCTCGAACTCGACAAATCTCGGCTCGTTTAAGGGGCTATTTCCAAGTGTTGGAGCCGCTTAATCCTTAAGGATATTCTAAGTGAGAGGATTGTGTCACACACAAGGATACTAGAAGAACAATATTAACCCTTTGTTTTGTAATTTTGGTTTTAGAAATAATTGTGCTACGTTTGGAATAAAAGAAATAAGCACTTTTCTGCTTACAAATTTTAAAGTATGCTCGTTGGCTTGTATTTTTCAACTTCTTTTCACCCTCAATTTTACTCTTATCGCATTTTAATAAAGTTATCTTTGCTGATCAAAAATATATATAATTTCGTTCTGAACCAAAAAAAAATTATCTAAAATTTTGATAATGGGCTAAAATTATGAAAAGAAAGGGGGGTATAAAAATTAAGTAATTTTATTCTGGATTTGGGATGCATTAATGGAACATTAAAATCAGAATCGAGATTCATTTCAGTCGGAGTCATATGATGGTGAGGTGATGAAGTTACCTTGTAGTAATTAGCATTTTGAAGTTGTAATTAAGATTGATTGGCGATTAGTACTCCGTCGTAATTAAGGAGTAGTTTAATTATTATTAATCTAACAAGTAGGAGTAGTAGTACTCCTCCTACTTTGTGGAGTAAAATTAAAAGTTAGTTAACCCCGGCCAAAGGGATCCAATAGCTAGGAGTAATAGGGTCGTTGGATTTGTTTTTCGCTTTTTGTCGGGTTTTGGTATTCAATGGAACAGCAATACGGAGTACAATGCAGTGTCCTTGCATGTTTGTCTCGTCAGCTCAAAAGGCTGGAAAAACAAAAAAAAAAAAAGCTTTCCTATTTTTGTTTCTATTATAAAAGCCTTCCCCTTTTTTATTTCCTCCTGATTCATGGCAGCCCATGTCATCAAACAACGTTTCCACCAACGTCCTACTTCCATCTCTCTCTCTCTCTCTCTCTCTAGAGCGTGCATATAAAGAGAGATCAGTGATAACAGTTACTATTGCAGATCCTCTCTCTCTCTTTCTCTCTTTCTTTCTCTCTTAGATTATCACGCCCATGCAGTGGAATTAAGTGAGAAAGAGAGAGAGGCTCAACCCAATCTGGGGATAGTATAGACAAATAAAGTTGGATGTCTGTTTAGCATGATTTGGGTAAGAACCTTTATGTCATTACGTGGTCTCCTTTCCTGACTCGCTCTCTCTCTCTCTCTCTCTCTCTCTCTCTCTCTCTCTCTCTCTCTCTCTCTCTCTCTCTCTCTCTCTCTCTCTCTCTCTGTATGTCAGGTACCCGAGCGACGCAGATAAGCATCTCTTGGCTCGACAGACTGGTCTTTCCAGAAACCAGGTTCCTTCACCTCTCTCTCTCTCTCTCTCTCTCTCTCTCTCTCTCTCTCCTCATACAAACATGCATGCAAATATACAGTGTTTGTCATCGTTACATTTACAATAGTCATTATAGGAACGGAGTCAAAATTTTGATTTTGGATTGACGAATTTACATACCTCACGAGCACTGATTTAAATATATCCACAAGCGCTACGTAGCCAATGGGCAGATACGTATCGGATTTTCAGACCTCTGATATTGCTACTTCAATGCTATAAAAAAAAATCACAATTGTATCAGCCGATTCTCGCTACGTATTAATTTGTGTTCAATTTTCTTCGTGCTTCGTGGCCGTTTCAGGTGCTCAAGTGTCGAAATTAGTTTCACAAACCCATAATCACTATACCTGATTCGTATTTTATGACATTTCTATTACCACTATACCATTGTTTAAAACATCAATGACTAGCGATTGTTCCATTTTGTTTATCATTTATCAGTGTTCGTGTCAGTTTGTAAATCGCTTATAATTTCCAATATAAATCTCCAAAACATATGCAATATAGATTTTGATTTTTTTTTTTTTAGTTTATAATATAAAATTTTAAATTTTAAAAAATATTATAAATTAGAGAATATAAATATTTTAAAAACGGCATAAACAATATAATACGTAAAACAAGAGCAGGGGTAAGAGAATTTGTTTAAAATTGCTGTAATGACGAATACGGCCACTTGTTTCCCTCGTCATTATTGTACGTATAGACACAGTGTCCAGTGTCCCATGTTTCTGGTTATCATAACTTCTGGGCTTGTTGATTAAGCAGTCTAGCAGATAAAGTAATAAGACAAACAAAAAGTCTGTCGGCACAAATTTTTCCTGCATAGACCAGCACAGATTCATGGGTGAGGCTCATTGTGGATTCTGAAAAATTATTTAATTTGTTCATTAAATTTAAAATATATATTTTAATTCTCACGTTAAAAATCTGCTCAATCGGATAAATGTAAGTACTTGACACAATTTTTGAACTTTACATTCAGTTTTTTGATCTTCAAATCTTAATAAAAAGTTAGAAGATTGGATCAAGTACTTATAGTTATACGATTGAGTTAATTTTTGTTAGGGTCACTCAAAAAAATATTTTAAATTTAATGAACAGCTCGGATTATTTTGGTGGGATCCGGTGTGGACCCCACACGTGAAGAATCTATGCCAATAGTCGAACTCTGAAACCCTCAATAATTAGTACAATTGGACCTTCAGGTCTTGGATCCATTTTTTCACTTCTTTCTCAGGTTTCATTCCGTCAAGGTTCTTATTTTTTTTAAGTATTTATTTTTTGTTTTACAAGATAAATCATTCTTGCATAATACATCACATTTAATTCAAAAAATACATATTTAATTTAAAATAAGTAATTATTTTAATTAGTGTAGCGCACCCTTAAATAAGCGCTTCTTCCTTTTTTATTTGTTGTTTATTTTGGATGTCTTCCGAAGAAAGGACGACAAATTAAGATCCGAAAACAGTATAAACTCCACGGATAATTTGAAGTTAGAGAAAACTACAGGAGAGATGAGATAGCAAATACTGCTCTTCCACGAACGTAGCAGTATTAATTCAACCACACAATGACACCAATAAATACAAGCGGAATAGCACGTGCACTCTACATTTCCTTCCTTTAATCAGAGTTTCACCACTTTTCCCAAAATTTTATACCCTTACTTGTTTTAATAAACAAATCGTCTTTATTTTTTAAAATTTTTTGGAAAAAGAAATTTTATTCATTTTTTAAAAGAATAGAAAGATCAAAAGAAACAAGGGCAAGCAAAAAGCCCCCGAGGCATGAGAAAAATCGTTGGCAAGAAACCAACAAAGAAAAGAAAACTCCTCAGACATAACCAACTTCAAAAAAAAAAAAAAAACACCCACCACACAGACAAGACCGGAAGAAAAGACACGCGCATCTTTTAATCACTTCTTCTTCTTCTTCTTTTTCGACACATTTCTCCAACACACGTCTTCTTTGTTTTTGAGTCGGAGCAACTGGTTGTTGGCTTATTCTGACCTAAACCCTTTTCTAATTCAACTAAATTAAAATGATTTCTTAAAATGTCGTCGAGCTCGGTTTCCATTATTGATTAAATGGTGTACATATTTTCATTATTTTCATCACGTGGCATTTATGTGCCTGAAGAAAAAGAAGTCGAGAAATTAAAAAATCCACATGCCCTATTATTGCTCAGAGAGTAGGTACGAAGAGAAGTCATTTCCCTTAATCAAATGTATTAAATATTAATGCTAGTAAAAACAAATGCGCTTTTTTCGCTAGGTTAAAAGACCGATAATTTCGTGGAAACTTGGTCTGTCATTATAACTTGTTAATATGTACTAACATCATTTAATTTAATTTAATTTAATTACTGCTTCGTTAGGTCAAATATTAGTATTAGTGTGTTAGTTTTCAGGTTCTTGTTCGATTGTCGCTCTTATCTTTAGATCCTATCCGACGTTTCGTTGAGATAATAATTAACTACTAAATGAGGAGCAACATCACAATCATAAATCATTGAGGTGCTGAACTGATCATATCACTAACATCACACAGTTATCATTATCACGTCATCACTATCTACATCTTTTGTTATATATTTTTTTTTCTCGACAAACGAAACAATTTATATTACTTGAAAGATTGCATCGATGTATAACAACCTGGCTCATAAAGTATAGGAGCACCACAAAAATACAACGCATCCATCTGATAGTTGGATAACACACCTCAAGACTAGCTTACATCTTTTGTTATATTAACTTTCTTAGTCACTTTTTTATTTTTCTGTTGAATATTCAAAATTTTTTTTGGTCTTCTTTTACTATTTCGAATATCTCAAAATCTGATTCATATTTTCAAATGCATAGACAATGTTCTTCTTGGGTCTCTAAAACTGATCACTCTCTGCATACGGTTCTCAATATGTCTTTATCAAATTGTTACACTAATTTCAAATGGGGAGTGTTTTTGCCATTCCTTTTTTTGTTTATGTCACTCCCCTTTAATGTCTTTATTAGTTGATTCGTTTTGTAAGGAAAGGTGAGTGATATTAACAAAAAAAGAAATGACAAAATCAATTCCCTTTTAAATTTCTCTATCCATCTATTTTCACTCAGTACCCAACAGGCAACAATCAGCTCCCTCAAAACTCAATCCAAACGAAGTCGTATAATGTTTTGAATATGCAATATAAATCTCATTTAGATAGATTTCGATTTAATTTATCTAATACAGAAGCTATATATCAAAATCATAGAAAACATTATAAATTGAAATACATAACAAACAAGAAATTTGGGATGGAGAGAGTAAGTAGTTTCTTCTCTCTTTGCCAAACCATAAAACATTAATTTCATATTCACCTGTAATTTCGGTT
Organism: Rhododendron vialii; assembly: GCF_030253575.1. NCBI lineage: Eukaryota > Viridiplantae > Streptophyta > Magnoliopsida > Ericales > Ericaceae > Rhododendron > Rhododendron vialii. Next base: position 12,349,628 of record NC_080564.1, on the reverse strand, counting down.
TTTTTTTTTTTTCCAATCATTCGGTTCAAGAAAATGACTTATCGTATTATAGCTTGACACGTAATTTCACTGATTGCAATGGTGCACCACGCATTGGAAAACTTGAAGGTGTTCGTGGTAACACGAGCCTTCAATTAGATATACATGCTCTCTCTTTTTCAATAATTCTATGTATCCCGAAAATATTTCCGAAAGTGAGATATGAAAAGTGAATATCTCATTTTCGGAAATATTTTCGGTAAATTTTTTGGGATCTCTAGCATTACTCTTTTTGTTTTGCACTCTCCCACGTATTTTTCTTTTCCTTTATTTTTTTAAAGTGTACCATGCAATATACTTAAGACATGCAACAGAGATTTACATGAACCTATAAAAATACAACCATAAAATAAACAATCAATTATCTCATCTCCTCAACCCTTATAAACTCACCACTTAATCATCCAAAACGCAATTTAGCGTATAAACTCACCCCTTATTAACCTCCAACCTTTTCTTCTTTGTTCCTAAGCACAATTAAAGCTTATTCACAACTAAGATTACAAGCAACAGAAATTTGTTGTCGCAGCCGTGAATATTTAAAAATCAATTTTGAGAGAAAAAAATATACTGAAATTACCCGTAACGGTCGAGCGTCAGCCGTTATGGCAAGTGGGAACCGGCTGATACATACATACGTGATTTGCCAAGAAGGATTTAAAAAATGGGCTGTTAGGCAACATAACGGCTTTTCGCTCTTTTGATAGTACACCCAGGTATATCGGTGAGAGAGGAAAATCGCATTCATATCGGCCAGTTTTCGTTACAGAACAGTCAATTTTGGATTCACATAGCGATTCGTGGTCATCTACCGTTGCGGGTGATTTTGTCATTTAATTTTTTTTCTCTCAAAAAGGAGTTTTTAAAAAAATTCACAATCACTACAACCAATTTCCACTATGTATCGTTAGATACTCCTGAGACCATTACACCTCAACCTCTACCATTACGTTCATGGGATGGTATTTGTGATATATTTATGTTAAAGTACCAAAGTTTTAAATAATGGTACCGAACTGCGTATCGGTCGCGGCAGTGGTATAATGGTAGTGGGAGCATCGAGTATATTGGTAAAGAAAGTATCGAATGATATGTAACGAGAAACTGGTGTAGCAGCCAAAAAATTGAATATGAAGCGGTTTATATCAGGATCAGTTGATGAGGGTGTGAAATTTTGGTAGCACCAGCTTGTCGTAGTAAATTGGTTCCTCGTGTGTTGTTAGTGGATCTTCTTATCATACTTACATAATCTTAGATGATAGTATTGTCTTTCACATCCAGAGTTGCCCCAATAGTTCGGGCGGATGCTCAGGCTTTGGAAATATTCTTCAAGGTCTGTCGTTTGATTTTCCAAAGGATGAACACCTTGAAGTAAGTGGGAGTGTGACTGTTGTAGCCGCGCTATCTCCCCCAGAGAATTGGGTTACGTAATCGGGTCCATTTAGTGGCCTGACTGTAAGGTTGTTCTCCATTATAAAAAAAATAAAAAATATGCACCCTTCCCTCCCTACGTGCCTGGTTTTTTCCATCTCAATTGAATTGTATTCTCCATTTAAAGTACGGATTTAATGGGCCAGCTGCTTTGCATTCACCCAATCGATCCCTGTATTAAATACCGCTGATAAATTAATGAAATCTGGTCCCCCCACGACCGTAAAGACAAGCTTAATTTCATCAACTAATTCAATTGTGTGTGTGTGTGTGTTTGTGTGTGTATTCAGGTATCAAACTGGTTCATTAATGCCAGGGTCCGGTTGTGGAAACCCATGGTGGAAGACATGTATCAACAAGAGAGTAAAGAAGAGGCCGAGGTCGAAGAACAAGAACACGATCATGAACAGGATGACGACGAAGATCAGGAGAGAGAAACCAGCACTGACACACTTTCACAAACCCCAAAATCAGAAACCGATCACACAGGCAACAAAAGATCCGAAATCAATGCACCCGATAGCGACCCCTCACGCCGCGTCGCAATCACCAGACAACGCTTCTCGGAAAACCAAGCGGACCAGGCCACCGTGGCGCCACCCGCGTACCGTGATCACGACACGTGTCCGGGCATCGGGATTGAGTACGGGACCACCAGTGCTGCAGCTGCTGCTGACACTACTGGATCGACGCTCATCAGGTTCGGGACCGCGAGCGGTGACGTGTCGCTCACACTGGGGCTGCGGCACGCCGGGAACGTGCCGGAGAAGAACCCTTTTTCCGTTAGAGGTTTTGGGGGCTTTTAGATTACTACTACAATAATTATGATTACCCTGATTAAGAAAGAAGATCACAATTATTACTTCTATGGTACTGCTTGAGGAATACTCTCAATAGAGTTTGGTTTGGTCCTTTCGTCTTATCACTTTATACTTTGTGATCATTTTCCACCGAGTATTGATTAATACCAGAAAGTTTACAGCATGAGAGGATTAATTAAGAAGATTACACTGTTTAGGTAGCATGCAGTACTAGGTGTGTTGTAATTGTATATATAGTAGTACTCCACTACACTGTTTTGCCCTCATATGTTTTTGTTTCTTACCTGGCTGGATATGTTTACAACTTTTACTTGTACCCCTATGATGATTTTCACCTTAAGAATAGTAGCAGCACAAAAGTCTACGAATCGAGTGGGTCGGATCATTATTTTGGACTCTTTATACTGGTGTAAAAATGGTGGCAGATGATCCGGTATTTGACAGTCTGTAGTATAGGTGTCAAACTCGTTGGGATTTTTATGTTCATGGTTGGGATATGATGCCGTCTTTCCGTAATCCTTTTAATCCTTGTTTGTAATGTGTTCAATATTCATAGATCAATTAATAAAATCTTTCTTTGCTTAGGGAAAAAGAAAATTGGTGATTTAGAAAAATATGAAGAGATGGAGGTTATGGAGAAGAGCTCATCCTGGGGGCCGTGTTACTTCTCATTAACATTGACCAAAGAATATTTAACGTGTCAATCTATTATATATAGATTGTTAATAATTTGTTTTCCCTTGCAATTATATGTCTAAGGTGTTCAGTAAACAAAGATATCTCCAATTAAAAATGGTGTTAATCTTACAAGGCCATGTATAGAAATATAGAATGGGCGCTTTTTTTTCAGCTGCAAAAATTCATTTCTAAGAATGTCTAGAGGCATGCACTATTTCACTTTTTTCCTCGATGTACCCCGTTCGAATTTTATAAAATATTTCGTTTGTCTAGAAAAAAAAATAAAAGAATTTCATCACAATTAATATTGGAATCAATTAGAATCTATACCAATATCAGGTAGACGCATGCGCTCTAATATTTAACACATACTGCAAGGCACGAAAATGCCAATACTAGGAAGAAGAATTGGTACAAAATGTCCAAGCTAGTGAAAAGCATACGACCCATCTCTTTCCGTGCAAACTTGCACGCTTGAAAAGTACTTCGCAACATCTTAACCAAAACAAAACAAAACAAAAAAAAAAAGAAGCTTACGACCATCTCTTTCTTCTACAGAAATGGCAGGTTAGTTATACTGCTGCCATCACAGTTCCTTCAATTCCAAATTTTAACCAAAGTAACAATGAGGTTTTACCCTGGTCGCGCGGCTTCAGTCCGGGCGGCAGCTGCTTCCTGAGCACTCCAACAGTGACGATGAAGGCGTCTTATTGCAGATTCCGATGGCGATCTTGCGGCAAGAGCACGTACGTACGATCCGGTGGTGATCCTCCATCCGCTCACCTCCATGAGCGGAGTTCTGGATCTGACACCAACGCTAAGTGGCTTTCTTTTGTTTTTGTCCTTATTTTGTTCTATTGTTTTTTGTATTTTTCGGACCGGTAGTGTCCCTTCTTGTTACGGTTTACCAACATAGGTTGCTTCCCAGTTGAGAAGTAAAGTATAATCAACAACAATGGAAATATGTACACAAAATGAACGTTGCGGAATTGGGAAATTTCCTATATACTGTATGTTTGATGTAAGAGGCTGCATCTGTCTCCCATTATTACCAAAATGAAAAAGATGGTACATTTGAATTGAGTTTTGATGTCTCCCCTCTTCTGGTTTGTGTCCTATTTTTACTATTTCCATTTCTTGTGTGTCAGTGTATGTATGCGGTAGGTGCATATATATGTCAACTAACAAACCAAAATCATTTTCAAATGTGCCACGTTATTCTTAATAAGTCATTACCAAATACACAATTGACAGGCTTATGAAAAATTATCATTTACTGTTGTGTACATTTTATAAAAGCAACAGAACCAGTAATCCAATTAAACCACTGATAATATTCCGAAGTACCCCCAAAAAAAAAACCACTCACTGATAATTCTTCTTTTACTTGTCCGCGTTTTCGATTATTTTTCTCTTCCTGATTTATTCACTTTTTCTCCCTAAAGTTTAAAAGTACTCAACACCTAACCCCATCAATCGAAAGGCTTGGGTGATTCCATTTTCACTTTGCCTACCGTTTTGGGTCCAGCTTGAGTTTTTCTTATTAGGCTGAACAGGGGTTTGGGTGGGTAATCTTATTGTTACCGATATGCAATGGTAGTGTACATCGGACATTGGGGTGGTACCTAGTTTTTTTATTGGGTTTGTTGGCTACTTGCCAACTTAATTTTGTACTTTAGTTCTTTATCGGTCTCTGGGTGGCGTGTGATTGTCGAAAGGCTTGAGTTGAGTGTCCACCTTATTGGGATGCTAGCTTCTTGTTGCGATGCCATATCCTTTTAATCCTTGTATTTTTCAAAGATTAATAAACTCTCTTTTATTTTAACTTCTATTTATTCAATTGCCTACAGTTCTTGTCAAAGATAATAATAAAAAGAAAAAGAATATAGCCTAGCATTTAATTATATAAGTGTGTGTGTGTGTGTGTGTCTATATATATATATATATATATATATATATATATATACACTTATTTACAGAACCGCTGCAAAGCGGCTCTTTACGGATTTGAGTGATCTCAGCCGTCCGTTTCGGCATTGGACAGCCCGGATTGAAAATAATCTCTTAATGTTACCGTTAAGAGATTATTTTCATTCCGAATCATCCAATTAAAACACTTTTAAACGGCCGAGATTGATCTCCGTAAACACTTATTTACAGCTGCCCAGTAAAGAAGATCATTTTCTCGTATATGAGCCCATAGAAAATGCAGAAAGTCTATGGGTACAAAAAAATTGGTACAAATTTTGTACATAGATTTTTTGTGGGGTCCACTACGGGTTCCATACAAATAATCCGAGCCGTTCACTAAATGTAAAATATTTTTTCAAGGGCCCTCGCAAAAATTCAGCTCAATCTGATACTTATAGATATTCGATCTAATCATCTAACTTTTTCATATCTTGAAATCTAAATGAAAAATTAGATGATTAGATTGAACACCTATAAGTAGCGGATTGAGCTGAATTTTTTCAGGAGCCCTTGAAAAACTATTTTACATTTAATGATCGGCTTGAATCATTTGTGTGAGATCCGTAATGGGCCCCACAAAAAATTATGTATAAAATCTGTACCAATTTTTCTGTACCAGTAGCTGGACTCTAGAAAATGTTAGCAGTAACTTGCTGTTTAGGGGGCCTTTTCTGACCATGATCATTTATAACATCTGGGCCATAGGACAGATCGGAGTATCATTGGGTTGTGGCCTCGCATAGGCTCTCTGTCATCGGTATCATATTTTTGTCTCGCTTGTTAATTTCGTATATACACCACGTCGGAGCAAGTCTCGTTACCAAAGTCAGTTTTGGATAAATAAATAAAAAAAGTCAGTTTCTGAGTGTTACTAGGACGTCAGAAAGTTAACATATGGTACTAAATACACTACAGTAATAATGTTGCTACAACATTCGGTATGAGAAATGATATGTATACCGATGGATTTGTAGGGAAATCGTATCGACCGGTGGCGCTGGGCCATCTCCGGTACACGAAAAATAGGGTGTTTAGATCAAGTATCCTACAGACATCGGATGCTCTTGATTCCCGCGAGGTCCCCTCGGTTTTTTTTTTTTAAATTTTTGGACGGCTCGGATCAGCCGTCCGGTAGCAGGAGACGGCCCAGCGCCGCCGGTCGGTACGATTTCCCTACAAATCTATCAGTACATATAGCAGTTCTCGTTCAGTATTTTGGCGTAATCTCAAAATCACATCGTTGGATTAAAAACTTATATTTAATTTTTCAATCCAAATCAAATGAGTTGAATGAACCGGGAAAAAATGATAATGCCGGCCAGATTCTCCTCCCTCCCTCGACCGTCTCCCAACCCCCACCTTCCCCATTCCAATGGCCGCCTGCTCTCTGCCGGCATCTCCTTTAGCCGCCATTTCTCAGTACCACTTCGCCGCAGCCTATCATCTGTAGCCTCCTTCACCTTCGCCTTCTCTCATTAGCAACCTCATCTGCCACCTCCAATCCGCCGTCCTTTCCCACTCTGTCTCATATGCCGGTTTTAGATCTATGCAGGCCGTTCGATCCTGGCCATTGCCGTGTCGAGGTAGCTAGTACGTGGTTCGTGGGCAGAGATGAAGCCTCCGGTGTTGGGATGGGCTTTTTTGAGGCAGTGCGGAGGTTTCTACGTCTGTTGTTAATATTGTTTTAGTTGTTTTAAGTTTGATTTAAATCTCTTACTTTTAGATCTGTTTGGAATCCACGGTCCCGTAATTTTTATGCATTAATTCTCATCTATGCCTCCTTAGGTGCTTATTTCTTTATCGTTGACTACCTCTATTAATCAAACTTCGTATAACGGTTTTACTTTGCAGTATGTGATTTGTCTATTTGTTGGTTGGACTTCACATTTAGTTCATATCTTTGTACTATAGGTAGATTATTTATATGTGCAAGGCTTTATGAAATGATATCGTTGTGCGATTGACCTGTCCAAAGGGAAAAAAAAACATTGAAATTTTTGTCATTTTATCAAGAAACAGGGACGGATGAACTTGAATTTTTTCAAAAATTATACTATGTCAAACCATGACAATGACAAAGAAGTATAGTAGTCATAGGGCGGACGTGCCCTCAGTGTATCAAATAGGAAGATGAAAACAAGAATTCAATTTCAGATTCCTTATAGGATTCTCAAGAAAGAAAAGAGTCTTGATTTTGATGATTGATCAAACTTTGCGAAAGATGCCTCTCGAAAGGAAAGACAAATTTGCGGACCCCAACCCGGGTGGATACAGCGCAACGACTCTTTAACACATACATACCTCCAACTGGGCCCCCCACCCCAATCTTCTGGAGCTTGTTTGATTTTCGATTTTCGATTTTGGATTTTCTCTCTGTGCACGGTTTTCAATAAATTTTTTTTTCAATCATTATTCTTATTTCTCTCTCTCCACTCAAAATCCAAAATCCAAATCCCAAACCAAACAAGCTCCTGGAGTAGTGAAAATACTCTGGGGACTGAATCCACGGGTAAGAGTTGCTAATCAAAACATGCATGCAGGCCCACTTTTGACTATAAACGGGGTCATTTACTCATAGCTAAGATCATCGTATTCATGAAGGGGTGTCCTCAGCTCTCAACTGGAATGAATGCACTTGGACCACAAACCTTCCACCACAATACTCTCTTCTGCAATTTTTTCCGTCCAGAGAAGGTTAAGAGAAAGGCTGTTCTTACTCTGGCAACGGCATCACTGCTTTTTGCTTGCACAGAGAGAGTAGAGCTGCGAAAAACATATTACTCCGAAAGAGAGCGACCTAGTCCCTAGATCTCGATCAACTCATCCCAAGTACAGTACTGGGAATCTGATAATCGGTGCTTTCATTAAGAGAGCTTAGGTAATCAGTCTCCTTTATGTCCAACAAGTACATAAACATTAAGAAAGCCATCAAAACACCCGGGAATTCTGCAGGCAACAAATGGAAATGCAATGCAATGCAACCCGTGCATGAAATTTATAACTTCGTAACCCATCATTCACCAAGATACTACAGATTGAATTTAAAACTGCCACGGTGCCACCCTAATTTTCCAGTTCCCGCAAAAATTTCCAGTGACTACTAGACAATTTATGTGGAAGGGCGCTTGAATACGGTTGCTGCATCTTTATTTGAATTGGAAAAAAAAAAACACTAAAATGGAGCTCAGAAATTAAGGGGTGAGTTAACCGAGTGCCAGTATTGCTAAGTCATCCAAAGGAAAGATTCATGAATGGCTACGTACATGGAGGGGATCATAGAAATTTCTTCGAATTGCTCACATGGGTTAGCTTGGCTCTGGATCAAGCTGTTGGCAGGACCAACTGCCCGCATGTCTGCTCAAAACTGGGAAGTCGATGTTGCGATTGCCTCAATTTCAGTGATACAAATGGTTTATTGAAGTTTCTTTCTTGCAATCTTTAAATTTCAGAACTTCGTAAGCCAATTTAATTGCGCTTTTCCAACAAAAAAAACCAAAACAGTGACACAACATTGTAAAAAAAAATTGCTTGTGCGAAAAGTTATTGTGTACCGAAAATTTGAAGCAGAAATTGAACCACACAAAAAGCTGCTTAAACCTATCTAATGGCAACAAAAAAAGGAAACAAATTTCACGAATACCTAATTTCATTTAGGAGGCAAGCAATCTCTCTATTTTATATTATGAAAGTGGTACATAAAGAACCAAATTGAGCTTCAGTGAAACTAAGATATTGATCTTACATTCCGGTCAGAATCTCTACCCCAACAAGCAGTCAATCCACATTCAGCAATCCAAAGTACTTAAACACATACCTCAATACACTATACGCTTCACTCCTTCTACGGCCTACTCCCTTGATGTCGTTGAACTTTCCGACTGGAGTAAATTCCCTCCATCAACATAAGGCCTAACAAAAGTCCTCCGCCACCACACCTCAAACGCTCTCTGAAGATTTGGGCAATTGTCACCAGCCTTCAAAAATCTGCCCAACCAATCAAGCAAGATACTCTGCTGGTCATCCATAGGCAGCGTGAGGATCGTCTGGCCAATTCCTTCCTCCACAACCTTCCGTTCAAATGACCTGCACCCATGTTGCAACCAGTTGTAATCGTCCATCAGGGGCTGCAACCACGTCTGCAATAGCAATTGACGGGTATCCTTACATGGAAGCAACTCCCCCTTTCCTATTCCGACAAACAACCTCGCCGTGATGCAGCTAACTTTGTGGCGAGACACAATGGGAATCTTCGCATGAAGTGATGCCAATTCTTGTTGGTTGGTCCACATTACAGCAAACTCATCTGCTGCTTGTGTCTCAGCTAGAATCTCAAGCAGCCATGAGAGATTATCAGCTTCTAAACCCATCTGCTTCGCTATAAGGTCTTTGGTTTCCATGGGTTTTTCTGTAAATTCCAGTTCCGCAGCCTGTCTGAATGACGATAACAGGGAATTCATGCAGTTTCTACATGAGGTGTAAATTGTTTGGTTACAAATGTCAGCCAAGCCTGATGAGGTCGTAACCATGTTATTCTCCCTAAGGAGCTTGAGGACTACGGATTTCATCTCGCGTCGGCCTCTCTCCTCGTTGCTCTTCAGTACCAATTCCAATATGTGTGAAATTGTGTCTTTAGGGGGGTTCGAAGAATGGGAAGAGACTCGTTTTAGTACGGGGGTGACTCCAATACCTTCTCCCTGAAGGCGGAGGACAGAAGAAACAACCTTATCCTCTTCTTCATCACCGACCCAAGGGGCTGCTTCCAAGTATTCCAAACATGACTGTATGCATGAGCTGAATCCAAGCTGTTCTGCAACCTACAGAATGCAATCCCTTTACCAACATATGAAAGTGCAAAAAATTATGTACGCTATTCTGGGTGCTTAGCTATACCATACAAGCAAATACATCCACATTTAGCAAATGGGAAGGCCTACCACAAAGGGGTGGGGGTTTGTTTGCTGGTTCAAGTTTTGTGGGCAAGAATTTGAAAAGAAAAAGGAAGAAAAAAAAACAAGAGAACTAAGCAATTTCCAACCAAGCACCAGCAACAACAAAGAACCTCATCTTGCGGAACAAGCCTATGTTCATACCCTTGTACCCCACTTTTGACAATTACTATGGCAGCATTGCCCTTCACCATAGCAGAAACGTGCTCTAAAATAAAACTCGATTAAACCAAATGAGTAAACAAAACACCAGCACAAACACTTGAAAAGTAGCCATCAAAATGTTTATGAAAGCTGAAAGCTGAAAGCTAAAGCAGTAAGTCCCTCCATGGTCAGTTCTAAAGCTATGAGGTGCTAAGAGTTGTAAAGACTACTAGAAGGAAACATCAAGAAGTTCAAATTCAATTGCATGTCCATTATATGAATTCACCTACAATAAACACGTTACATACAATGAGGGAAAGAAACCACAACAGCAAAAGGCCACAACTGTTTATGCAAGATCCTTCATTTGTTGTCATTCGATGTTGAGAATACAAATAATAAAGTTGCCGCTCTCTAACAGCTTAAGCTCTTAGATGAGTTGGTGGTCAACAATTTAATATGGTATCAGCGCTAAGCTTTCAGAGGTTTTTGGACAAGACTCTGTGTCGTTGATGGTTGGATCCCGCTTTGTTTGTCATGGATAATTGATTGTTGTCTTATGTGCTGAATCGTTCGTTTACCTCACCACATGCGAATCAAGGGTCGCACTTGGGGGAGTGTTCGCGCTTCTCCCACATTGGTTAAATATAACCTCCCAAGTCCAAACCTAGTATATGAGTCTGGGCGGCCTCTCCACTCATTGTTGGATGCTTAAACATGGTAACGGAGCAAACAATAGACAATAGATCTTGTGTTTAAACCTCACCGCCTACCTAATGTTTGAAATTTACACGTATTTAACCAGCTTATGGAGGAGAGTCTAGCAACACGTGAGAGCGCATATTGAGAATATAAATAATAAAGTTTCCCCTCTCTCTAACAGCTCAAGCTTTTAGCTTTCAGATGAGTTGGTGGTTAACAATCTAATAGAACTTATTTCTCACAAGGATTTATCCCTTTGCAAAACACCTTCCATCAACTACAGATTGCCTCGTAACCACAGAATAGGTTGATACCTTAATGATCTCCTTACCTGTAAGTATCTCAAATGACAAAGAAAGTAAAAAGTGAAAAACTACTAACAAATAAATGAAAGATTCTTGCATTAACGGTTGTGCCCTTCTCCCGGGCGATCATCAAATTAGAATGAGATGGTGCATCCTCATCTCATCTATATTTTTCTCGGAACACGTAAAACTGAATAGGTTAGGGAAATGGCGTGGGTCGTTAAGTGCTTCTTGAACTACAAAATCAATGATTTTTATGGCAAACCCTTCTATTACCAAAATCTAAACGAAAAAATTCGTTTACCAATAACAACATCTAACTACTACGATTCACCAAAATGGGCCATCAGGTAAGGGTCTTCACTATTATCCATTATTAGCATATTAGTTAGGATCAATAAAAGTCAGCTTGATGCTTATTATTTCAACAATAGATGTGTTTGATATCTAAGCATTGTGTCGTTGAACATATTACTTAACCACACAAAACATTTGGCAGGTTGAAGGGGATTGGTAGTAAAGAGGAGATTGATTGTTATAACCATGTTTCTTTGGTTGAGGAGTTAGGGGACTAATCTGACAATCCCACCATTTTGGGGATTCGTAATCCGCCAGGACTAGACTAGTACTCCATCCATAATAAATGTACTACTGATTTGGGAACCCACAACCATAGCAGTCGAAACCCATCTCATAGAACGGCCATCACATAGGCCCTTATTGTCTATCCGTTCCCCTAAGGTTCTTATTTTTTATGTACTTATTTTTCGTTTTACGAGATAAGTCATTCTCTCTCAATACATCACCTTTAATTCAAAAAATAAGTACTTATTTTAGTAAGTTGAACACATAAGTGACAAATTTTAGTACGTCGTGATATTTAATAACATCCATTGCAATACAACGAGCTCATATTGTGTGGAACACCTCTACCGCAAATATATGCACGAAGCTATTCCCATTTAGTTGAAGATTTATGCAATACTATGATATCCACAAACCAATGCAAACAGAACAAAGAGAAATTCATTGCATGATTCTCAGAATTACCTTGAGAATACGCAGAACCCTTGAAACATTTTGCTTAATCAACCGCTGCTTCAATTCTTTGCAATACATAAGTCCCACAGTCTCAACGTATATTTCTACATCCTCGCAGTCATCAACTTCAAGACAAGGCAAACTAGGCAGCTCCTCGGACAATTTCTCTGCAAAAAAAGCGCTATTTTCCACAAGAACACTCCTGTGAACACTCAACCTCACAGCAAACCCCTGCTTTCCAAGCAAAACCACCTTCGTATCACCGCTACCAGGTTCACCGAACTCAATCGACACCTTCCTTGGCAAATTTTCACTTTTGGGTCGAGGCGTTCTCTCAATAATTACTGGGGCAACATCAACAGGTTCATCAGACCCGGAAATTCTTTGTTCATCGGAAACAACTCCCGGCCGTGATGGGGTGGATGCCGGCTTTTTCTCAGTTGACGGGGTTTGTTTCTTCTGAGAAGAGGACTTGGGTATTGAAGGGGATGTTTTGGGCTTGTTCAAAGGACTTGGGGTTTTGAGGTTCTTCTGGAACACAACGGGTGAAGGGCAGCACCAAAACCCTTCCGGGGTCACAGCAATTGGAACATTTTTTATCTTGGTTTGACCCTTCTCTAACCTTGTGAGTCTAATCTCAGCCATATTATCAAGAATTCAAAACCCAATTGGGTCAAGATATGGCATTTACGAAGGAAACAGGAATGTGGATCCAAAGGATTACAACTAGTCCCTAGATTTTCATTACACCAGCAAATCCTTCTCCCAGAAAAGGAAGAAGAAAGAGAAATATCAAGAAGATTGAAGTCTGATAGTTGAAACCAGAAGCCTCCCCCAACTAAATTCACTAAAATTACAGAAATGCAGAAAAGGAAAGGTTAAAACATAAAAACCCAAATTGGCAAAGTGAAGATAAAATTAGTCAGCAACCCAAATTGAAAAGGATGGTTCCAAAGAGAAAATTTTGGACTTCGTAACAGAAAAATTCCTTGCATGCAAAGAATTAACTAGGGGAACAAGAAACACTATAATAGATATCTCACAACAAATCTTCTAATTCCTATAAAATAAAATAAAATAACCAAACCCATCAAAAAGACCACTTGACAAATTACAAACAAGCAACAAAATAGAAGTGGGTGTTTCCTAATACCCAATTCTGAGAATTTCTGAACATCCCTAAAACAAGAAAGACTGACCAACAACAGGGTATTCTGAGAAGTCCATGAAGCATCTCCACTCCTTTATTACATTTCTTTGTGTTTCTTTGTTCTATGACTCATCCTTGTGTTTGAAATGATTGAATGAACTCCGGTGTCGAGCATCGAGGGAACAAGGGCAAGATTTTTTACAGGTTGGAATGATGGAAGTTTTAAAAGAGATTAAAGAAATACTCTTAGATTTTATTGTTTTCTAAAAGAGATAAATTAGCACATGACTACTTAAAAAAGAAAAGAAAGAGTGAGTGAGTGATTGGTTGAGTTTCAACTTTACCAATGAGCATGTCAAAAGTGTGCTTGAAATTGCATGTCACTGCCTCTCTTTCTCTCTCTCATCGCTATCCTAACTGAGAGACTAGAGAGAGAGAGAGAGACAGAGGCACGCCTTGGGCCCGTCTTTCACAGTCTTGTTTTGTGTTTTTCGGAATTCTTTATGGCTTTTGTTGCTTTTTACACCGTTTGGACTGATTCTCGATAGCCAGAGACACGATCGTTGTCGAAGCAAGATGTTGCCTAGTCGAAATGACCAGAATATCCTCGTGACATATGCCTTTATTAAGCGACACGAATACATATTTGTGTTTGGAATTACGAAGGATTTATTTTTTTTGGAAATCGGTTCGAGTTAATTTTCACGTATGTTGATTAAATTTTTTATTTTAATTCAGATTTGTAGAAAAAATTTCAACTCAAAAAACATTCATTACCCTTACTTCCAATCATTACTCTCATACAAAAATTTAAATTTTTTTCAAAAACTCATCCAAACACAGCATAAGAAATGCTAAGAAGCACGGATGATTTTAACTTAAGTTATGAACCCTGCACTCCGACACTCCCCTTGACAAAAGTTATCCGGCACATTGTATTTAAAATAAGGGAAAATGACGATCCAGTACGTATTTTGATAATTAATATCTGTCGAGAACATTTTCAACATTAACAAATCTTCTTAGCATATTCTTGACACCGACGGATATTAATTATCAAAATACGTTTTGGCTGTCATTTTCCCTTAAAGTAATGGTCGATTGCTAAAAAAAGTCAAAAAAAAAAAAATATTTCACAGAGAGGAGTTTTTTTTTTTGATCGTGAAGGAGGCCCCTTTGTTCGAGTCCAAATCCAATTGAGCCAGATTGGATGAAGTGGCAACGACATCATTAATAATTTATTAAAGTTGCTCTGGAGCCATCCTGAATTGATATACCGATTGATGATGTGGTAGTGTGACCTATCAACAATAATCGTTTCCATGTAAGATCCTTAATTTCAAAGGGAATTGATTTTGACATTCTTTAAATTAAAAAAAAAAATCACACTTCTCGAATTGATTTTGACACTCCTTTTTTAGAAGGAATGCGTTTATCAATTTCAGAAGTGTCAAAATCACTCTCCAATCTCAAATTGCTTTCAACCTTATTGAAAATAATAACAATCCGATCCCATAAAAGAGATCCCATAAATTTTCCAAAAAAATGGCATGGCAACTCCACTCACTGCATGTGGGTTCCACGCTACTTTTCTACTCCCTCCCTCACTTTTTAGGTGTTCCAAACGAAAAAAATGTGCAATTTTCAAATTAAAGTACTTTTGTGCTTAATTTTTTCAATTTCTTTACCCCAAATTAAATAATTCATTTTGTTTAGACCTTAGGTTTTTCTATTCAAATTGATTGTATGAAAAGAACCCTTTTTTCGTTCACTAAATTTGAGTCTAATACTTCCTACGTATTTCGTGTTTGCATTCTTGAATTTGAATACGGCTCATGCAATTTGGATGCCCTAAGACCAATCGTGCTATTAGCTAGACATTTCGTGCAATGACATAGGTCGTACTAGAAAGACAATTCGTACCAGGTGATTGTCTATACCAATCGACAATTTTTGAGTATTTTCTTGGTAATTATATATTCATAGGGATTGCTCAAGGGCTATCAATATTAACCATAATCTGATAATAAACCGAATCTATACATACTTAGTTATGCAATGGACGTGGATTCAAAACCCTAGATTTTTCTCTTTCAACATTTTACAACTCCATTTTAGTTAGTCGTTAGAGCATGTACATGAGAATAGCAAAAACCACCTTTTTAGCTATTTTACCTAATTAAAGGCACCAAAATAGTTTACAGCAGCCTAGGTAAACATGAACCAATTTTACCTCAACCCAAAAACCTCTCCTGATATACCGATCTACTGTTAAAAAGGTATCCAATAAAATATTATATTTTCTCTCCTTCCTCATCCGGATGTGAGTTGATCTCCAGCTCTCTGCTTTTCGTCCGTTGATCTATTGGAGTTCTGGGTATATTTTATGATAGAGAGTCTTCTTGTTTTTTTTGATAGAGAGTCTGGTGTAGAGTTGAGAGAAAAAGTGAATTGGAAAAATATAAAAGTACCTTTTTGAATGTAATTTTTACTATGCTTGATGTACATGCTCTTAGTTCTTCAAGTCGATTCCAAATTGGAATCACCTTTTTATTAATTAATTGATCGAGAAGTCAGTAGTTAGAAGTGTCATAACTTTGCCAAACGACCACTGCAGAACAACAATACCTGGTCTTAATTTTTATTCTACATATCAAACAAAACAAAAAATTATTCTACGTTGTAGTTATAAGGTCCAAGGTTTTACAAATGTATTTTAATACCGTACGACATGATCAATCAGTCTATACGCTCCGACTTTAAATGGACCCATGCTAGCTAGCATGCAGTGGAATTGGTCCGATAAGAGTTAATCGACTTGCGCATAAGCTAGTCTGAATACCATTAGATATATATATATGTGTGTGTGCGTGTGCACGCGCGCGCGCATGCATGCACGTGTCTAAAAAAAGTTTTGGGACAATTAATACTACTTTGAATTACTTATTCTTTAGTAATTCAAGAAAAAAATTCATATAGGTAGGTATATATATAGTTAGGTTTGATCAGTACCTGCTAGAGTAAATTATGTAACCCCAAGGGCCCGCTTGGATGCGGGTAAAAAATCGGGGGTAAAAAATATGAAGGGGGAATAAGATAGTAGGGGGTATTAATTTTGATAGGTTGGCCCACATCGATTTGATGTTTATGGAGGGAGGATAAAATATTATGTGGTTTGGATGAGGTATTAAAAAGAGGGATAAAATTTGATTTTGGTTGGATAGTTTATATAATTGGGGGATAAAAAGGGGTTGATGATGGAAAAAACTGTGAAATGACTATTTTGCCCATATGCAGTGTTAAATTTGATTATGTATTAAAATAAGTATATAAATTTCAAAATCAATATATTTAATCAATTTTGGACAATTGGAAATATAAAAAAAATTAATTAATTAAAAAATGTCTATTCTAAAACATTGTCTATTCTAAAACATTTATATTAAAAAACATTTTTTAACTATATTTTTTAATATATAAATGATGTAAAAAAAAGTGTTTCAATTTTCAATCCGTTTGAATCAGTGCAAAGATCTTATTTTTCTGAACATTTTATCTTAAATTATCATAATGGATTTTTGGCTTTAAGGCCTTTCAATGAGCACCCTAAGAGAGCCCTAAAACTAAATAAGAAGTCTTCGGGTGCTCGTTGAAAGGCCTTAGAGCCAAAAATCCATTATGAGCATCTAAGATAAAGGAGTACTGCTATATACACCGACCATTTTGGACCGAAACCGTACCGACGGCCGCGCGCGGCCGTCTCCGGCCACCGGACGGCCGATCCGAGCCGTCCAAAAATTTTAAAAAAAAAAACCGAGGGGCCCAACGCGGGAATCAACGTCATCCGATGTGTGTAGGGTGCTTGATCTAAACACCCTATTTTTCGGTTTTTTTTTTTAAAATTTTTGGACGGCTCGGATCGGCCGTCCGGTGGCCGGAGACGGCCGCGCGCGGCCGTCGGTACGGTTTCGGTCCAAAAATGGTCGGTACACATAGGATTTTCCAAGATAAAGTGATCAGAAAAATAAAATCTTCGCACCGATTCAAACTGATTGAAAATTGGAACACTTATTTTTTTACACCATTTATATATTAAAAAATATAGTCAAAAAATTAAGTGTTTCGATTTTCAATCCGTTTGAACCGGTGCGAAAATTTTATTTTTCTGATCATTTATCTTAAAAGGTCATAATTGATTTTTGACTATAAGGCCTTTTAATGAGCACCGTAAGAGAATCATGAAACTAAATAAAGAGTTTTTGAGTTCAGAAAAAAGGATAAACAGGGGTGATTCCATCCAAATTTCACCCCTTTATATAGCCGAATAAAATTTGGACAGCTCTAAAGGAGCTCAAAAGTTTTATGGGTGAAACCCCTGTGCGAGTGAAAACAAAGAGCGGAGGAAATGAAATGAGGGAAGCAAATGAAGAATCCAAGCGGCAGCAAAACCTTGGGCCCACCCCTTTTACCCCTCTTTTATTTTCACTCTTCTCTTGACTCCATCCAAGCAAGCCCTAATGGTTAGGCTGATGGTAACGTAGCTTACCTTTAAAACATACTATACTAGCTAGTACTAATCTTAGAATGATGACAAACAGAACCTGAAGTTTAATAAGGGGAGGAAATGGCAAACATGACACGTGGTTGCAACGTTACACCAGAGAGAGGACAGCCCAGACGTACTGGAAGATCTAGATGAAGCAGCTAACTGGGAACTTTTGCTGTAAAAATGGAGTACTCCATAAGTCAACAGTAAAATTCACTGTTGAGGCAAGTTGTCCTTTCTTTGAAGTTTAATGGCCCATTGACGAAAGAGTACTTGATCTCGACATGGAAAATTGTGCACAGATCCTGCACAAATTGTGTTGTGGGGTCCATTATAGATTCTACACAAAAGATCTGCGTCGTTCATTATCTTTAAAACATTTTGTTTTCAAAGGCCTCTGCGAAAAATTAGTTCAATCCGATATCTATAAATACTTGATCTAATCTTCTAACTTTTCTTTTAGGTTTTTGGATCATGAAAAGTTAGACGATTAGATCAAGTACTTATAAGTATCGGATTGAAATGATTTTTTGCGAGAGCCCTTGTAAAAATGTTGTAAACATAATTAACAGCTTGGATCATTTGTATGAGACTCGTTATGGGCCCCACAACGCAATCCATGCACGATCTGTGCACAGTTTTGCTGTGTCCACAGACTTTCCCCTAACAAATTCACAGAGAGAGTCCTAATTTTCAAACTAGTTTACAAGCGCAGTAATCACACTCCGAAAAGCCAAATCAGACATTTAATACTCCCTCCGTCCCAATTTAGAAATCATGAATTTAAAGAAGTCAAAATTTTACTCTAAATTTCCAAAGGTAACTTTGAAAACTGTGAAGTTAATTATATGTATGAAAATCGCTTATATCTTTCAATATGAATCTCAAAAAATATGTAATATGGATTTTGTTTGATAGATCTCAATTAATTTAATTATACAAAGTTTTTAAAATAATAAAAAAATATTATAAATTGAAAGATATTATCAATCTAAAAATGACATGAATATAAAAAGTTGTCAAATAAATATGTACTTTATAGGGGTAAAATTGGAAGCTTGGCATCCCAAAATAAAATTATAGACACTTAAATTGAGATGAAGAGAGTAGGCTCTCTAGACCCCCCGGAATGCTTGATCCGCAGCAAGGTTTATAAAGTAGTTTTTATTCAATTCTCTGTTTCATCAAGATAATCCTAAAAAGATAAAAAAAACGGAGAGTGAAAACTAATGGGGTTCGTTTTCAATACGAAGTGTGAATTTGCCAATTTGGTGCAACCACAGTACATCACTTTGCTGCAAGATTTTACACCAAAAATCTTAAGTGTTGACTTTCTTTTGACTTAGCTCTGCTTTTCTTGGTGCACATTTTAAAGGTCTGGGGGTCCGCAGGGTTGCTGTAGAAGTGCATTTTTCAAAATGATGATTGGAATGGGAAAAAAGAGAGAGCACGGTTTCATGTCATCATCAATGGCAGTGGACAGTGGGTACGTACCTAAAAAAGCAGGAAAAGTAAAAGCATGCCAAGATGATGGCTTTGCTGTAATATTGGCCCGCCAATCACCACGGGCATGGCATCTTATCTTCCCCCATGTGTTAGCTAGGTCACAAAACCGTGTGCTTAAGCCAATAGGGACCACCCGATTTCTTCGATCAGCAACGATGATGAAGGCTGTGACGGAGTTGTCCAAGCGGAATTTTTCCACCACCACTTCCATGAGGGATGATGGTTTCTAACACTAGATCTTCTTTTTTAGCGTCTTATTTTTATTTTTGTATGTGTCCCTATTCAGATACACATTTTCTTCTCTTTTTTTTATGGGATTTTGTAATTTCTTTAGCTTCATAAAGTGAAGTTCTTGAAGTTGTCTCCTACTTCAGAAGGAACGGAATAGCAGGTAATGGGTGTTTGAATTGGTGAGGGTTCAACCCCACCTCCCCCTCCGCTTTCCCCTCGAATGGTATAGCGTAGGATTTTCTTGGATAAAAAAAATATTAAAGTTCTTGTTCTTCTAAACTAACTAAATAATAAACCATACTACGGTAGCTTGAAATTCACTCAACCCTTGATTAATAAAGTGAAAGTTGTTGAACCACTCAAGTTTAAGAATTGCGGAGAACACTTAGGGGAGAAGACAAATTAATGAACAAGGGAATTAAGCGCACCTCTTGTCCACACAATTCCAATATCATATTGCAATTTGCAATAATAATAATATACTCCTTGGACTATTGGCCCTTATCCTTGGGCCTACACTTTTTATATACAGGCCCAACTATAACGAACATTACAAAGCCCAAAATAGACAGTACATTACATTGACCGAATTAAAAACACGAAGCCAATTAATTTTAGGATAAATTACGTTATACCCCCTCAATAAAATTTCCACGACCAACATTTTTTCAATAAATATTTTCAAACCGCATCGGCATGATAGAAGTTTAAACATCTTGAAAATGCACACTCCAACCAATACATTAAACTTATCTTATCGTATTTTTTAATTTTCTTATACCAAGAATGTTGAGTGTCTTATTCAATAAAGAAATCATAGAAAACTGTTTGATATCACATGCTGAATTTAACATGAGAAAATAGATGCTAAATGCCCTTAAAGTGTTTGACACTTTGGTTGAGTTGCTTCACATGTCAATTCGACCCCTGACATGCCATGTGAAATTCGCATCTTTGGTTGGAAATGCTCTAACAAAACATCTCAATGTCAAATGTTACAACGGTGATCCCTCTCTTTTTCTAACATTTGGTTGTCATCTACGAAGCACAAATGATTGCATACGACATTCGAATTCATATTATATCAGCATTATCAAATAGTGATAATGTATACGACATTCGAATTCATATCATATCGGCATGAGAGCTGTTAATCGCCCCTCCCGTGTCCGGCCCCCCTTGACACGGGCTCCCTCCATTTCTCCCTTTTACCCTCACCTTCACCTGCTCTCTCTCTCTCTCTCTCTCACTTTAGTCTCACTCTCTGTTATTTTATTTTTTGTTACAAAATTTTAAATGTCAATAACTTTTTTTTCACGTACTTATTTTTAATAAATTTTATATTTTTGAAATCTACTTAATGAAACCTATCAAACGAGCCTAATATTGATGGTGAAATAATGTAAAACGAGAAAACTATATTTTTGTGGTAGTTTAAACTGTCTAAAGAGATTGAAAAATTAAGTGTTCCAAATTTTAATCCTTTTGAACCGGTGGAAAGATTTTAGTTTTCTTATCATTTTATCCTAAAATGGTCATACTTAAATTTTGACTCTAGGGCTCTCGTTAATTAACTCTAAGAAAGTCATAAAATCAAATATCTCTTAGGGTTAATCAACGAGAGCTTTAGAGTCAAAATTTAATTATGACCATTTGGGATAAAATGATCAAAAAAATAAAATCTTTCCATCGGTTTGAAAGGATTGAAATTTGGAACACGTAATTTTTTAACCATATTATCTCTTTGTTTTAAATTTTTTGGGCCCAATATATTATCTCTTTATTTTTATTTTTTTTCCTTTATTTTTTTTAAACTTCTATATTTGAGTTTTCAAGTAAATTATGTATGTTGAATCCAATTAAATTTACTTTATATTTCTCTGAACAGTTAATAATGCAAACTGAAATCAAACTTCATTTAATTATAATTGAGTATATAAAATCAATACATGAACATAAATAAATACACTAATTTAGTCAATATTTCCGCCAAATTGTGGTCGTCATCCCGGCAGATCTATCTGCATTACTTCGTACCACAATTGGAGACGTGCTTCATAAGGATGAGCCCATCCGCGTGCTTCATCTGATGCATTTGGCCTCCACCATATGATGATGGGTGGTACAGGGTAATGAGGGTATAGGAAAACTTGCACGAAATGATTGCCATTAACATGACCAATAGCTATATGTTTAGGCGCTGCAAATGGAACTGGATGGAAGCTCAACGACAAGTGAGTGAGATAACTCGAAGCAATCATATCGAATGTATGCAGTACAACGTTGTATGTTGATGCGATGACAAGTCCCAATGATATAGAATCCATCCAATGATCCTCTGGTGCTGATGGCTGAAAGCAACGAAGTCTTTATAGCACTTGGTATACATAATCACGTTATGGAGCTGATCGTATAGCACCCAATTTTGTTCAATCTCTTGCAAGTTTGAACCAATGGTCATAATTAAATTTTTTTGAACCAACAGGCAACTTTGAATCAATGCTTAATTTTTTTTTAACTTTTTAGACAATTTATATATTTCAAAATATAGTTAAAAAATTAAGTGTTTCAAATTTCAATCCGTTTGAACCGGTGGAAAGATTTTATTTTTTTATCATTTTATTCTAAATGGTCATAATTAAATTTTGATTCTACAATTATCGTTGAATAGCCCTAAAAAAATCCTAGAATTAAATATCTCTTAGGGCTAATCAACGAGAGCCATAGAATTAAAATTTAACTATGGCCATTTAGGATAAAATGATCGAAAAACTAAAATCTTTCCACCGGTTCAAATGGATTGAAATTTGGAATACTTAATTTTTTTAACCTTTTTAAACAGTTTATATATTTAAAAATATAGTTAAAAAATTAAGTGTTCCAAATTTCAATCCGTTTGAATCGGTGGAAAGATTTTAGTTTCCTGATCATTTTATCTTAAATTGTCATAATTAAAATTTGACTCTAGGGCTCTCATTCATTAACCTTAAGAGATATTTGATTCTATAAGTCCAAAAATTCATTATGACCATTGAATATAAAATGATAAAAAAAATAAGATCTTTTCACCGATTCAATCAGATTGAAAATCGAAACACTAAAATAATTTTAAATAAATAAAAAAGAAAAAAGATACATAGTATGTATAAACATTAGTATTAATTAAATAAAAAAATAACATAAAATAGGTTCGGATATTTTTGGGCCCAAGCAAAGTATTTTCGTAATAGGAATGGACCCGTGTCGGGGTCTGACAGGGGGTGCGATTAGTAATCCACTATCAGCATTATCAAATAGTGATACTACTTTGACACTGACATATCACATGTGTATCTCAGGAGTACCTACAATACAAAAATGTAGTTTATTATTTTTTTAATTTCGGATACTTTAGGGCGTATCTATCTAAACTAACATGAACTTAAATTGTCAAACTTCTTGTATAACATTAGAATAAAATTGGTAGAAATACAGAAGCATAGATTATTATTAATTACTTTCTTTTAGAGGGAAAGTTATATTTGTAGAAATTTTATATCCATGTCATCAATTGGCAATGAGTGGAGATGTCCTAAATATTATTAAGTGATCGCTTATTCCATTCCTAAGCAAAGTGGAATTCCATTTCATTAACATTTCCTCTCACGTGCAGCCGCATTTTAAGGTCTGTCACGTGTGGTCAATTTTGGGTCCTATCATCGTGTATCCTTTTTGCTGGTCTGTCATCGTGAGGTGTGGATTGTAAATTGTTTAAAATGTGGAATGGAACGGGCTCCGCTCTAATACCATGTGAAAACTTTATATCCATCTCAAAATCAATTGACAATGAGTGGAAAGGTTCTCAATGTTATTAAGTGATCACCCATTCCATTCTCAAGCAATGTAAAATTTTATTTGCTTAACAATGAATGGAAAAGTCCCAGTGTTATTATGAATTTAACTCATCATGTATGAATCATCCAACACGTGAGTTAGTAAAATGCAATTCAAATACTAGTACTGTTTCTTTTGCAAATGGGCGTTGAATGGGGAACAGGAATGGCACTATTGGCGGGTCTCGGTTATGGGACGTCCTTGGTCTTCGTTATGTTCTACAAGGGAGATATGAAGTCGTGATTGGTGAAGAGGTAGAGAATGAGCACTTTACACCAAATTGGATATGTATCTCGTATCGTAAGATTTTAACAACCATAACACCAACGCGGAACACAAGTCCAATCTAATTGCTGAATAATTCAGGTTAATCGAAACCACTGGACAATGATATGTGCATATATATGCCTTGATGAAAGAGAATTCATGTTTGCTGATGCTGTTGGATAAACATGAGAAATGAAATTCTCTTGAATCTGCTTTACTCAGGCAATTTCCCTGAAGAATCCAGGGAAATACTACTGCTATATGTTATTCCAGTTGATTGTTAGGCATTAACGCTGGTCCATGATTGTCCTTTTCTTCAAATTCTAGTGTTCAAAAAATCTAACACCTCAAGAAAACGGGGGGAAAAATAAACAAACTTGCTTATGCTCTGTTTGAAAAGTTTTTATTTCTAATTTTTGTTTTTGTTTTTGATATTTTTTGAAATTTGCACCATAAACATGTTTGTATTAATGTTTTTATTTACAAAATATATAATCAATTCCACTAATTTACGAAAATTCTAGAAACACAAAAATTGCGTTTTCATTTGTTTTGAAAACACTTTCGACAATCAAAAAACAAATAAACAAAAATTATTATGGTCACCAAATATGTTTTTTATTTTTATTTTTTAATAAATAAACAAAAACTAACTTTACCAAACATATCGTAAAGTAGAGGGACAGAATCCCCCGTCAAGACTATATAGTTAGGGTATACAAAACTATGTGGCACCCTCTGTTTTTTGCCAGCGCAAAATGATCACAGCAATTACTTGTGGAAGTTGACCATTCTCCTTTACGTCCCTGCAAAAGGATCAGACCGAACACTGGGCACCAGGGTTTCGTTGATAATTGGGGAAGTACACTTTGTATCCCTACACTTTGCCCGTAGTAGGTTCTGATTTAAAATGATATATTTCACAAAACGAAAAATAAATATATTTAAAAAATAAAAATTTTAGCGAAAGGCCATATAAGACTTTGATTTAGAGGAATGCGTGGTGGGTTCCATGGGCTGGATTGTTCGGTACAATCCCGTAAGACGACTGAAGGAAACAGTGCATATGTTTTTTGTTTTTTTTTTTTGTCAACCAACTAGAAAATGCAGATAATATATAAAAGAAAACATTACAACAACTCGAGCTCGTTTCCTTCGCAGACTAAAGGCTGAAGCCGCTACAAATGCCGTCATCGTCGCCGTTGAACTGGTTCCAAGAAACCAGATCTAGAACCCTAAATTTGGCTCCTGACTCCAAAAATAATAGGGAGAGTGGGAGGTCTCATCTCCCCTAATGAGAGAGTCTCAACCAGCTCACAACCATGGGCCTAAAAAGAAAACGGGATGAGAGGAGAAGACTGAAGACGGGGGATTGAGATAAGAAGAGGAAGGACGATGGTGGGGGAGGGGAAAAAAAGGAGGGGGCGAGATATACTCAACCAATGAGTTACTCCTACTAATTAAACGCAAGACAATCAATGTGAGTCACTCTGTGTCACAATAGCCTAACAACAATACAATTCATCCCTATATGATTAATTACAAGTATCATGTCATGCATGAAAAAGTATCGCATCGTACTGCTTTGGAAGGCAACCGGGAAGGGAGCATGCGGCACCGCATTTGAGCCCTTTGATTTACTAATATCTTGTATGACATCCAGAATAAAACGCATGTGCAACCAAGAAGCAAGTCCTAGCACGTCGGTGTTTCGCACCTTCTTTTTCACATTTTTTCGTTTTTCTCAGTTTTTAACTTTCAGGTGTATGACAACCTACTCGCAAAATGCATTTTCAGATTTTGATGATAGAGAAAAAAAAGCTAAAAGTAGGGAGAAATGAGCTTTTTAACTTCTCATTTTTTTCACTTTGTCCATTCTGTTTATATAAATCTACAGATGTATTCTACACTGCACATATCTCTCAAACACTACAGTTGTTGCAAAATGCATTCTGCAAGTATCTTCCAAATACCCATTCCTTTAGCTAGACCTGTCAGTCAGGCCCGGTTCAAAATTCATATTGGTCAAACTTGTGTCAATTTCCAGGTGACTGTGGCGGCCCAACTTTATAAATCCCCACTTCCACCCTTAGCTATGGGCCTATAGCCCAAGGTCCGTGTGGTCTTGTGAAAGCTGGACTTTCAGTCCTGTTTGTTTTTTTCAATATACCCAAGGCTACAAATTGGTCCAATTTTACATGCCTAGCTAATTTTGCATTGATGAAATTCTTATGTAATGTACCAAACACAAAATATCAAAGGAAAAAATAAATCCTCTTTTTATGATCTAATAAGAAAATTAGCAGTCATTTCCGTCCATACGTCACATTTCATCAACTAAATAACCGTAGTGATGGGACGCGGGAGCTCTGCTGCCCACCATGGGCAGCAACCCCTGCCCACACCTCACAAACCTCAGTACCTCACACGGCACCGTTTTGGGAAGGAAAGAAAAAACAAAACTCTCTGTTTGCAATCCTATGAAGCAGAAACGTGATTATGAAAGTCATAGAGTTAAAATTTAATTATGTTTCTTTAGAATAATATGATCAGAATAATCAGATCTTCGTGTCAATTCAAACTGATTGAAAATTGGAGAACTTAAATTTTTAATCATATTTTTTAATATATAAACGGTCTAAAAAAATTAAGTGCGCTAATTTTTAATTCGTTTGAACAAATACGAAGATCTTATTATTCTGATCATATTATTCTAAAGAGATATAATTAATTTTTGTCTATAGGGCTCTCATAATCACGTTTCTGTTTTACAGGATCCTAAATAAAGAGCATATACTTAATTATGAGAGCCCTAGAGACAAAAATTAATTATGATACTTTAGAATAATATAATTAGAATAATAAGATTTTCGTACTTGTTCAAACGAAATAAAACTTGGCGTACTTAATTTTTTTAGACCGTTTATATATTAAAAAATATGATTAAAAAATTAAGTACTCCAATTTTCAATCCGTTTGAATTGACATGAAGATCTTATTATTCTGATCATATTATTCTAAAGAGACATAATTAAATTTTAACTCTAGGGCTCTCATAATTACGTTTCTGCTCTATAGGATTGCAAACGAAAAGTTTGGTTTTTCTTTCCTTCCCAAAACGGTGCCGTGTGAGGTGTGTGTGAGGTGTGGGCAGGGGCTGCTGCCCATGGTGGGCAGCAGAGCCCCCGCGTCCGAAGTGATGAGCTTTTCCATTTTAGGGGCAACGCGTTGTGCCAAAACAAATCTTTCTAGATACTATATTGTGCTTCTAGCCTAGATGTGGCAATCTCAATCTATATTTTTTAACTCGTCTAAATTCATCCACTTATAACTCAACTCAGCCCACCCGTATTGTATAATAGGTTGAACACATATCAACCCATACAAATATGGGTTTACTTAGGTTGAAAATCGATTCAATATAGTTGGAACTAAACAGGCTTCCTTCACCAATTGGAAGATGGTGTTGTGCACTGGTGTGCGCAGCATCGTGCAAAAGATGAAACTCTTTTCTTAGGGAGATGAGACCTCCCACTCTCCCCATCATTTTTGGAGTCAGAAGCCAAATCTAGGGTTCTAGATATGGTTTCTTGGAACCAATTCAATGGCAACAGTGGCGGCGAGATGAGATCCGAGCCGTCGGATGCACGATTCGACGGAGTAACTCGGATCACTTGATCATTTCGATGTTCAAAATTATTTCGATCATTTTATGTGTTAGGCGGATCACTAAATCATTTTGATCATTTCGAGATGAGATTCGAGCCGTCGGATGCATGATCCGACGGGATAAGTCGGATCACTGGATCATTTCGACAGGGTAAGTCGGATCACTGGATCATCTCAGCAACCAACGATCCCAGGATCATTTCGATGTTCAAAATTATTTCAAACTCATCCATCGAAAAAACCACATTAATCAAATGGTAAGAAATAAATAAATATATGAAAATCATCTATTTTTAAACATAAATTTATAAGGTTCCGTTCCGCTAACGTTCTTTAAGTATTTATTTTTTGTTTTACAAGACATTCTCTCACAATACATCGTCTTTAATTCAAAAATAAGTATTTATTTGAAAAATAAACACTTATTTCCCTTAGAGGAACGGGGCCTTAGTCCATTCTTTCACAAATCAACTATTATTTCCCATAATTTTAAAAAAACTACAATCATTAAAATCGTACAGAAATAAAACGCTTTTTCTTTTTTGAATTTGAACTCTGGGAAGCATCCTCTTGCCTTTTTCCGATCATCCTAAAGTTTTTATTTTTGAATTTCAATCTGGTTTGTATGTTTTGGGGAAAATCCATAGAAAAAGTAACACAACAGATGAAATTCCATTCAAACCCTTTCTGTAACAAACTGTTACTGCAAAATTTTTTCCAGCAAACGACAATTTTTTCACTTGGATTTCAATTTGAAAAAGGAAGGAAAACAGGCCGGGTCAGATTTGGTTATGACTTGACCCATATTTGACCCGACCCGTTTTAACCCATCTACTATTGACCCGCCCACATATTCACCACACGATCCATTTCAACCCGTTCAAACCCGCCCATTTACCACCTCTAGCCTAATAAAGCAAATGAAACTTTGAGTACCCTTGTGGTGGCATCCTTATGGTGTGATTCCCCATTCAAGGGTATTAGGTCATGGTATCCCATTATTTCCCTCAGAAAGCTTAATATAGCAATACTTTCGGATATATGATAGGGATAATTTTCGAACACATTTGTATATCCAAAAATCATTCACTAAACCTAGGTCCCATGATGCACCGTGAACCATTGCGCACCAAGTGAGAAGTTTAACTTAATTGAATATGCTTGAATCAACTGGGGCAAGATGAGTTAGCCAGAACTCTTGTCTTAAATGGATTTTTTCTTTTTTTCTTTTTACTCTATAATAAGTTTATTTCTTGTATTGATTGAGTTGTTGAACATGACTGTCTCATGAACTCTCACAATTGATATAGTGTCTCGGGTTTGTATTTAGTACTTTATATATATAATGTAAATATTCTCTTATATCGATTGAAAAATAAAAATGCTTGAAGCTGGTTATTAATTGGGTTTTCGTAGGCATGGGTCGACCTCCGGCAGCAAAATATTTTGCTTGATTTGTTGGTGTCAAGTCAGAGGAACATGATCACTTTGCGGGTTCACTATTTTGCGCTAATCACGGAGCTGTAAGGTCTAAAGTTTTCTATTAGCGAATCTCTATCGAGAGTGGTTTTTTGCTAATTATAAGCATAAGGCATAGGGGGTGTGATGCCCAAAGGAATTTGCATGGACCCAAGACTCCCGCCGGTGTAAAGTGGTTTTTTCCTTTTCTTTATGCAATGTCGCTTATTGTTTTTTTTTTGTTTACTATAATATAAGATGTCCCGAATCAAGTTGCGTGTATCTCAGACCAATCTTTACTGTCGCTCCCACATCTATTTCCCATACTTAACACGTGAGATGAATTGATCAGTCTCATAGTTGTCGACAAAATTAACGAATCGAACCTGAAATTTTATGAGAAACAAAACCCTAAATTTCAACAACCAAGGCAACCTATTGGAGTTGTGTCGTTTAATGCTTATATCCCTGGTTATTTATCAAATTTATTTATATGTTGCCATAGCCACGAAAGGACCCATCTATCTACAAATGCATGATGTTCATATAGGGGGGGCGAGAGAGAGAGAAAGAATGTGTGTGTGTGGGGACAGAGCCATGGGAAAGAGAGATGCCTTTTTGGATGGTCGATTAGTATATCATTGGCATTGACTCACTTGTCCAAATGCCCCTTGGAAAGTTCGCTTTTCTGTCCAATGTAAATGTGTGGGATTCTACCCCCGGCCCCCTTCACGAAACCACCACCAACGTCTCCGTCCCCCACTTCCTTCTCTCTGTCTGTCTGTCTCTGCTCTGCTAACGGGCGTTTTTCTCAGACATGGGGACCTTGGGGTTTCGCCTTAGTGTCGTCTATTGATCTTTTGGAATGTAAGGTCTAGACTTCGATATTTGTGAACAAGAGTTCAGCCTCTCTAGTAATAATGAAACAAATATATTATTATACTAACATCATATTGTCTGGCTAAATATAAAAAGAGATTCTTATTCTTGTTCGTTCCGGAAAATCATTTTGATTTAGGCATGTTACCTTTCAAAGACGAAGACGCACACACATAAACATGGCTCGCAATAATAGTAGTCTTGTAAACATCCCACGAGAGTAGGACAGATGACAGACCATATACACGTTAAGTGTAGTCCACACATATCAACTTATTTTTAGACTGATCCCTGGGAACAATTACTATCAAATCCTTTTATACCGCGGATTAAAAAAGATCCGTTGTACCATCTGAACGTTTAGAAAATGAAGCAATTAAGGCTAGCTGTTCGAAATCCAATTTTGTTAGATTTAAGCGTCAGAGGCACACATGGATGGGGTATCCAACCTAATCTCTTCTGTATAGAAAACAAGCGATCGAGGTGTCAAGAAAATCTTGGTATGCTACAGTAATAGTAATTAACAAGTAATTAATTAATTAGAAAAAGGGGGATGTTGTTTAATTTTTTCTGTAATCAACAATTATATTAAGAATATCATTAATTAATACTACTACAACAATTGTTCGCAGATCCACGAATCGAAGCATATGTCTGTCAGATTCTGAAAAGAGAGAAACTTATTTACAGCTCAGCAATGAACAAGTTCGTTATTGCAACAACCAATTGCGATCATCTAAAAATGTTCTGAATGGTCCGGATTTTAACGAAACTTTTTCAGGAAAAAGTTTAACTCTTTTCCGGAAAAGTTTTATTAACATCCGAATCGTCGTAAATACTCTTGGACGGTCGCGATCGGTTCCGTAAACAACTATTCACAGCTCCACAATTAAAAATGTTTTCTCTTCTGAAAATTGATGCTTCACTTGCTCCAAACCAAAATTGTATTGTTTACACAGTGGAGTACTATTTTCTTGTCTTCATGTTTCGCCATCTGACGTTGAAAACAACAAATCTGACTTGCCCGTATGAAACTAGTACGTAATAAGCTAAAATAGAAGATTTCATTTGTTTTTCATCATTTGGAAACCAAGTTTCATTCGAGGAAGGGGGCTTGATTTATCAAAGGTTTTCCTACCTCTTTTCTTTGTTTCAATTTTTGGATAATATAGGTGGGTTAGTTTGCGCTCATCTCACACTAATTTGTACTACCACTTTCACAATCGTTTCACTTGCTTAAGCGTTGGGGTAAGGTGGGTGGTCTCAAAATGGGTAAACTGAGTACTCATCTCAAAATGTTGGTAAGGAGAGTTGAGTTTAAAATCTTTTAGGAAAGAATAAACTTTTAAGTCTCAGGTTTTTACCATCAGATCAACTTCTTGGATTTATAACCATACATATTTATCTGCGCATGATATCTTTGTAAAGCTCCTCTCTCTTTCTGTGGTGGCCTCGCAAGCCGTCCTTCCTCCTCTTACGATGTTCTAAGTATTTATGAATTTTCGAAAACATAAAGTTAAAAAGAAAAAGAAAATGAGAAAAGTTTGGGATAAAGAAGCAATCATGAATAACAAAAGGGAATATATAACTGTTCCCTTCCTATTTTCCTACTCGATGTATCATTTATAGAGTTTTTAATAAAATTTTATTGTCTTTCAAAAACAATTTAAAAAAAACTGCTCAGAATATGTACATATAGATATTGCCAACGTATTTTTCCAGTCCGCAAATTTGTAAATGTTCGTTAATAAGCATGTAACTAAAGTTTCCAGACATTAGTACCTCTATACCATCAGGCGGCCCTGTTTAATAAAATTGTTAGCACTAGGGATTGGATTAATAGTTCCAAGGGACTCTCAAGCGGCTGTTTGGTAACCAAAAAGACCTTCGGATTGCTAGTCCGTGGGATGAATAAGCCGGATTCTAGGGGTATTACTAATACCCTCGTAGAGATGGTATTGGTAATCCAGTATTGGTAATCTAATCTCCTTCTTAAGAGTCCAGTACCCTCATGTATACTATTAATCCAATCCTATCCTATCTCATTGAAACAAACAAAATATTAATAATCTTATCATCTAATCATATCCTAAACAAACAAGCAAGTTACCAATCCTATCTCATTACCAATTCCAATCATAATCTTATCTCCTACGAATCTCACCTATCTATCACCGTTATCAAACGATCGAGTCAATACTTATAATTCTTCCCTTTATTTTATTTGGTTTTAAAAATTGATCATTTCAATAATCCAAGTTGGAAGTTGCCATAATTATGCAGATTCAACCTTAGATTCAACGACTTTGGTACCTTTCGAAAGGAAGATCTACACAAAGATAAAGTATAAAAAGGAGGATAGATTTCAGAATCCTATGAGTCTTTCTTTTATGTAAAGTTCTTTAACTCTGGAATCCCCACTGATTAAAATTTACTATGAATTAAAAGAGTAAATTCATAATCGCATAATGGCCATATATATAGCAAAGAGCGAACTGTAGTTCTTGTTTTTCCTTTTGATAACTTTGGGTGTCTGAGACCGCTCCTCAACTAAGTCCAGAGAGCAATCTCACCTCTAAATGGCTAAAACAGGTAAATTCAAAAAAAAGCAGAGATGGTCTTTTTTCATAGGAATGGAGGTTAATATGTTACCATATATATATGATTGTGAAATAAAAAACAGCAGTAACAAATTATTTATTAGGATTCTCAACGGCCTCTTTCTAAAGACATACTGACCATGTTTAGTAGGTTCTTTGTTCTTACTTTCCTTGATCGAAAAAGTTTACTTTCTAAGATGTGTCAACATCTCAGCTATATATATAGAAAATTACGTTGATCAAATATCGATTGATATGATTTTGCAACGCATTTACTCTTTGAATACAATACAGATCAAAACGCTTTTTTTGCATTGTAGATGTGTACCAATGATACATGAAAAGGTACCCGATCAACGGAATTTTGGACGTGGCCGATATTCTCGGCCACTTTTATTATAAAAATAAATCATTTTGATCATCAAATAAACTTTACGAAAAGCCCACCTGAAGCTGAACAACACCGAGAGGATCCTATCTCTTCACTTCAATCTAAACTATTCCCAACTCCACACACATTTCCTCGCACTTCACTTAATTTGGGTGTTTTCTGCAATAATCCAAAACAGCAATGCTACACACACAACAAAAGTGCACAGATTTTGTGCACAGAGTTTTTGTGCGGCCTACTACGGGTCCCACACAAATAATCCGAGCCGTTCATTAAATGTAAAACATTTTTTCAAGGGCCCCCGCGAAAAATCAGCTCAATCCGATACTCATAGGTGCTCGATTCAATCATTTAACTTTTCATTCGAATTTCAGGATATTGAAAAGTTAGTTGATTGAATCGAGCACTTATAGATGTTGGATTAAGCTGATTTTTTACGAAGGCCCTTGAAAAAATGTTTTACATTTAATGAACGGCTTGGATTATTTGTGTGGGACCCGTAGTGGGCCCCACAAAAACTCTGTGCACAAAATCTGTGCACTTTTGCTGTATGTGTAACATTTCTGAATCCAAAAGCGAAAAGGTTGTCAATTACCAAGAAAATGGAAAAGGTTCTCACTAAAGAACTACTCTCAAGAAAATAGAAAAGGTTTGATCTCACTAAAGAACTACTCTCAAGAAAATAGAAAAGGTTCTCATTAAAGAACACACGCTCTCTTTCTCTCTCTCTCTCTCTCTCTCTCAAGAGGTGTCTGATCATGACCTTACCACACTACCATCTTTTTTTCTTTTGCATCGGTCTTGTAAAACGTCAAACTTTAAAATCATATTTTATCCTGGGGGATTCTAGGACAAGCGTTAGTCCCTGCGCTACTTGAGGACAATTTGGGGTATCTTCTTATCTCTCAAAATCAAATGGAAAGGTTAGACAAAGAGAAACCCCACAAAAACGCTTATTTCTCTTTTACGGCATCCAATGTCTCCTTTAGGCGTCTCGCTTTCTTTTTCATTCCTTTTGAGGTGACCCTGCATGGCCTGCTTTTCATTTTGCCTATTCCCAGTGTGCCAACTTCTTCACATACAGACATGACCCATTTCGATCAGTGGTCAAAATTTGTTGCATTTGGATGAACTCACTTGGAGACCTTACTCCTTGGGCGTTAGCGTATTATAAGGTTTTGGCCAATCTAAGTTTAAAAATAGGAAACTAAAAGCAATTTCAGTTCACAATTTAAGTATATCGATTTTAGTGAACAGAGAAAACGTACAATGATATGTTTGGAACCATTTTGATGCACTTGTGCCACTCATTAATATTTAAGAAATCCACGTCTATCGAATGGTTTTAGACATATCTGTGTCTCATAATCTATGCACCAAAATTTGTGTGCATAGTCTTTTCTTGTGTTCTACGCTTGCTTTATGCATTTTCAATATCAGTTATTGGTACCAATCATTTTTTTTTTTTTTTGGAAAATTCAACACACTCACTTAATTTTACAAGTGTACGACATGTGTTTTTATTGTTAACCACAATAGGCTGCGATTAGCATCTTTCTATTAACAATGATCTACAGTAGATCACATGTCAATGATATATATATATGTTGAATTCGACTGAGACATCATATCAGATTGCTTGTCATGTGGAAATAATTGGATGAAGTGTGGGATCATTTATAACTAGTATCATTATTTGCATTGCTCATCAATGATGCAGAGGTACAACATACTTAGATCAAACAAATATTGTTTCTTTCTTGCTTTTTGCAAATTGTTGAAATTGGTTGGAAACATTAGGTGGAGATGCAGATATATATAGTTCTTATACAGAATTATATTTACCTGATTGTTTTATAATATATATCTCATGTACCAGGTTGATTAATAGTTTAATACTCCACTATATCTCAGTTCAAACCAAGTGATTTGCATAGCTCAGGAAAGCTAAGTTTTGATGTCCGTTACTTGGGCATTTTATTTGGTGATTGTATAGATGGACCTAAGTCACATAATTTGTGTGCGAGTGCGTAGACAGGAACGCGAGCGCAAATGTAAAAGCATCTTTGAAAAATATCTCAAACTACTAAAATTCACGAAGGCAAAGACTGCGAGTGCTAATGCCGAATGATGACTGAGAGTAGGAGCGGACATTCTCGATCAAGGATATGTGACTAAGAGAATCCACACACATGAATGCCAGTTTGCCATTGCAATTGCCATTCTCATTTTTGGGCAATGAACAGTGTTATTTTGTCAGAAAAAAATTGACAAAGTTGTTGCATCCATGTTTTGCTATTGCTTTAAATCTCTCTCTCTCTCTCTCTCTCTCTCTCTCTCTCTCTCTCTCTCTCTCTCTCTCTCTCTCTCTCTCTCTCAATCTCAAAAATAAATTCCATATATATCGAAGGAATTTGCATTTGCCAAATTTGAGAGAATTTTCTGTGTTTACCACCAAATTTGCCATTTTCGAGCATCTCCAACGATATGCGATATGTGTTCTTATACCTACATTATATAACATGAAGTTCTAAATTTCCTTCTCCTATGGTGATGTAAAACATATTATATAGTTAACTATAGCCATATGTGGTGTCAAATATAACATAAGTTACAGCGATTGCTATAATTTAGCATGTTCATTTGTTTCTACCTTTCTCATTATTAGATCCATAAATGACAATTAAAATTGACATTTTTTAAACAGTTGAAGAAGTAACAAATGCAATATCATTGGAGTAACATTGCTATATAACAGTAGCTATCCTTATAGCATGTGTCTGCCATTTCAGACATTCGGTGTGGATGATCTAAGAGATAGTAGAATACTATTGTAGTTACTTGGATCCTAAGTGTGTGTGTATGTATGTATGTATGTGTATATATATATATATATATATATATATATATATATAGTTGTGAAAATAGCAAAATACAGCTGATTTTTAGTATTTTAGATGGTCAATTGGGGGCATTTTTAGTTGTGAAAATAGCAAAATACAGCTGATTTTTAGTATTTTAGATGGTCAATTGGGGGCATTTTTAGCTGACTAGAACCTAGGCATAGGAGAGTATCAAATATAGTATGTAATCAGACGACGGTGGGCAGGGGGATGCTCACCAACTCCCACTTGCTTCCCAACAAGAGAAGAGAATGTGGTGTATATATGTTGGTTTGTTATTTGTATCCATCCCAATCCCCACTACTGAGTAGTACTAACCCCTCATAGCCACAACTTTTTTAAGTGCTTCCGCATAGGGTGAAATGCCCCCAATAATTCCAAGCGTCGAACATGAAATTTTAAGAGGAAGCTAACTTAGAACTAACCTAGAGTTACGGCCCAAGAAACCGTGGCCTTAGGGCTTTAATAACGTTTAAAATTTAGGATTCTTATTGTTTTTAAGACTCAGCACATACCCCAAAAAGAAAAATACGTACTAGTAGTCAGCATATAATCCTAAAAATAATAAAATTACATTGTAAACTTTTGTTTATTTCAAATCAATAATATTTCGTCACGCGATTTTTTTAAGCTGTGACCACTATTTTAACAATATAATTAATTTTAAAAAAATAAATATTTGCACTGTCCATGCATATAATTTATTCCCGTAAGAAAAGCTTTTTCTTCAAAGCTCCTAGTCGAGGCCTTAACCGCTCTCATGAGTTACTCCCAGTCACGTCATATCTTCATCCGATTTTATCCATTATTTCGTCTTTATATTTTTTTAATATTTTTTCCTCTGTTCCTCTGGTTGAGTTTATAGCTTTATTAGTACACTTTTTGACATTAGCGTCTGGTAGTAGGAGACTTTCCCCAACTAAAATCCCACAATCTGGTTTACTCCTTTTAATGCCAAAAGC
This sequence comes from Rhododendron vialii, assembly GCF_030253575.1. Taxonomy (NCBI): domain Eukaryota; kingdom Viridiplantae; phylum Streptophyta; class Magnoliopsida; order Ericales; family Ericaceae; genus Rhododendron; species Rhododendron vialii. The sequence continues at coordinate 12,313,115 of NC_080564.1, read as the reverse complement.
CCCTCCATTTACACCCAAAAGCTAACTGATTAAAGAACAAAATAAATCCCTTCACAGAAACTCGAAAGAGTCATCTTCTCGTAGCCGGATTTGGTAAACTGATTGCAAGTGTTTTACTCAAGTCTATATTTTCAGACTTCAGACCATCAAAATTCATTTCCAGTACCTGAGCAAGAAGACAAAGTGGGGGTGATTCGGAGTGCGCTCAGAAGTTTCTGAGGACCCATTTGGTCGTTTGGACTGGTCGGTCTGTTCATCTCTCCATCATTTTTCATCTGGGTACTCTTTTGTTTCCCCATTGTGAGTTTCATGGTAAATGCTCCTTGCTCTGTTTTTTCTGTGTCCTTTTTTTTCCTGGGAAAATTAGATGAGAGATGGTACTTTTCTGTGTTTAGTTTTCAGAGATGGGGTTTGAAGAGAGCGGCAATAGCAAAATCCAAGTAGCTTCTGGACACAGACGCTCTAAGAGGTAGTCCATTGGGGTTCTTGTTACTTTGTGATCTTCCTTTGTTCTGTTTATAGTGCTTGAAGTTGATGGGTTTCCTGAAATAGTAATGACGTCAGAATTGGTTTTTGCGGGTAACTGAAACTAGAGGTTTGACTCAATTTTCTTAGAAGCAGCATTAGCCTTTTATTGAGCCTTTTTGTGCTAATTTTCCTACTCTCAATGAATAATTGTTTGAAAGAAAATCTTGGAATTTCTTATCCAAAATGTTTAGTTATGAGTATGGGAGTTGTTTTTAAAAGTGTGGGCTACCTTATTTTATGCTTAAATGTTGTACTGGTTTTTTTTTTTTTTTATATTTCTTTTTCCATCAATTTCAGTATCTTCTTGCTATAATTATCGGTGTAATATAATCTTTTATTAGTTTAGATAGGTTATGGCAGCACTGATAATTGTAAGCATCCAGTTGAGTTTGGTTCTTATTAGAGATGAAAGTTAAGAAATTGAGTTGTCAACAACAATATATGAGCGATATGGATATATAGCCAAAGGTGCGGTTGCAAGCTTTAAATGCTTTCTTCTTCCATCTGTTTTTACATTCAATTTTCTTTTTCAATGGCAGCTTCCCTGATAAGAGGGGACTTGAAGAAGATGGCTTGGATCATTTCCAAGAAGCTTCTCACCGGCTAAAGTTGGTAAGGGTCTCTCTCTTCTGCCCTTTTTCGCCTTACTTGTTCGAACTTTGAAGTACTGTTAGGGGCCGTTTGTTTGACGGGATATGAGCATCGCATCGGACTACTTATCCAAGGGAACTGCATATCTGGTGTTAGATAAATTTGGTTATAGAATTCCTCAATGTATTGTATTATTAATCTCATCACTATTGATTTCATGGGACAACATATCCGATAAATCCCATATATAAGTATGGAGGTTACTACATTATTTGTGACTTGATTATGTTATCTGGATACCTGCCTTTGTACATCTTTTCATCAAACGCTTGGGCATGGTGCCAGCCGGATCATTGCTGTGTGCCTGTGATGCTGAATTATTTTTCTCTACTGTCCCCAATTATCCAATGCATTTTCTAGCAGAATAATGGCTTAATGTGGTCTTCAATCAATCACACTTTCTAGAGGACCATCCAACAAGAAAATTCCGTGGACATATTTTCTTATCTATTTAGGAGTTTATTTGTGAACAGGATATGAGGCATTTGAAGGACTATTTCAAGACCAAGAAGAAACAATTGCCTACCTCCGAAGTTCAAAATGCGTTGCGGCAAGAGGTATAGAAATAGAACTCTTATGTCAATCCATAGTTTATATGTTTCGTTACACTCAAATCCAAATATTTTAGATTCAGCGTGTGGTACGAGAACATGTCGATACCAAAGCACAATGTTTCAAAAGATGCATAATTGGTTTGTGTTCTTGCTCATGGCATGAGTAGGTCCTGTCTTGCAATAGGCATTCAATCTCAGGTAATGCTGTTGTAATTTTGATCACCATTCTGTGCAGATTCTACAGCTTGAAAAGAGATTGCAAGATCAAGTTGTCGTTCGCTGTGCCTTAGAAAAAGGACTAGGGTATCAGTCTTCCTCTCATGACGTCACAAATGAAACCTCAATACCTAAGGTAGCTGCTTCTTGTCTTAATCTAACACAAGTGTCCATTTTTATCCCTCCAACCCCCTACCCTACATATTTAGACTATCTTTTGCCTTTATTTCTTTTGGAAACTGAAAAGTGCATAGCTTAAATCTATCTTTAACTCATCTAAATCAATTTTTGGATGTTGTATCTTCCCTATCAATTATTTTCCACATACTAAGACACATTAACAACTTTTTTACATTTCAAATGGTTTTTAAAAATTCTCTTAGTTGTGTCTCTTCTATCTTTGCAAGATTGCTATTTAGCATTCGAGACTTATGCTCACTTGTTTTTGCTTTACACACTACTTCTTCCTGGTTGAATTGAAAGAGCTGTTTTATTTGACTCCAGCCAGCGATAGAACTGATTAAAGAAATTGCCATTTTGGAGCTTGAAGTTGGGCATTTGGAGCAGTATCTTCTCTCATTGTACCGGAAAGCATTTGATCAACAAACTCCCCCATCTCTGTCAATGAAAGATGAAAGACTGAAGTCCCCATTGACCTCCCCAAGGGGAAAACATCTGCTCATTTCCAGATCTGGCATCACAACAAAGAAGGAAATTGCGACTTTTCAAGCTAGATTTCAGTCGCTTGCCAACCCGTGGAATGAATTCGGTGATATAGGTGAAGAGAAGGTAGTAGAAACAACAGATCTCCGCTGCCAATCTTCACTATCTAACCGTTCAGTTCTCCCCACTAGAACTTCTCCTCCAGCCGAGTCTCTGGGTAAAGCTGTCCGTGCCTGTCATTCTCAACCTTTGTCTATGATGGAGGTAACCTAAGCTTAATCATCTAAAATTGCAAATTTCAATCTATGAGTTTTTCTCTTTCATTATCACAGTGTGGGGGATTGTCAATTATTTGTCATATTACCTTCATCGATGAAACAAACCGCGCGCTGTAACGTGGAGCTTTCTGATGGTCTTTCCCTTTATTTTCGCTAAGAATCCAAATAATTTAAGAAGCATGGACTCCAAAACACTAGGCACAGTAATGTTGTAGAACACAAACAAAAACAGTTCTTTTAATCAAGCTGGGGAATGAAATAAATGATGGTCACAGTATGAGGAGATGAAAACAACAAAGCCACTCAGATAAGCATCTATGAACCAAAGCATCCAAGGACATTTTGCAAGCTCCATCTTATGCAAATTGTATTCTGACCTCCCAAAGTGTCCCAGCTATCCATCTTGAAAATGCGGTCAGACAATTATTTGAGCGCGTCCAACACGTATCAAGGAGGATGCCCAAGTGTGTCCTTGTCCCAAACGTCTCGGACACAGATACGTGAAACTGATAATAGAACTGATTGAAAAGGAGACTAATGTAAATGATGTATATTAAATTTATGGATTATGACTTCTGTTGCTTCTCCACAGTATGCTCAGAATGCATCTTCAAATGTGATCAGTCTGGCAGAGCATCTTGGCACACGTATTTCAGACCACATTCCAGAGACACCTAATAGGATTTCTGAAGATATGATCAAATGCATGGCCGCCATATACTGCAAGCTCGCAGACCCACCTTTGACGAGTCATGGTCTCTCATCTCCCAGTTCATCGTTGTCATCAATGGGCGCATTCTCTCCAAAAGAACAATATGATAGTTGGAGTCCAGGGTTCAGAAAAGATTCTTCTTTTGATGTACGGTTAGATAATCCTTTCCATGTGGAAGGACTAAAGGAGTTCAGCGGGCCATACAGCACAATGGTTGAAGTGGCATCTATATGTAGAGATAATCAAAAATTGGGTGAAGTTGAGTACATGTTACAAGATTATAGGTGAGCCTTACAACATGTTTTGCAAAAAAGTCATCAGTGGGGTGTCTTTGAATTAAGCCAACATAATTCTGAATCCCCTGTTTATATCAGTTTCATGTTGGCTAATTGAGTTGTTTTGTGATAGGTCACTTATTTGTCGGTTAGAGGAAGTAGATCCGAGGAAGATGAAACACGAGGAGAAGCTAGCATTCTGGATCAACATACACAACACGTTGGTGATGCATGTATTGAATCTTATTTACTTAAACTTTGTACGTTAGTCCGCTTTGTGGACTTCCATCTCTGCTTTGACCACAGTTCAATGTACTTTTCCTCTTTTATCTGAACAGGCATTTCTGGCTTATGGGACTCCACAAAACAATGTGAAGAGAGTCTTTCTACTCATGAAAGTAAGTAGCACCTCAATGGTTTCAACAAAGGAATATTAAGTCCATATTTTAGTTTTCTTACACTTAAATAACTTAGTTTAATTCAGGCTGCCTACAAAGTTGGTGGTCACATAGTAAGTGCTGGTACAATCCAAAATTCCATCTTCGGATGCCGCATATCTCGTCCTGGACAGGTAGACACCTTGTGATGTATGCAATACATTTATTTTGTTCTCTAAAGTTTTTATATTTGTTGACGTCCCTCAGAGTCATCTGTTATAGTCCTTGGAGCTTAGCTTTCAGTTTTCATATCTTTCATATGGCCATTGAAAGTTAGGGACAATTACGTACCTATTGGCTATCAGATATTGTTTTAACGCATTTTTCAATTATTTATTTTCATTTACACACATGTATTCTCTGGTTACATGGTTTTCAGTGCATCTTAAAGATTTCTTCGATGTATGTCATGAGAACAAAAAGCGATTTTTTTTTTTTTTTTCATGGCTTCGAACTCACATTGTTCCCTTCTATATTTTGTTGTTCTTTCTTCTTTTAAAGACATCATTTCAAGATAAATCACCCTGTCAACCATTTAAACAACAAAGAAGAAAAGAATCTTCCTTGTTTAGAGAATTTTTTTCAGATGATTATGATGTCTGAAGTGATTATGGTCACATGCGGCCTAATACAACTTATTTGTGCTTGTAGTGGCTTCGCTTGTTACTTTCTTCAAGAACGAAGTTCAAGACTGGAGATGAACGGAAAGCGTTTGGCATTGACCATCCTGAACCCCTTTTATACTTCGCGCTATCTTCAGGAAGCCATTCTGATCCTGCGGTAATTCATTTTCTATGATCTCCTAGTAGCGTTTCTTCTGCATGTGATGCAAATAGGTTGGGTTGTTATTTTCATGTCAATGTTGAGCATGCTTTTCAATCTGCCAAATTGAGAAGCACTGGCCTTAATAGAAGGCATTTTCAGTACTGGAAACTAGGAAGGTTTATATTCACATTCATCAGCATCTGCTGCACTATCCATTTGGTTCCAGCATAATAATTTCTCTTGGCCACTTTTCAAACCTATGTGTTGATTGATGAATTCAATATAAAAAGACTGACACATATCTGGCAATATGCTCCTTTATATTTTCGGTGAATAGTTAACCCTGTAGTGTGGAGATGTCCTTCTTGTTGGCAAAGGAACAAAGAAATGGACGAATATGACTATACGAGCCGCAACATAGGTAGTACAGACTTCCTTTCTGCCATTGTGTGGTATTGGACTATGGTAAATTTATGACTACGGTTTTAAAGAAATCAAAAGTTCTGAGTTTTTAAGTTGGTCACATCTTTCTTTCTTAGAAACGAGAAATTTGAGTGGTCATTTTTTGGAACATTGTTTGTTAATACAACCTTGCCACCATATACGACCGAGGAAATTTCCTCTAACCTGTGATGCGAACAATAGATTTATGTTTTTATTATTACTACCACTGTTGTTGTTTTGGCTTCAATAGGTGACCATTGTGCAAATCTTGGAATGCTTGTTTACAGAATGTTTTGGGAGAGGAAGAACAGGCACTACCATTTACATGGTTATGTTGTTCTTGCAGTAGGTCTGATGAAGTTCATTGCTTTAGTATGGCCTAAACGTTTGGTCTAATGGAGATGTTATATTTCATGTGTTGACATCCAATTTTCATTTGCATTGGATTTATTGTGTGTATGGAGCTGTCTTATTTCATGTGTCCGTCCTTGCAGCCCATATATGTGAATAGTAAATTTGATGCATGATGGGGATAAACATTGTCTTCAATGATAGTAACTAAAGGGTGATCTTTGGTTACTTTTAGGTCCGTCTTTACACACCCAAGAGAGTATTTCAAGAGCTGGAAGTGGCAAAAGAAGAGTACATTCGGGCTACCTTTGGCATAAGAAAGGACCATAAAATTATTTTACCGAAGATTGTGGAGTCGTTTGCAAAGGATTCAGGGTTGTGTCAAGCGGGTCTCATAGAGATGATCCAAAATTGCTTGCCTGAATCCGTAAGAAAAAGTATTAAGAAGTGTCAGTCTGGGAAGTCCCGCAAGAGCATTGAATGGGCTCCCTATAGCTTTGCTTTCCGGTATCTGATACCAAAAGAGCTGGTCAAGTGATTTGTCGCAGAGGCAGGGGAGCTCCCATTGCATGTCTATTTTCCTTGGGTATAAAAGATCTAGATTATGGAGCCTGTAACGAGTCAGTGGAACAGAGTGGCTTGGCCAATCCCTCTGTATTTTGTGTTTGCCTGATCTTTCCTTTTGCTCCATCTTGAAATGGGAGGCCTGTTATGTTACGATGCAACTAATTGTAGTGCACTTGAATTTTGTATGTAAAAAAATGGTGCTCATATTCATCTATTGATCTAGCTGTTCCTAGTAAACTCTTTCGAATCGGATACGGACAGTATAAGAAGAGGCAGTTGAACCATTTGATCTCAATGCCTACAGATCCATCACATTCTAAGAACACCCTCATTTTTTCCTCTCCAACACCCACCTTCTCCCTATACCTATCTATTACCTCTGTCCCAAAATGAGAGCAAATCTAAACTAACCCATGGGGTTTCATTATTCCTTTACAGATGGTTCTTATATCTTTGTCCTTTTGACTGATAGATATATATCATCCCATATATATATGATGGGGAGGAAATGTGGTATCAAGTAAAAACTCACTTGATTCTAGAGAAACTATAACGAACTCTCCCAGCAAAGCACTAAACAGGGACACCCAAACATAATCTACTTACTCAAAATTCTGTTATTTAAAGGCCTTTTTCTATAATAAAAAAAAAAGAAAAGAAAAGAAAAAAAGAGAGGCCTTTTTCTATTCCCGGTAAATATACTAATCAAAAGACTCTTGTCATGAGCACACACTACACATACATCTCTATATCGATCTCTTTGCATTTCAGCTGAAACACACATCCCGCAAATCAAACAAACTCACAGATTAGCCGGACTAACCTTGTGGTTTAGGAGGTGAGGTTTATAGCTCTCTCGCATGCTCCAACTTTGGTTGGTCCCTTTCAAACCGCCACCACTCTCATTAGTCTACTTCTACTATATAGTGGCAGAGCACGTATTTGCCCATCGGTCCGTCCTTGTAGAAAAATATGTATATAGACAACAAATGATCTCTAGCTATTCAATTTATCTAAGTTTTGAAAATGATCTCTAGCTATTCAATCATTCTATCGAAGGACAAAGCCTAATGTTGATAAAAAAAAAAAAAAGGAAGAAAAGAATGCCTGCTTAAGCTAGTAGAGAACTTTCTTTAACATTTAAACATAATCTGGAAGGTTGGTCCATATAAATCTCCTAATCAATTTCTTGGGAAAAAATAATGCATTCTTAACATCAAGTTGCCAATTTTGTTAGATGCTGAGGGTCACTCACTAAAGTATTTTTTCCTTGCAGAAGAACTAAAATAATCTCTCTTCTATGATGAAGAACTAAACTATTCTCTATTAAATTAATGTTGTGATAAAGAAATAAGAAAGAAGAAAACAAAATGTCTGTTTATTGAATGTCATCCAATACAAGGATTAGTAGTACTAAGGCCCAATTCTTACTAACTTTTTGTTTTGGTAATAATTTGTTTTTTTAACTTTTGTTAGGTTCACGGTAAACTTTTTATAATTGGTCACTCTTCTCAATGAAGGAGGGGAGTTTAAAATTAATATATATATATATATTAACACAACACAAATTAATATAAAAAAAAAGGTTTCACTAAAGACAAAAAAATATCAACACAAATGTCTTTTTTTCATGTCATCCGATATGATTTTTTTTAATTCAAATTATTAAAATGAAAGAATACCCAAAAAAATGCTAGAACAAAAGATTAAAATCCATTTTTGTAGTGGTTTAGCAATGAGCTTGAACTTGAATTACGCGACCCAATTGTTAGTTGTGTAGATAGTTCATATCTGAGGCCGTTTAATGGGATAAACGACTCTTAAAATCAGCCGTTGGATCAATGGAGGGTCAAGCAGCTTAGAGCATCCACAATGGGTGTGCTAACTAGTGTTTTAATTATGTGTGTTAAGACTTAGCAAACAAAAATGATGAAATGAAATACATGGACACCTAATACGAAACGAGAATATAAGCTAGACCCACCGAGTAGGTTGCTAGGCAGGGGTATCAGGATCCCTTAACAGGCTCAGCAGGAAGTGAAAGTATGTTAGAAATGGTGGAATGTTGGTTATCAATTCATCAAGTTATATTTGTTTCACTTGCTTGAGTTGTTGTACCTTGCTTCTGTTGTTTTTTCTGCTTGTAATCTCATTTGCATGTAAAATTAGTGTAAAATTTTCTACTAGGTTAGTGTAACTCAACCTCTTCATTTTTTAGGTGTGACCCCGGGACAATAGCATAGTATGCTTGGAGTGCATTGACTTGAAAAGCCCTTTTGAAAGCTGACATGGAGAAGTTACTTAGCAATTTGTAAATCTTATTTTGGAGATGTAATTTAACTTTCATTATAATTCTTTTGACCATGGATATATGTAAACACTTAACTCTTTTCCTTACTCCGTACTTATGGTAATTTGGGGCCGTTGTGCCATGGATGTAATATTTTGGAACACTTGGTGTTGAAACTGAAATTCTATGAAATGAACCGGGTAAACTCTTTTGGGGTATTTTCTAAATAATCGTGAGAATTTAATTTATGGATAATCATTAATATTTATGTTGAAAATTGAGGGTGTAACATTGTTATAAATGGCAAGGATTTTTTGTTTTTGTGCCACATATGTACGTCTTCTTTTGTTTCAAATGGTTTGCCGCTATGCGTGTCTGCATGGACGGCAATACACAAACAACAATGCACCTATTTGGGCACTGCCAATTTTGAGTGAGTATGCTTCCTCGATTACTCTATTTTTCACTAATCATTGTTTGAACCTTTATAGCGTTTGTGATTTCTCCTCTGGTTTCCATTTTCTCCTCTGCGTCTGGACTTCAAACAATTTAGCTTTAACCACGTTAACAATCCCGCATTACTGGTTCATAGAGAATCAAAGTTGATTTACGAATGAATCACGAAATGCTATAGTTCTTGCATATAATTTCTTAATTTATTCAGAAGCAATTCGTGAGATCATGCACCCCTTCTTTCCTAATTAGAAAGGAAAAAAGTATAGCTAGTTGGGTCCAGCCTATTCTTGAAATAAAGAACCCGCAATGTGTGGACGGCAATACACAAGCAACAATGCACATGTTTGGGCACTGCCAATTTTGAGTGAGTATGCTTTCTCGATTACTCTCTTTTTCACTAATCATTGTTTGAACCTTTACAGTGTGATTTCTCCTCCGATTTCCATTTTCTGGAGAAAGATTATATCTTTACATATTCAGCAATATGAGGTTCCCAACAGGAATGCTTGAGGACTCTTTGCTGCCTTCCTAATTAGCAGGTCTAAAACAAAGATGGATTCAGCTCCAACGTCCATTCCCCAGCTTAAAATAGAGTATACAACTTCTGCATTCCTCCCACTTCTAAAGCATGAAAGGAACTCATGCTCCCACACTTTGGGGAGTTCCATAAACGAGGCTTTAAAATACAAATCCCAGGGAAGCATTTGATAAGTTTTTGTTTGAATTTTTACTCATGCTTCTGATTTTTTCTGTTCCAGAAGAAAAAAATATTACCCTACTCTTTTTATATGAGTTGCCCAAGAGAATACTTGAGGACTCTTGGCTGCCTTGCTAAGCTAGTTCTAAAACAAAGATTACATTCAACATTCGCATACCTAACTTAAAGTACAAGAAGAATTCCTCAACACAGCTGAAAACCAGGGAAGGAAACAGGTCTCCCACTCTTCGGGAAGTTCCTTTCCCAAAATTAGCTACCTTTGGAGGCGATATATTAGTAGCATGGACGAATGAAAATGAGAAGTATACAAACTGTGAGTGTAGTTTAAGAATGCTTCAAGGCATAATCTATTACGAGTCCAAAAATCGCCCCATTAACTATATACGGGTAAACTAATATCAATAGAAAAAAAGTGGAAAAGAAAATTACCCCTTATAAGTTGACAAGAAAAACCAAAGGCAATTGTTAGTTGCTATGTCAGTGGAGCCCTTTTTATGCTGATTCAGGCCAACAACCTCGAGATAATTGCAAACTTTTTTCCCTGACTTCAGTAGATTGAAAAGCTTCATATAATTGATAGCTGACCCCAATTGATTGGGACATAAGGCTCGATTGGATTTGGTTGGGTTGGGTTTAGAGGGGTGTACTGCTAGTTGTAACGTAAATGGAGCCCTTTTGATACTCATTCGATTGCAATGATCTCATTGTAGAGTTAAAAGTGAGACATCGCCTTAGTTTGCTAGCTGGGGAAGTCCCAGTGGTGTTGGTCCAAATCCAGCTTTGTGACAGGTCGAGCACCAACTACTCTTGCGAGAATTGAGCGTGTGGGGCTTGAACATTCCTGCCCCCGGGCAGACATATATGCATGTTAGCATATCCGTTACACACATGGAAGGAGACTTAACTGTAATTCTCATTCCCATTTGCTATATACTATGTTTTTTCTTATAAGACATCATAGTAGAGATGATGTTATAATTTCTTGACGAGTTTGGTCAGACCTACTAATTAAATATTTTGAGCATACCGACGATTCTTTGTTATCACGGAAGCTCCAGGTTCATACAAAGTTTTTCCGAGAATCGTGGGATCCATAGAGCACAACATATATAATTTCACTAAATGCAAAACAAAAAGGGATTTTCTTCTTTAGGTTGAGTGCTTCATGAGCTTTGATCCGTAAGTTTAAGTTGACATAGGATTGGTGTGGTTAATTGTCTACTACGGTACATAATATAGTGCTTTAACATTAATGCTGAGGATCAAGGAGGAAGGCAAATAAGGCAAAAAGAGAAAAAGAAAGCAAACGTATGTGAGTATTGTATGTTCGTATTATCAAATTATCTTAAGCATATCCATATACAGGGACGGAGCACTGGGAATATTAGACGATTTGGCTTAACCAATATAAGTATAGCCAAGAAAAGAGAAATTACTACTAAAAATGACATTTCGTGTAAGAACATTAATAAATTGTTAGAAATTGAAAAGTATTGTGTAACATGAAAATAAGTGAAGTTCTGTCATATATTTTTAAAGGAGTACTCGTGAAAAAGAGAGGCAACAAACATAATTTAAGAAAACATGGGGGGATCTTTTTATATATCCAATATGAATCTCCAAAATTACTAGGAAGTAATACAATAATTAGAAACATGAGGGCGACTATGGCAACTCTTGGCCTAGGATGGCAATTTCATCCAAAACCGATGGATTGCCGAACGATTCGGTCCTATTGGGGCGGGGTTTATTTTTTTCCTACCCATGTGGCAGTTTTTTGTTTTCGAAACATGATACCCGGCCGGCCGGTTTTGGATTTGGGTTTGGTATAAGCAAGTATTCAGACCGAATCTAAACCGATCCATATAATTATTACTTACAAGAAATATATACACACACCACGTTTCTTGTAAAGGAGTCCTTACTTAGCTTAAGTAAGGACTTCACATTTTTCGATCAAATTTCAATGATCCGAACTGTTTAATGTGTTCAGAACGTGATTTTAAAGGTCCTTGCGAGAAATCGGCAAAAAATATGACCGAAAAGTGCTTGATTCAAACAGTTTTTCATAAAGTCCACATATAACTGTGTATGTATTCGATCCAATCTTCCATTTTTTTCATTAAGCTAAAATCTAAATGGAAAAATAAAAGATTGAATCGAGTATCTACACATATAAAATGATCAAATTAAATGGGAGATAGAACCTTGATGGTATATATGCATGTGATAGAGGAAAGAAAATATAGAGGTACTCTAAACTATATGGACAACTAGCTAGCTAGGGTTAGTCTTTTTGGCCACACTTAGAGTACTCTCAAGTATCAACTATGAAGTCACGGAGTTAAATCTTACTAAACGTAAAATAAATGGTTGTTTTTCTTTGGTTATTTATTGAGTACTTTGATTCAATTCTTTGCAAACTCTTATACGGCGATTAATCTGTACGTAGTCTCATTCAAGTAATTCTGAAGACATAAACGAATACAATACACTTCCTCTTAAAAGAGTGATTTTGTTTGAACCATATATAAAAATTCTCCCAAGCTAGGCTTGGTATATGGAGAAAGCTGGTGTATGGCCCACAAATGAAACCAACAAAGGAATCAAATATATATTGGGCAATGCAGCAGGTTTGGAGAAAACATGAAGGGCCCATAGCTAGGGCCGGTGCGCGAAGGTGAGTTGAACATGGAAATGTATGCACAACTAACTAACTTCAATGGGGGCCCAATGAAATGCATGCCAGTGAACTCTAATTTGGAGTCTTTCCCATTCTCAGGTGAGTTTGTAGGCAACGTATAATGTATATGTTTCTATAGAAGAAGAAGATACTCCTAGGCAGGACTAGCTATCTAGGGTCAGGGTCAGGGTGGTGGACAGCCCATCAGGAAAGGACAGGCCAGGGGGTCCATCACTATCTTCAACTTTGTCCATTTTGGAGAAACGTACCAATGTTTTTGGATGTGGTGCACCATTTATTATTTCTCATGAGGGAAAAAATAATAATAATAATTAAAATTCAAAATCTCAAAATCTCAAGATGAGCGGGTCTAAGATTTTTGTAATTTGGTGAACTCGAACATAAGTAACACTACGTAGGAATAAGTCTTGGGTTACAACCACCCTTATCATGTGATTGCGATGATTGATTAGCAAGAAAGTCTCGGAATTGAACCACTCCAAATTGGGTTCTATCTTAATGTGTAGCGAAAACGGGGCCTAGCTAGAATACCAGATATGTCAGCGTCCTTAATTGGAGCACTGAATAAAATGTCCTTTTTTTATTTTTTGCCAATATTATACATCGGGGGGGGGGGGGGGGGCTCGAACCTCCGCGGGGTGGGGGGTGGGCTCGAACCTCCGCCTCTACTGTAGAAAGAGGATGAGACAATCAACTTCACTAAAAAGGGTTTCTCGATTAGTCCGTCCTTCATTGGTGAAATCTTTGTGCATGAGCACATTAAATAATTATGCGGGTTTTTTCTGGTCCTTTTCATTACAAAAACAAAGCTAAGAAGTATATTTTGAAATTGTCCTATCTTACGTCAACTCTAAGGTTTGCCACACCACACAAATGGCGCGCGGTATCAAGATATGAATGCATATACGTCACTTAAGAGCATCCGCAATGGGAATAATCAAAATCGATAATCAAAATGTGCCACTTCAGCATTTGATTATCTATTTAGTTCATAATCAAACCTAACAAACTTATCTCCACATTGGTTATTTTTGTATCCCTATAAAAAAAACCCCCACAATACGCAATGCATCTATGTCTAATTGCAAATGAGTTCCAATCACGCACCCGACCACACCAAATTATTCGTCTTGATGAGACGATTCTAATGTGAGGTGTTTTTTAATTTTTTAGTTTTGAATTTGGTTATTGGATTTGGTTATTGAGTTTTGATTATTGGTAAAAGTTGTTAAGTTTGGTTATTCAAAGGTCAAAATTTGATGAGTTGCTAAGAGGTTGCTAAGTTTGGTTATTACAATATGAGCATTTTTTTAAGCAAACATTGCTAACTTTAGCAATCTTTTAGTTTTGATTATTACATTGTGGATGCTCTTACAAGCTGCATATATTGAATACTGTAATACTTAGGGTAAATTACGAGGGTGTTCCGGATGAATAGTAAAAAGAATTTTTAGAAAAAGAAGGTTTTTCAAGCTCAAAAATCATGTGTTTAAGTAAATAATTTTTTTACCAATATGGATATTGTTTCATAGATCTCATCGAGATCTTTTAAACATTGCATAAAAAATTAAAAAATTATTTTTATTACATTTGAACTTGAAAAACCTTCTTTTTTCAAAAGTTTTTTTTACCATAGAGTTGGAACGGCCCCTACAATCACTTCTCCTGGGGTTTCTGACCATTTTGCTGATCTCTTCTGCTTTATCTAAAATTGCACTGACCTCCCTTGTTAGTCTTTCCAAAATGGTAAATGACATTTCTAACCTTGCGTAAAATGGAAATTTTTTCTCTTAGGTCAAATAATCATATGTTCCACTACATAATTGATTGTAATTGTGTTTAGTGCATTTGCAAAAAACGTGTCTGACATTTTCTACTTTTATTATGTAAATTGCTACTCCCCCTGACACACCCCCCGGCCCCACCTCCCTTTTCCCGGATTACTCCCCGCCTCTCTCTCTCTCTCTCTCTCTCTCTCTCTCTCTCTCTCTCTCTCTCTCTACCGTTTGCTTCTTTTCTTCTTCTTTTTTTTCCTTTTCTTTTCCAGTTTTTTTTTCATTTTATTTCCTTTTCTTTCTTTCCAGTTTGAATTTTTCCCTCTCTTTAATAATAGGTTCAAGTCTAATTCTAGGCTTTGTAAAGTAATTGAGAGAAAAAAAGTGTTTCAATTGATCATGTTTATCCGACGGTTTTATTTTTCTTTTTTTTGTCCTTTATAGATTAAAAAATATAGTTACGAAAATAAGTGTTTCAATTTTCAATCCGTTTGAACCAGTGCAAAGATGTTATTTTTCTGATCATTTCATCCTAAATGGTCGTAATAAATTTTTGGCTCCAAAGCCTTTCAATGAACACCCTAAGAAAGTCCTGAAACTAAATAATGAGTCTTAAGGTGCTCGTTGAAAGGCCGTAAATCAAAAAAATTCATTAAGATTACAATTAGTGTTCGGGAACTAATTACGAAATGTATTTTGCAAACGACATACTAATCCAGAATACAAATGTTATATTTAGGATTACTTTTTTTTAACTATAGTACAATTTTATATTTAGGATTGCAAATGGCTGGTTTCTATTTTTTTTTTTTAAAACTAAAACGGAAACGTTTTAGGGGCTTTAGGGGCTATTGTGTCAATGGTGGCAGCAGAGCCCCGGGTCCCCCATACTTTTTATTTATTTTTTTATTTAATTACTTATATCTTATTTATTTAATTTCTATAAATACACCCTTTGTATATTTAAAAATATAATTCAAGAATTAAGTGCTTTAATTCTCAATTCAATTAAATCAGAGCAAAGATCGTTTTTTTATTATTTTATTTTAAATGGTCATAATGAATTTTTTGGTTTAAGGCTTTTCAACAAACACCCTAAGACTCATTATTTAGTTTCAAGATTCTCTTAGGGTGTCCATTGAAAGGCCTTGGAGCCAAAAATTTATTATGACTATTTAGGATGAAATGATCAGAAAAATAACAACTTTGCACCGGTTCAAACGGATTGAAAATTGGAACACTTATTTTTGTAATTATATTTTTTAATCTATAAAGGACAAAAAAATAAAAATAAAACAGTTGGATAAACATGATTAATTGAAACAATTTTTTTCTCTCAATTACTTTACAAAGCCTAGAATTAGACTTGAACCTATTATTAAAGAGAGAAAAAAATTTAAACTGGAAAAAAAGAAAAGGAAATAAAATGAAAAAAAAACTGAAAAAGAAAAGAAAAGAAGCAAACTGTAGAAAGAAAGAAGAGAGAGAGAGAGAGAGAGAGAGAGAGAGAGAGAGAGAGAGAGAAGCGGGGGTAATTTGAGTAAAGGGAGGTGGGGCCGGGGGTGGGGTGTGTCAGGGGGAATAGCAGGTCTCTTTCTTATACATCTAGACTACATAAATCTAAAAAATTTTAAAAAATTTAAGGGTAAATTTCACTGACGCCCCATGAATTTACTAAAATCACACTGTTGTCGTTTTACTCTTTGAAATCACACTACACTCTCCTACTTTAGTAGATTGTGTAACGTACTTTAGTCCATTTTCTCTGTTAAATCCAGTTTTCACCTTGCCAAATAAAACAAATTATATAACTACGTAACCAAAATGAACATTAATACCAGATGTCCTAAACCACCAGAAAATTGATCAATCCAAGAGACAGTTTATACTTTTTAACTTTTTTGACTCTTGTCATTGAGATGAATACAAAAATTCTATATTTTCCGCTTGACCAAAAAAAAAAGAATACGAAAATTCTATGAGTTTTACCATTAGAGTAAAAAATATTAACTAATAATGGAAATGAGTCGTTAGCTCAACAACAAAATTAATTTTTCCTAAACTCTTTCAAGACCATACAATCTCTTGTATTTTTTTTTAATTTTCTCAAAAAGAAAAAAATATAATCCAACAAAAATATTTTAGGCATCTCCGGTTATGAATGTGACTATTATAAAAATTAAGCTTTAGTAATTGCGGTAAATGTAGCTATTACTCGGGTATGACTCATTTTCATTTTTAGTATATAATTTTTAGCTTATAGTCCAAATATTTGACTTTTCATATTCGTCTACGAGGAGACTCAAAAAACTTAAAAATCACGGACCAACTTGAAAAAAAAAATCATTAAAACTTGTCTGTTTTGAATTTGTTTCTTTACTAAAATTTTAGCTTTTGGTAATAATTCTTTTACTTTTATATTTCTCATCAATGCGAGTAAAAAGTAACAAGTTTCCGGGTAAACAAAATTTTAAAAATGACCAAAAAAAACAAAATAATTAATTTAGGCTAACCTATATCCTAGATTGGTCGATTTGGTAGTGGTTTAGAAAATTTGGTACTACGTTAGTTTTTATGCTTACAAAAATGCTACAAACACAACAACTCCCGCACAACAACTCACACAACCGCTGACGTCATGATGACGTCAGCATAAAACGACGCCGTTTTGATTTTAAAAAAAAAAAAAAAACACCAGGTCGCGAACTGAACCCTTTTCCCCTTCTCGTTCCCTCCATTTTTGACTGTCAAAAACATTCAGAATTTTAGAGGGGGCTCCCACCACCACCACGGACCACAGTACTCTTCCCACGACCACCGCCGACCACCACAACCCAACCTCAGAGCTCCCCCACCTCCGGCGACCGCCCCCACCACTGATTTCTGAAAACTCCACCATTGTTACACCCACAGCGAAGGTCTCTCTCTCTCTCTCTCTCTCTCTCTCTCTCTCTCTCTCTCTCTCTCTCCTTATTTCAATTAGTACCCTAAATTTGTTGCTAATGAACAAAAAAAGAGCGTACTAGTGAACCAAGATGGAAATCATGATGATGAAATAAGACTTCATTTACGTTCAAATTGAGATGATTAGTCCAATTCCTAGTGTCTCAATTTGTTCTTCGAAATAGCCATCTAGCCTAGTGACAAGGCCTTCCCGTGTTGGTTGTTCACAGAAAGGGTCAATTGCTTTTCTTTTTTTTGGGGGGAACTAATGAGATTAAAATGTAAAACCTTTTTAAAGGGTCTGATTTGCTTGAACCCTGGTTTCATTTAATGAAATACTGAACCTTATGTGGTTTCTTTCTGTTACAGATTTATTTTAGTATGTTTGGGATTTCTTTAGGCCTGATTGTTTTGATGTTAGTACAAGTGGTTTCGGTTTAGGATATTGAAACTTGAAAGGACTATTTAAAGCAAAAGTATGTGTATGGGCACAACATATATCTTCGGCAAATAATAACGTTGTGTACATTTAATGTACGGGACAAAAAAAATACTTTTGTGTATTTTTTTGCCCCGTATCGAATAGACGCAATGTTAGTTGATAAAAAAATATAACTTAAATTTTTCGACTACATACATGTTCAAATTGATTTGCAATTGCGAATAATGTTATATTGTAAACAAAATTTCGGCATAGTCTTCTTGTATCTTATATTGTTGTTCACTCTAGTCATTGCATTGTAAGTTGATCATATCGCTATATAATTGTCTCATTTTTTTTTTAACCAATAGATGATGTCATCGGATTCTGTTCCATCGGCAATGCCTCCAAACAACGAGTGTGTAGAAGAAGAAGAGGTATGGAGTGGAGACCGTGAAGACGAACAAGAGGTATGGAGTAATCCTTCAATCAAAAAATGTGGTGAAATAGATACAAGCGGAGCTACGAAGGAGGCAACAGAAAATTGTGAAGATGGAGTTGAAGAACCGAAAGAGGGAATGACCTTTGACACATCAGAGGAAGCTTATTCATACTACTCAAGATATGCTAAAGAAAAATAGTTTGCTGTGGCAAAAAGAACATCGAGAAAGGGAAAAGATGGACAGTTGAAGGATGTAACTCTAGCTTGTAGTCGTGCTGGAAAGGCAAGAGTGACATCAAGCAACCCGGTCAAACCACGGCCACAATCAAAAATTGATTGTCAAGCTCATATTACCGTTGTGTTGCAGCCAAATGAAAAGTGGAGGTTAAACCGGGTTGCTTTAGTTCACAATCATGACCAGAGTCCGGGAAAAGCAAGGTATTTGAGGAGCAATAGGGTACTCGATGAACAAGTGAAAAGAAGACTTGAATTGAATGATAAAGCTGGGATCAATCTTAACCAGACTTATACCTCACTTCAGATTGAGGCTGAGGGACCTGGTAAGCTTCCATATATCCAGAAAGATTGCCGAAATCATGTGGATAAAGTGCGTCGTTCACTACTTGTGGAAGGAGATGCTCAGGTGATGCATAATTATTTCATGAAGATGAAAGCCGACAATTTTGACTTCTTTTTTGCAATGGATTTGGATGATGAGGGTCGACTAAGGAATGCATTTTGGGCGGATGCAAGGAGTAGGGCAGCTTGTAAGGAGTTCGGTGATGTTGTGACATTTGACACAACTTACTTGGTAAACAGGCATGACATGCCTTTTGCTCCGTTTGTAGGCATGAGTCATCATGGCCAATCTGTTTTATTGGGATGCGGGCTCATCTCTCACGAAGACACAGTCATTTTCGTGGTTATTTCAGACTTGGAAGACATGCATGTGGGGTTGTGCTCCGAAAGCAATTATTACCGACCAATGTATGGCCATGAAGAATGCTATAGAAGATATATTCCCTAACACCCGACATCGGTGGTGCATATGGCATATTATGAAAAAGATCCCGGAAAAGTTGAATGGGTGCAACGCGTATGAGAATATTAGTTGGTGTATGCGTAGGGCAGTTTATGCTTCATTGACCATCAAACAATTTGAGGATGCTTGGGATGTGTTCATCAAGAAGTACGAACTTCAAAGTAACACATGGTTAGAGGGGTTGTATTTGGAAAGGAAACGGTGGGTGCCTGCTTATTTGAATGATGTGTTTTGGGCGGGGATGTCATCCACACAAAGAAGCGAGAATATAAATGCGTATTTTGATGGTTACGTTCATTCAAAGACGACCCTGAAACAATTTGTAGGACAATATGAAAATGCATTGGGGAATAAGGTGGAAAGTGAAAATCAAGCAGATGTGAAAAGTTGGAACACTTTCATCCCGTTAATGACTGAAGATGAGTTGGAAAAGCAATTTCAAAGTGTTTATACGCATGCAAAGGTTAAGGAGTTTCAGAAACAATTTTTCGATAAAATTCATTGTTTTTGTGATAAGCCGGCAAAAGTTGATGGTATCGTGTCCGAACATGAGATAAATGAGTGGGTTACATATGGCGAAGGAGAAGAGAGAAAGAAGATTCAAGTGGCATTTACTGTTGATTTCAATGCTGAAACCAATGAAACACATTGTAATTGTCGATTGTTCGAGTCTAGAGGAATGGTATGTAAACATCAACTATTTGTGTGGCATCAAAAGGGAATTGAAAGAGTGCCTGACAAGTATGTGTTGAGAAGATGGTGTAAAAATGTGAAAAGGGTCCACACAAAAGTTCGAATCTTTTACGATAAGTCGTCAACGTCAATTGAAGCACGTCGGCATGACAACATGTGCAATATCTTTAATGAAGTTGCTGATTTAGCGGAAGAATCTCAAGAGAAGTATGATATGGTGATGAAACGGGTACACGAGCTAAAACGAGAGTTGATAGAAGCTTCGGTTGTTTGTGAAAGTAATACGGTTTCACTTGGTGATGACACTGGTACTCGTAAAAGTTCTTTTTCACTTGGAGATGGAGTTATTGTAGGGAGGTATTCCCGAACAGGTACAAAACGAACCCGAGCACGGCCAAGAAAAGGTCAACGCATTATGGACCGGTGATATGAGAAATCAATGGTCCAGAAAGGTCGTACGATTCTCGGGGCAATAACACGAGACGTTATTGGACCAAATACAAGGAAAATTACAAGAGATGCCATTGTTCAAGAAACTTGTTCGGCAAGAGAAAGCCGAACAGGAGGAGAGCTCCTTAGAAAGGATATGGTTCAAATTGTTTCCTTAGGACCAGTAACACGTGAAGTAACTGGTCCAAGCCGTCTGTTCGGCCATGAGATGGCCGAACAGAGAGAGAAGTCCTATTTGAGGGAACATTCTAGAAGGGTCTAGAATCACTGGTAATCCGTTAAAGGATAAGATCCCGAGAATATAGGATCTGAGGAAGATACCCAACGAGTATGGGATGTTCGGCTTGTTATGGAAAAGAGTCCTACAAGGATTAAGGTAATGAACTGATAAAGGAAACGAGAATCCTTGATATCCTGGGATTCCTATACGAGTTAGGAATCCTAGGGCAACACGGATGCTTGGCCAGCAAGCATACGCAAATCTATAAATAAGAGGTAAACCTAGAGGTAAAAGGTACGCAATATACTGCATTCTTATTGTTTTCCTACTGATAATTAGGATTTGATTGCTAGTACGTGATACTAACAAAGGCATCGGAGGGCCTTTGCCACGAGAGGCAAAGGTGCGCTCACTCCTTGTCTGTTTTGCAGGACAAGGGTTTCACTGACAAAATTAGGGTTACATTCAAGAGGCACGTGAAGCCGCTGCATTCTAGTGCTGTTCGGAGCACTACTTGAATTTATCCACCTACAATTGGCGCCGTCTGTGGGAAACGAAAGAGTTCCCTTTGAAATACAACCATGGTGGAAGTAGATCCAGCAACGCCACACGACCCAAAGGATGTATTAGTTGGAGGAGGGGATAAGTCTCCACCCGGGGCTCCGAGAAAGCCCGAAGGAGGACACAAGAGGACCACGAGTAAGGGTCACCCCCTTACTATCCACGGCAACTCCAAAAATAGAGATGGAGATACGGCATCGAAGTCCACGAGAAGGACTAAATCCCATCGAGAGGATGAATCGATTGCACACTCCAGAAGTGTATACCATAGCGAAGACGTTCTTGATAAGAAGAGACAAGAAATTGAGGAGTATGCTCGTTTGATTAAAAAACGAGAACATGAAATCAGAGAATTAGAGAGAATCAGAGAACATCCGGAGGACTCTGGACTATCTCGAAGAAATTCTAGAGGTAGTGAATACGCTTTGGTACAGTATCAAAAGGCTCCTTCACGAGGAAGGAGGAGCAGAAGCAGAAGTCTGACCCCGAGGCGACATAAAACTTCTCCACGGAAAGGGAGGAGCAAGATCCGAACACCCGAGCGAAGGAGGGTATCTCCAAGAAAGAGGAGAAGCAGAGGTCGAAGCTCTACCCTCGAGGAAGAAGGGAGTAGAAAACATCATAGGGACAGGTACGAGAGACCTGATTCCGATTGGGAACGAATTAGATCCAAGAAAGGACCAGAGAATGAAGCCATGACTGCACGGGAAGCAGCACGGAAAGCACTTCAGAATATAGCATCCTCCCCTTTTGCAAAAAAGTTACAGGAGGCAAGATTGCCGACCAGGGTAAAACACGAAACATTCATCCTCTGCGAGACAGATGCTGATCCCGTGGCCCATATACAGCATTACCAGCAAGCGATGTTTATGCATGAAGGAGATGATGCGATCATGTGCAAAATGTTCCCGTCAAGTTTAGGGAAGGTTGCTTTGTCCTGGTTCCACAGATTGGGCTCACGCTCCATCCGAACATGGGTGCAATTGGCCGAGGAATTCACTGCACGGTTTTTGACGAGCAGGAAAGCTCCCAAAACCTTTGAGAGTCTTTCTTTTATGAAACAAGGAGAGGACGAGCCGATCAGGACTTATGCAAAGAAGTACTGGAAAACCTTCAACGAGATTGAAGGATGTAGTGAGGAATACGCAATAGCCACGTTCAAAACAGGCTTACCTGTTCGGGAGGAACTGCGTAAGTCTCTAAACATGAGTCCCGTGCAGACATTGGCAAAATTGATGGAGAGAATTGAGCAGCACGCCAGGAACGAGGATGACATCCTTCGAGAGGATGGCAAGTTGGCCGCCGAGCAAGTAAAGGGACCTATAAAGAAAGCTGACAAGCCAGAGCCCAAAACTTATCGAGAAAGAAAAGATTATGGGCAGGCAAAGAAAGAGCAGTACAAAGATAAACAAGTCCCGGATCCCAAGTCATTCTTTTCCATAAACACGGTTTGGAAAGAGCCCATTTACAGGATTCTTTATCGAATAAAGAATCAACCTTATTTCAAATGGCTCCCAACTCTTGGTGGGAATAAAGATGCAAAACGTGCTACGAATCAGCACTGCAGTTACCATAAGGATTGGGGTCACATGACTGAGGACTGTGAGATGTTTAAACGGCATCTTGATGATTTGGTTTCACGAGGTTACCTCAAAGAGTTTATCCAAGAAGATTCCAAGGATAAAGACAAGGCAATGGAATTGGATTACGAACAGAATCCAAAAGGGGTAATCCATATGATACATGGATTAGCGGAACCTTATACGAGAAATGAGGTGAGATTGCTTCAGAGACAAGTGAAACATGACCAACATGTAATGCAGTTGGGGAAGAAAAGAGGGCGTAACGAAGGGGCAAGCAACGAGGGCATAGTTTTTACGGATGAAGATCTGGGAGGAGTCCAGGTACCTCACAATGATGCTTTGGTCATAACCCTACGAGTTGGGGAATATGATATGGAAAGAATCCTGGTGGATTCAGGGAGTTGCACCGAAGTGCTATACTATGATGCGTTCAAGAAACTGGGGCTCACACAAGAAGATTTGGTACAATCAGTAACTCCACTGGTCGGATTTGGAGCAGGAGCAGTTTGGCCGTTAGGCAAGGTAACTCTGCCTGTTCGGGCTGGGACAGTGGTGCTACGAATCGACTTCTTAGTGGTGGATGTACCGTCTTCCTATAACGTGATTATAGGGAGAACATGGTTGCACAAGATGAGGGCAGTCTCTTCAACTTTCCATCAGATGGTAAAGTTCCCAGGGTCTAATGGGATTGAGCACATCAAAGGTAACCAAAAGATAGCTCAACAATGTTTGGTATCCATCATAAAAAGAGTCCAAAATGCCCACCATGTTAATACTGTGGAAATTCCGGATCTGCCGACCATTGAGGATATTGGAAAAGACCCAACCGAGAGGGTAGTTGAGGATTTGAAGAAAACACTGATCAACGAGACTGATCCAGATAGGTATTTTCTAATTGGGGAATCACTGCCAGAAGAGGAAGAGAATGAACTGATTAGTTTTTTGAAAACTTATGTCGATGTATTTGCTTGGACACCAGAGGAGATGCCTGGGGTGAATGCAGATCTTATCTGCCATCATTTGAATATAGATCCACAGTATAAACCGGTCATTCAAAAGAAACGAAGGGCAGCCGTACAACACGTTGACGCTGTAATTGAAGAAGTGGATCATTTGTTGGAAGCCAAGGCAATAAGGGAAGTTTATTATCCAGAATGGCTATCCAATACTGTTGTCGTCAAGAAAAAGAACGGAAAGTGGCGCGTATGTGTTGACTTCACAGATTTAAACAAGGCGTGCCCTAAAGATAGTTTTCCTCTTCCAAGAATTGACCAGTTGGTTGATGCAACAGCGGGATATGGACGGATGAGTTTTCTCGATGCATATCGAGGATACCATCAAATTGCAATGTTTGGGCCAGATGAGGAGAAGACATCTTTTATTACACCACGAGGGTTGTACTGTTATAATGTCATGCCTTTTGGATTGAAGAATGCAGGGGCAACGTATCAGAGACTGGCAACCATCATGTTCAGAAAATTGCTCGGCAAAACTATGGAGGTTTACATAGATGACATGGTGGTAAAAAGTAAATCTGGGCAAGGCCATATTGCAGATTTGAGAGAAGCTTTTGAGATTTTGAGGAAATACAAGTTGAAACTCAACGCCTCGAAGTGTGCGTTTGGAGTCAGCTCTGGAAAGTTTCTGGGCCATCTTGTAACTCTAAGGGGAATAGAGGCGAATCCCGACCAAATAAAGGCCTTACAAAATCTGGAAAGTCCTCGAACAACGAAAGAAGTCCAACGATTAACTGGGATGGCAGCAGCTCTTAATCGATTTATTAGCCGATCAAGTGACAAGTGCAGACCTTTCTTTCAGCTGTTGAAGAAAAGGGAAGGGTTCGAATGGGGAGCAGAATGTGAACAAGCTTTCCAGGATCTAAAGGGATATTTGGCCTCTCCTCCCCTTCTTTCGACTCCAGAAACAGGTGAGCCTCTAGTTTTATACTTAGCTGTTTCTGAGCATGCTGTGAGTGCAGTTCTTTTAAGAAATAAGGGATCCGAGCAAATCCCAGTTTATTATGTGAGCAAAACTTTGTTAGATGCCGAAACAAGGTATTTGCCCCTCGAGAAATTGGTCCTAGCATTAAGGACAGCAACTAGAAAATTGCCACATTATTTCCAGAGCCATAAAGTTGTGGTTTACACTGAGTTCCCATTAAAATCACTGCTCCGAAAGGCAGATTTCTTGGGAAGGATCTCGACTTGGTCCGTTGAGTTGAGCCAATATGACATCGACTATCAGCCGCGCACAGCAATCAAAGGCCAGGTGTTGGCAGATTTTGTGGCAGAATTCTCACCTGCGGTTGCACCTTTGCCTCCTACGAGAAAGGAGTGTGAAGCAAAGCCTCCTGTAACGAAGGAATAGGCATTAGCCGAACAATATCCCTTAGAATGGAAGCTGTTTGTTGATGGGTCAGCTTGCAACACCGGTTCAGGAATTGGAGTTTTGCTTTTACCCCCTGAAGGGTCAATGTTGGAATTATCTGTTCGGCTAGGGTTCAATGCATCAAATAATGTGGCAGAGTACGAGGCACTCTTAGCTGGTTTGAGAAGTGCAAAAACCTTAAAAGCTGAACGAGTTAGGGTGTATTCTGATTCACAGCTCGTAGTCCATCAACTGTCCGGGCAATATGAAACCCGGAGCGAGAAGATGGCGGCATATGTACAGGTGACCAGAGATCTGCTCGATACCTTCGAAAGGGTGTATATTGAGCAGATAAGTTCTGGGAAGAATGCTCATGCAGATTCATTGGCATGGTTAGCCGCAGATGTACCATCTGAGTTTAAAAGAAAAATAGCCGTGGAGTATCTGACTGAGCCGAGCATTGGGAGAAGTGTGGAGATGGTCTTGGACGTGAACCAAGGACCAAGTTGGATGGACCCAATAGTGGAGTTTTTACGAGATGAAATACTCCCTTTGGACAAAAAGGAGGCACATAAAATCAGGACCAAATCTGCTCGGTTCTGGTTATCCCCAGAGGGAAAACTATATAGGAAGTCTTTTACAGGACCCTACTTGCTTTGTGTGCATCCTGAGATGGTGCAAAAGTTCCTCCACGAAATCCACGAGGGAACATGTGGAAGCCATGCTGGTGGTCGGTCCATAGCCCACCGAGCAATTACCCAAGGGTATTGGTGGCCGTACATGCAAGAAGATGCTAAGGTGTACGTAAAAATTTGTGAGAAGTGTCAGAAATTTTCACCAATGATTCGAACACCAGCCGAGGACCTGGTGCCGCTGACAAGTCCCTGGCCGTTTGCTCAATGGGGAATGGACATAGTGGGTCCACTACACAAGGCAACTGGGAATCGAAAATTCCTACTAGTTGCAACAGATTACTTCACAAAGTGGATTGAGGCTGAGCCATTGGCCAAGATCACTGAACCTACGATAGAAAGGTTCGTGTGGAAAAGCATCATAACTCGCTTTGGGGTACCTTATTCGTTGATTACAGACAATGGGTCACAGTTTCAGAAGAAATTCAAAACTTTCTGTGCCCAGTATGGGATAAGAAATTATTACTCGACTCCAGCCTACCCTCAAAGCAACGGACAAGCAGAGGCTTCAAACAAAACAATCCTTGATGGGATTAAGAAACGTTTGGATAAAGCAAAGGGGAAATGGCCCGACGAATTGCCATTGGTTCTATGGGCATACCGAACAATGCCTAGGAGGTCTACGGGAGAGACCCCCTATTCATTAGCATATGGAACAGAGGCTGTTATTCCATTGGAAATAGGTCTGCCGACCAACAGGACCACTTTGGTTGAAAGTGGAGGAAATGACAAAGCCTTAGAGATTGAGTTAGACTTTGCCGAGGAACAACGAGAGCGGGCCCTGGTGCACTTAGCCTCATACCAAGAGCAGCTCATCAAAAGTTATAACAAGAATGTACACCCACGAGAGTTCGGTGTTGGAGACCTTGTGCTACGAAAAGTGCTCGGCAATACTAAAGTGGCTAATGAGGGAAAGCTAGGGGCGAATTGGGAAGGCCCATATCGAGTTACAGAAATCGCGGGCATTGGGGCTTATCGATTGGCAGACTTGGATGGGAACCCAATACCAAGACCTTGGAATGTCCATAATCTGAGAAAGTTTTTTATATGAAATTTTTTTTATGCACATCGTGATTGTGTGAAGAGTTACGAATAAAACTCTCTTGTGTTCTAGTTTTGTTATTTTAGCTACAAGGGATACGAGTAATGCCCTCTTGAGTTTTACAGTTTATGAATGAAGTTACTTTTTTAGTATAAACTGCTGTTTTCTTAGTATTTGTTTTAAATACGAAATTGATTTCCCTCATTCGTATTGGGGAGCAGGATATGGGATATCCATTTAAGTACGTGACACTTGAACACAAGTTCGAAACACTTGTGTAAAATTCAAACATTTAAGTACGTGAAACTTAAAACACAAGTTTAAGTTTAAGTACGTGACACTTGAACGCAAGTACGAAACACTTGTATAATGTTCTCAGTACGTGAAACTTAACGTGTGGAAACACTTGTTTGGAATTTAAGCCACGAAATATTCAAGTACGAGAAACTTAAACCCTTGCAATGCATACGAATACATGCATACACAGTCCACAGCATACGAGACTATGCACAAACTTGGAAGCATACGAATATATGCATAAGTACGTGAAACTTCAAACGATTAAGTACGGGAAACTTACAAATCAAAGACAAGTACGAAGTACTAAAGGAGTTTTTACGAAACACAATATTCTGACCCACAGGAGGCAAAAACGGATTGTCACAACAAATAAACGACTGACTTTATACATCTTCTGTGAGATCTTGGACAGCTGCAGGAGTAATTGTAGGAGCTACTGGAGCAGCCAGCTCTTCTGTGGTATTTTCATCTTCAATAGGACCACCACTGGCTTCCTTCTGGCCAGGGTTGGTCATATCATTCTGTGGCTCCACTTCAGTAACAGGTTGCTCAGATGCATTCACCACCTGCTCTTCAGCCCTCTCCTCTACAATATCTTCCTCCCAGCTAGCAGCAGCACTCGGTAAATCCATATTGGTCCAAAGGGGAGATGATTCAGGAATCTCCGCTTTGGCAAGGCAAGTAGTCCAGGAAGCCACCCAAACTTGGTCCTGAATTCCAGGCATTTGGCTTGTGTAGCTTTCCGTGGCAACCTTGATTCCTTCATTATATCCTTTCTCAAAAGCAGCTTTGGCTTCAGTCTGGGTCGTCTCAAGCTCCTTCAAAGTTTGTGCAAGACTGTCCTCCGCCCCCTTCAGTTGTCCCTTTAAACCATCCGCTGTCCCAATAGCCAGGTTTCTTTCCCTCTCAAGCCTAATAATAGTGCGTTGGAGCTTGGTATTCTCACTGACAAGTTTGGCACGTTGGGGCTCGGATTGGCTGAGTTTTTGAGCCATGGCCACCATTTTTTGCATCACCTGGAACGATCAGAACAGCTATGATTAAACTTAAATATCAAATACTATATACACTACAGTTAGCAAAGAGAAACTTTACCTTGGCATTATGGGACATAAAAGAACTCAGTAGGTTGTCAGGAGACATTGCAACTTCCTTTTGCATGTCCACAGGCAAAAGAAAGGCCTGGGACAATGCAAGTGCAGTCCCTTCAGTCTCAACAGAGTCCCGAGCAGTGATGGCTCGGTTCCCATGAGAGAAAGAGGGAGCCCATGCAGGTGCAGGAGATGAGGAAGAAGGTGGGGGTCTTTCTTGGGATTCCTCCACCCTTTGACGTTTTTCTCTGTGAATGGCTTTGATGTCTTCTAGGGAAAATCCAGGAGGAGCATCAGTCTGAGTTTGGATGCGGCGGCCACGACCTTGACCCCCTTGGCCCCGAATAGTGCCACGACCTCGACCAGGGATGGTGAGAAGGCTGCCTAAATCAATTGGTCGGTTCATATCAGGAGGTGAGGAGGTGTTGCCGCTGGAAGAAGAATCAGATGTTGAGCTGGAAGCTTCTTCGGCAAGAGGAATAGGTTCGTCGGAGATTGGAGGTGTCCGAGAATGCCTCTCTTCTTGTTCGGGAACTGGTCTTGAAGGACCAGCTACTGCAGGATTATCGGCTGCTCGGGTTCGCCGATCAATAAACCCACCGTACGAAGCTTTGTAGCTGAGAAGTACTTGAGCTGCTCTTGCTCGGCCTGCAAGGTATGTCCCTTCGCCGTTGAATGCAAGTGCTCGTTTGATATCAGCTACGTGAACTTGTGGGGTTATGATGTTATAACCACGGTTAATATTTGATGCTGAAACAAAGCATAAGCAATTAGAAGCACGAAAAAGCTTTTCCTATGAAAGAGGACAAAACAAATGAAATTAAGGGAGAGCACTAACGTGGGCTCCCGAATATGTGAGGGGCATGAAAACCAATCACTTGGTCGTCCTCGTCTCTGGGTTCGAAGTTGCCCGTAACGATCAGAAAGTCGTCATCATCCCCTCGAGCAGAGTCAGGGAGTTCGAGAACGAGCTTCTTTCTAGAATCCCTACTCTTTAAATAATACGTAAGGGCGTCCCCAGTTCTGGAAATGCTATATAGATGATGGATATCATACAAGCCTAGAGAAGTCCCTAACATTTGGTTTAGGGTATTTATACCCATAACTACTCGGAAGAAATTAGCAGAAACCTGCATTGGCGAAAGCCTGTAATACGCTAAAACTTGGCGGAGTAGAAGGGCTAAGGGGAACCTAACTCCGCCTTCGACGACGGCTACTACTGGAATGTGAAGTGTGTCGAAATCGAAGCTTTCGCGAATGGCATCCTCAGGAGCCAAAACAGTAGCTACGTTGTCAGGAATCCCATATTGAGATCTGAAACTAGCCATGGTTTGAGGAGTATTATAGTGTCTACGGAATCTCCCCATTACCAGAAAAACTTTTGGGGTTCTTTGAAGTATAAAGAAAGAGGACGATAAAACCCTAAAACGAGATTGTAAACAATCCACTAGAGAAAGGGAGTTGTAAGAAGAAGAAGTGATGACTTACGAGAATAGTCGATGGAATCCCTAAAGAGCAAAAAAGAAGAGGCCTTGAGACGATGAACAGAGCTTCAATGGCGGGGAAGAGCTTGAACCGTTTGTTTCCTGTAGAAGGAGTCTAAGAGAGAGATTGGGGTTTTTTAAAAATGGGACGAAAACCCAAAAATACCCTAAAAGTAGGTGGCGTACGTGAAACGTCACCCCAGACGCCGTTTTGAGCGTTCCGTTTTCCAATAAACACGTCTGTTCGTATTTGATGTAAAAGCAATACGATGATCGACACGTGTAAAAGTTAAGGCTAAAAGCCTGTGACGACCACAAGAAAAGATGATCTTTTCTTAGCAACGTGATGAAACATTGCACCAATATATGAAATAGGGTGCAAAAACAAAATAAATTTGTTCGGTAAAAAGCTTTACTCATCATCTGAAGTAAAATATAAACGAGCAAAGCTGGGGAGCAATTGTAGGGAGGTATTCCCGAACAGGTACAAAACGAGCCCGAGCACGGCCAAGAAAAGGTCAACGCATTATGGACCGGTGATATGAGAAGTCAATGGTCCAGAAAGGTCGTACGATTCTCGGGGCAATAACACGAGACGTTATTGGACCAAATACAAGGAAAATTACAAGAGATGCCATTGTTCAAGAAACTTGTTCGGCAAGAGAAAGCCGAACAGGAGGAGAGCTCCTTAGAAAGGATATGGTTCAAATTGTTTCCTTAGGACCAGTAACACGTGAAGTAACTGGTCCAGGCCGTCTGTTCGGCCATGAGATGGCCGAACAGAGAGAGAAGTCCTATTTGAGGGAACATTCTAGAAGGGTCCAGAATCACTGGTAATCCGTTAAAGGATAAGATCCCGAGAATATAGGATCTGAGGAAGATACCCAACGAGTATGGGATGTTCGGCTTGTTATGGAAAAGAGTCCTACAAGGATTAAGGTAATGAACTGATAAAGGAAACGGGAATCCTTGATATCCTGGGATTCCTATACGAGTTAGGAATCCTAAGGCAACACGGATGCTTGGCCAGCAAGCATACGCAAATCTATAAATAAGAGGTAAACTTAGAGGTAAAAGGTACGCAATACACTGCATTCTTATTGTTTTCCTACTGATAATTAGGGTTTGATTGCTAGTACGTGATACTAACAAAGGCATCGGAGGGCCTTTGCCACGAGAGGCAAAGGTGCGCTCACTCCTTGTCTGTTTTGCAGGACAAGGGTTTCATTGACAAAATTAGGGTTACATTCAAGAGGCACGTGAAGCCGCTGCATTCTAGTGCTGTTCGGAGCACTACTTGAATTTATCCACCTACAGTTATACCTCCTAAACAGAGCACGAACATACTTGACCCGGAAGGTCTTCGACGAAAAAGGAGACCGCCGTGCAAAAGAAAGATTGGTGCTGTGGAAAAAGCTGTTAAGAAGAAAAGACAAACATCCAAGAAGCCATAATCCAACGAAAAATCCAAGGTATAAGTTTCTTACGATTTGTTGCTTACTAGTTAATATGGACATATAGATTTGTTCGATGAATGTGTAATAGTTATATCATTTGCTAATTTCAGGAGGTTGAGGAGCTTGCGGTTAGCCACCATATCGGGACACAAGAGAGTATCGTAATGTAAATGTAAAATTTTATTTTTAATTGCATAATTTAATGTGTCATGTAATTGTTATTCAAAATTCCTTTGTTTTAATGGGCAGGGCCACCCAAGCTACATGGGACACTCAATGTGGCCAAACATGATGCCACATCCTATGCGACCAAATATGACACAAGGCGGAAGCATCTCCCCATTTTCCCCAACTTTATGCCCCACCGGAACAAGCTTGAACCAAAGCTTATTAAATGGTCAAGTTTGGATGGGTTAATCAACTATTGCGGGTAGTCAAGGTTGGGGAGGAGGACAATCAGGTATTTTGGAAGCTCAAGGTCAATATTGGGGAGGACCACAACCAAGTATGCTGGAAAGTCAATGGCAAGGATGCGGAGGACAACAAAGTTATACGCAAATGATGAATGCACCGGATAATGTCGAAGAGTAGTTCACTTGCTTGTATTGTTTTATATCGTGTCCATATCGTGTCCCGTGTCCCTTTTTGTGTCCTTGAAAGCTGTCCATATTGTGTCATGTGTCCTATGTCCCCTTTTGTGTCCTTGAAAGACCTGATTGTTTGTTGATCTTGTAATGACCTTTCATAAGGTAGATCGTTTGGAAAATTCTGTTTGAAGTTGACTTCTTTAATGAGACGCATTCTACTTTTGTTCATAAAATTGCACCACTTATTTACTTTCATTATGCTTCTGTAATGACCTGATTGCTTGTTAAATTCATAGTTCCATCAGATAAGATTCAGATAAGATTTTGAAAGTTTTTTTTTTTTTGAGAATGATTTGGTCGGTTCAAGGTTTTATCGATAGGTTAGAATAAAAGCAAAATAGTACTAAGTTTTGAGGTGAATTCAGTCACCAATATTAATACTACAATTATGCTACCGTATTTGGTTTTGGAAAATTTTCGGCATAGTCTCCCTTGTTTTTTGGTCCTAACCCGACGTCTCACGTCTCAATCAGTACAGCCATAACAACAATAGAAACCAAACGAGGTTATGCACAAGCCCACGCCGGACCATTCTCATTGTAAATCAACAATCACAAGCTACATTCATAGCCAAAATCTATTGCCAAATTATCATTTCACAACGAAAACCATAATACAATAAATTTCAAACCCACACCGAGCCATTCTCATCACAATTATTAATTACATACGAAGTTAGGTTTTGCAATACTACAACTTGATATTACAAAGCTTAGTACATAGTGATATTCCAAACTACAACAAATTGATCATTTTTCTTGGCCTTCGATTCACTTGAATAGCTTCAATCTCTTTCACTGCCTTTTCGAGTCTCCACTAGTCTTTGCAAAGCTATTGGTCCCATAGTTCTAGCCCATAAATCTTGTAAGCTCTCCCGTTCTTTTGCTTTTAAGTTCGCAGCCATATGTAATCAAGCTGCCCTGCCCTCCCAATCTTCCAACCATAACCTGAGAATAACAATGATCAATAAGAATAAAACCATAACCATGTACTCAATTAAATTCTATTCATAGCTTTGCTTCTAGCCATCACCCCAAATGTACCAAACATGAACTAGTGCACTTCAAATGTAAATTTTTAGCAGCCAAATATAGATTTTAGCACTTAGACAAAGTTCCACCACATAAAAAGAGCACTTCCAACTCACCGTTTATCAAATTCAACTTATTGGACATAGTCCTGTGCAAAAGTCACCTAATTTCAGTTTGTAGACATAATTTCCTGCATCTATACCCGTAATTTCGCACCAAACCAGTAGCTCTAGTGCTCTAAAAAGATAGATTCAGCACCATATAGCAATTTCCAGCACTTAAGTATGAGTTTCAGCATATAAACTTCAGTTTTTAGCTTTCAATTATAATTTCCAGCTTACACAAACATAATTTCTACCATCTAAGCACATAATTCAGCATATTAGTTTGACTTTCAGCACTTAAGAACAACGATTCAGCTCTCCCTAATCAGCTTTCGGCATAGAAGTGCACATGTTCAAGGTGTAAATAACTAATTGCAGCATTGACAGAAATAGTTCCTCTCATCAATCTCTTACTGACTGACAGTAAAACTAGAAAATTTTGACGAGTTCTCGTTTCCATGGCCGCACACATTTCTCAACATTTGTGAACACAATAAAAGTGAAATAAATCAAATATTCAGCTAAATTCACAACCCAAATGTGTGTGTGTTTGTGTCTAACATACACAGAATCATAAGCAAAGATACATATGATTTCCAGTTCAACTTCCTATGTGATCCAAATGCACTCAGGAAGCACTTGTCTGGCTCCAAAACTGCTAAAAATTATCAAGGTACTGCAAATAATAATTTCACTTTGCTTTAGATGGGTATATTTAGTAAAGGCGCCGAGTTGTTATTCATCTATACGTGCAGTGTGGCAGCATTCAAGCAGAATAAGCAGAAACCGCAGAATGTGGAAAACATGTACAACAAGAAGACATTGAATTCCATGAGAAATTCCGCTACGGTGTCACTACGAGGGGCCTCATATTATAGATGGAGATTAGAAGCCTATAGTTACTGTCACAAAAATTCTCTTCTCCATGAGAGCTACACATGTATAGTGAGCAACAGAGGTGCACAGTGTGCTTCCAACCATTATCCCGTCCTCCATACAACAATAAGCCATGCTAAACTGACTTGGAACATCAACGTACGATGCTCAAGCGTTTGAGACAATTAAAACTGAATTCCACCCTATTTTAAGCTTAATAAAGATTGCAATGCCACCACAATGTAAACATGATACATAGCAACCAGATAACTGACCGTCGTATCTCCAATTCCGAGATTCACAATTCCAGCAAAAGGGCAAGAGGTTGATCGTTGAACCCAGAGGACAAAATGGTATCAATTAGCAAAGATTACCGACACGTTAAACCACTATTCTGGGGTTAACAACTCCCATTTAGGGTTTCTCATATTTTCGAATTAGGGGTTTCTCAAATTTTCAAATTAGGTTTTTTTTTTTTTTTCTCGATAGCACAACACTTTAGGGTTTCTCAAATTGAAACCCCCTAATTGATGAGGAGTAGATAGTGGGGATAATCTATCTATCTGAAACAAGGACACACAGAGAGAGAGAGAGAGAGAGAGAGACCTTTGTCCGGGACAGCGTCGGGGTGCCAGAAGCCGGTTCTGGTGGCAGTTGCCGGCGATGGGGGAGCAGCTGGGGTTGTGGTGGGAGCCGATGGTGGCGGGTGGCGGGTGGCGGGTGGCGGTTGCCGGCGATGGGGGAGCAACTGAGGTTGTGGTGGGAGCCCCTCCCACTGGTTTGTATTTTGAACAAGAACGAGAAGGAGAAAAGGTAAGGAGAACCAGGCGTGTTTTTTTTTTAAAAAAATCAAAACGACGTCGTTTTATGCTGATGTCATCATGACGTCAGCAGTTGTGTGAGTTGTTGGGTTTGTAGCATTTTTGTTATGCTTATTAGTTCTAACTAACTAGTTGTATGAGTTGTTTTACTATTTGGCAAGGGCAAAACTGGTGTTAAAGAGCAAATGGACTAAAGGGCCTGTTTGGATGAGATATTGTAAAGGGGTGTTATGTTATCCCCTTTTTAACACCTGGACCCACCCTTATACCCCATTTGGGAACCCAAAAGGGAGGGGGTATTCTCTAATCGGCGTCTTCCACTACACAAGCTAACACCGTTACACTGGCTGAGGGGGTGTTAGCGATGGGTTACCCTCGACCAGTTGCTGTCGAATCCCCCCAATTTCCCCTATTTTTCGAACGAATCTACCCCTCCTAATCCCCCTTTCCCACCCCGAGGTACCCATTTCTTGTCACAATTCTTCTCCACAGATGTTCTTCGAGGAGACGAGGGTTTGTGGCGATTTTGGGTGCGTTTCTATCTGAGTTCGATTCAGTGAGGTATGGGTTTGATTTGTTTGTGCTTTTTGTGTTCCTACTCTTCCCGCACTCTCTCTGTTGTTGTTTTGATTCAGGTTAGGTTCGATTTTGGGCGCTAGGGTTTCGACCGGTGGGATGCATGGGTTTTGGATTTGTTTCAGATTTTGTGGGTTGAAGATTATGAAACCCAAACCTTAGATCTTGATTTTTTGGTTACTTGTACACAGAAAAAAAAACACTACATTACCTCCTTTTTATCGCGATAATAAGTATAGATCATGAAAATGTCAGCAGTAGCAGCCGACCCTGTGCAATAATTTTCTTCTGCTTTGTTTGTTCTTAGTTGACTCTCCATAAAATGAAATTTTGGAATCAGGAAGGCTCTGTTCATGCACGCACTGATCAAATATCCTTGTCGGGCACTGGAAACTCAAATAAGAATGTAGGATCAGTGTCGGACATGTTTGGTAAGACAACAACTTAGCTATGCATAGAACTCCAACTACATTCCAAACAACTGATTAAAGACCATACTAGTTACAAACTATATAACACATATCAAACATTAAATATTCTAGCGTTTCCTTGTTTCCTAGAATTGAAAATTTGATACTTAGATAGGTATCTACAGCCAACATTCATATTGACCCCACATGTAACGATCACAGGAAGGGATAAATTAAACTCCCATTCAAGACATAAAACAGAAGAATTTTTATTGAAATTCTCCAGCTCCAAAGGAAAAGAAGACAGTTGGAATAATAAACAAATCCAATTTTATCTGCTTGACAAAATATTGCACCAAATACATCCTTAATAGTTTTCCAGCTCGAATGGACCTATAGAGATTAGCATAGATAGACTTCTTGCTCCAGTTTCCTCCCTCGTCAACTATACAAAAAGGAATCACCATTTTACTCTCTTTCAGGATCTTTCACCACAAATTACCCATAACTCATATTTTAGGTTATTTCACAGCAAATGAGCCAAATGCAAAAGAG
Source organism: Rhododendron vialii (assembly GCF_030253575.1). Taxonomy (NCBI): domain Eukaryota; kingdom Viridiplantae; phylum Streptophyta; class Magnoliopsida; order Ericales; family Ericaceae; genus Rhododendron; species Rhododendron vialii. The sequence goes on along the minus strand of NC_080564.1, from coordinate 12,276,923 downwards.
ATAAATTAATGCTCATACCCATTACCAACCGTCTCTCGTGCATTGAGAGATGGAAATGTTAATGTTTGAAGGTTTGGAGTTAGATCCCATGCATATTAAGTGAAAATGGTGTTGATACACAGAAGCTTTCTATGATTCTTGACGGTTCTCTTTCATTGAGTTTTCCAGAAAAAGTTGTTGCTTTTGTTGGGGTTGTTACCATTTCATTTCTAGATCTCTGTCTAGTATTTGATTTTTTTTTTTTTTGGTTGTATTGGTATGGTTGTTGTGGTTGTGTGTGTGGTTGTGTGCAACCATAATTACTATTATTTCCTACTGATTCTGCTTGTTCTGTTGCCATGCTTTAGTTATTTTGAGCTGTTAATCTTACATGGATTCATCCTCTCATAGGTCCAAGTACATAGATATGCCCACAACTTTTGGGAAGTTCAACAGTGTACCCTTCTACCTATTTATATACTAATAAAACCCCCTCTGGGTTTTGGAAATTTACAATTAAAGTTTACGAATTTGCTTGGGTCCATCAAAACCCAACAACCAATCAAACCCCTTCTGACATCACATCCTAATAGTTAAAACACCATTTTTTCTTCACTTTTAAGAAAATCCCACTTGGTAGGAGTAAATCAAAAACCAAATTAAGGTAACCCTACAATAAATCAAAACCCTTTTTCCTTTGTCAAGAACTGACTCGAAGCTTAAATTTTTGCTTTAAGGTGTTCCTTATAACTTAGGCTTTCAGATTGGAAAAGCCTTAGTGAACCCTTGTATGTTAAATTGAAATGAAAGGTTTATAGGTTTTCATAGCATACTACATTCAAATAAATAAATTTTCCGTATATCTTGCTTTCTTTATAATCTTTTTAGTTACAAAGAGACTTCCTTTACAATAATTCTTAGGTTTGGTGAAAACTAGCTTTCATTCATCAATAAACATTGAGGTACTTATCAAAGAAATGATACAAGTAATCTAGCTTTCATTCATCAATAAATATTGTGCTACAAGTAATCTATAAGTAATCTATTAAAAACCCTAAACCTTGTAAGTATTTTTTAGGATATGCCAAGATTAAACAGAAAACAAAAAAGGAGAAGAGAAGAGCAAGAGGGGTTCATGGCATTACATGCCATTATGAACGTTGAGATTGGTGTTTTTCGTCTCTACTTGTTCATCACGTCCACGTTTCGCCGTCCGGAGCCTCATGTGGAATTGTCTCCGAATCTAGACTTTTACCAGTCGCACATAAACAATATCAATAGGCTTGTATGGGATAATGACGTGGACTGCCACGAGCAATTAAGGGTGAATAGGCATACTTTTTTTAGACTTTGTTGTTTAGTCCGAGGTGTTGGGTTAGGGGACTCACGCAACGTATGTCTTGAGGAGAGGGTAGCAATATTCTTGTGGGTCATCTCTCACCATACAAAGCAAAGGCGTACCAAATTTGATTTCTATAGGTCTACTGAGACAATAAGTAGGCATTTCATGTTGTACTCCAAACTGTCTTGTGCCTTCACCGAATGCTCCTAGTGACGCCCAAACCTGTACCTGCTAACTACCAAGACACTAGGTGGAATTGGTTTCAGGTATAGTCGTGTTCAATTGTTCCTATTTCTTCCATTGTAAAGCTTTCTTTTAGTTGGTCATATTCACTTCAGTTAATAATCTTTTCCAAATTTGTTAGAATTGTCTTGGGGCATTGGATGGGACGTACGTCCCAGTAAATCTCCCGGCCGTTGATAGGGCACGATATAGATCGAGGAAGGATGAAATTGCTACAAATGTCTTAGGTGTTTGTACTCGGGATCTAAAATTTGTCTATATATTGTCTGATTGGGAAGGATCGGCCGCTGACTCTAGAATCATTGGGAATGCCATGGAAAGACCCCACGGTCTCAGAGTCCCCCATGGTATGTTCCATATCCTAAATTTATGTTTCCTTTGAGTCCATTACAATTATCCACCCATCAATGTGTTGTCTTCCATTGCTTACAGGACATTATTACCTTGTTGATGCTGGCTACATCAATGGGAACAGTTTTCTAGCACTATACCATGGCCAACGATATCACATTAACATTTGGAGGCAAGGTCATATACCAACAAGCAAAGAGGAGTACTTCAACATGAAACATTCCGCCACTAGGAATGTCATTGAGAGAAGCTTTGGGGTTCTCAAGATGTGGTTTGCAATTTGGAGATCTCCCTCCTACTACCCGATAAGGACTCAATGTCATATCGTGTAGACATGTTGTCTTCTTCATAATCTAATTAAGAGAGAGATACCCAACGATCCAATTGAACACGAGTACACAGCGTGGCAATGAGCACATGTCAACGATGTCCCTGTTGATGATCACATTGGTGCCGTAGAAAGTTCCAATGAGTGGACCGCAGGGAGGGATGCTCTAGCAATGGCCATGTATAACCATTGGTTAGCCAATGGTGGGGGACAAATGGAGGGCATCATTCCTTGATTGTATTTGGTTTTGTTGTGTTTGACATTGTAATTGTATTATTTGTAATTTCTTCGTAACTTTTGTCGCTGAACAACTTGTAACGTACTATTGTATTTCATGCTTTATTCATAACTTTTGTTTGAGGTCCTACTTTTACAATAAATGCACATATTTAAATGCATGTGCAGCAATGGCCACTAATGAAGTCAAAGTAGTGGACGTGGAAGGGCCGTCAAAGCAAAAACGTAGGAGTTAGAGGAAAGTTGAACAGGATGCACTAATGAAGTGCATGTTGAATGAAGAAGGGGATAAGTGGAAATCCGAGAATGGCTTTCGAACGGGGTTACTTCACCCACTTGCTAAAGGAGTTACAAAAAGTGCTCCCGGGATGCACCATTCAGGCAAACCTCCATATTGACTCCAAGGTCAAACATTGGAAATCCATATGGGCTAGATTAGTTGACATTACTGCCCTAAGTGGTTTCGGGTGGGATACTGTCAACAATCGCATTGACGTAGAGAAACCCATTTGGGATGAGTATGAAAAGATAACTCCCAATTTTGAATTCCAATGCTTTAATTGAATATTAAGGCATGGGAAATGCCCAAGGCTTATACGGGAAGTCTTTCTCGTACTTTGAGGATTGGCAAAGAATATTTAGCAAGGATAGGGCTACGGGGGCGGGTGCGGAAGATTATGACGAAATGGCGCGCTCAGAAGTTGCCAACGAAAGTGCAGAGCCACACAACTCCAATGACTTCTATGATGCACTTTTCACTAAATACGACGTACATCTACCCAACATTCCCACAACTCCCGTAACTTCGACAACTCCTCTAGCATTCACACCTCATGCATCACTCCCCATGTTCACTCCCTATGGCTCAATGTCGGCAGCCAATGCCGGAGCCCTAAAGGGGAGGAAGAGGACAAGAATGGGTGAAGCGGAGTTGTCCATCTATGCGAGCATGGACAATTTCTTGAAATCAACAATGGTCATGTGGAGAAATTGGCCAATTCCTTTGGCTACGAGAAAGAGCTATCCGCCCGATGCACGATGGTGAAAAAGGAGTTGTCAAAACTTGATATCAAGTTGGCGGAGAAGTTCAAGCTTAGTGTTGTAATCGTGCAATAGGAAGAAAAGGTTGATGACTTCTATGGCACGAAGCCCGAGGAAAGGCAGGCTATGATGGAGGCTATTTTTGCCGGTGAGGTGTATGGTCCCATCTAATGGCAATAGTAGTGTCTTTTTGAAGAGACTTAAGTACTACTATAAGCAAGATTGGTACTTTACCCACTTTTTTTGAAGTGGCTGTACTTTCTCGTCGTAGAGTATAGGCCATTTGTTAATTTGTAATGAATAACTACAAACAATACTTTTGTAGGAGGTGAACTAAGAACAATGTTGGACACACTAATTTGTATTGTATCCGATCATGTAATTGTGCTTGTTATGTCATCAATGTTGTGTTAGATATGGTTTTAATAATCATCTTATTATAAAGATGATTATGTAATTGATAATATTTTTGAATGACAGGGTTTGGGTGATTGTGTACTACAAATAGGGCGATAATGAATAAATTGAAAATGGTAAACAAGGTAGTTACCTTGGCGAAGTAACCTTAGTTGCAGCCATTGCTTGACGATTTCCTAGTCCTAAAATAATGGGTTGCCCCAAGCGTAGGGCAGAAACCGACGTAACATAATATCCGGTAAGACCGGAGTCGAATTCACAGAGACAGTGATGTATGCTGATTAAAAATTCGGATTGTTACTGATTAAACTGGCTCTTAGGTAGCCACCTTGTCGATTGATTGAGATTTAATTAAAACCTAAAAATTAATTGTACTTTTCAAATAAGTAAAAGAAAGGTACGGTCGTAGGGTTTATAGCACTCGCAACCAGTCTAGATTAACATGCTTCATTCGGTGTTCTTAAAAACGTTCAATTTTAGATTGAAAAAGATACCTCGCAAGATGCGAAACCTTAGGGTTGCCGTTTTCCCATGCGCAATGGAGAATGAGTTTTGGACCCCCATTCCCCCGTTCACATGGGCTCCGACAATGCCCGGGTTCGTCTGCGAGAAGTATTTTTCCAACCTAAAATTATATTTTTCATTGTTTGAAAATATGAGCAGTGCCCGAACTGGCCACAGTGTGCTAATCACCCCGCGACCCTACCTAAATAACTACTCACTAATCATTGCACATGAAATAAAAGAAACCCTAACTTGAAACATGTTCGTATTACGCGAGAGAAAAATAAACAAAAGATCCCAACCAAACAAAAATAAACGAACAACTTTTAATAAGAACACGAATTAAAACGAGTTATCGAAATGTGAATAATTGAACAAAACTTCAAAACTTGAAAGGAAAAAAAAAACTCGAAAAAAAACTAAACAATATAAAAACCTCGCAGCCCTCGTTCTTGTTTTTTTCTTTTCCGTCGAAGACTTTTACACGGCAACCCCTTGCTGTATTTCGTTCGTCCTCGGCCAGAAAACCTTTTTTTCCTAAAGCTGTTGTCCATCGTCAGTAGGTATAAGATTGGTTTTATAGGAATTTCAGGCATTAATTACATAGTGGTCCCTTAGACTTTGTCTAATATTAAATTAATCATCTAAAATTTCAAAGCACTTTGTACTTTGACCCAAAACTTCTTTAAATTCTTCTTTTTATCCAAAGTCTTGGATAACTAGCTCGAGCAACCTATAAACATAAAAACACATAATAAAAATCAGTTAACAAATATAAAAAACTAATAAACGTAGATTGGATGGCCAAAATAGGTATATTTTGGCACTTATCAGCCATGAGTAACTTTCAATGGTTTTTCATTAATTGCTTAAACCCACATCAGAGCCAATACGGACAGCATTATGGTTATTTTCCTATCACAAAAGTTAGGGGCTATGATGTTATTTTTCCTGAGCCCAAAAGTTGGTGGCTATGATGTGTTTTTTTTTAGTCAAATGTTTGAATCACTTAACTGCTCTTACACAGTTTCATGATTATTACTGGTGGCAATGATGACATTGTTCTGAGCCAAATGTTAGCTAGTACTTCTGGACACTGGTACTTTTCAGCTATGTTTATTTGTTAAGTGGTGGCTTATCAGTGTGTGTGTGTGAGTGTAAAGTGCAGTTTTCTGCACCATTCTGGTCCATTTGGATGGGGTATTGTGAAGGGGTATTATGATATCCCCTTTTTAGCTGGTGCACTTTGTGGGCAGTTTCTGAGTTGTTTTTGCAGTGGCTGGACTGTTTTGGCATGGGTTTTGTTGCAAATTGGAGGGTGTGTGTGTGTGTGTGTGTGTGTGTGTGTGTGTGTGCAATTCAACTGTGCTACCAATGGTTTCTTCTCTGTCCAGTTTTTAGCATGTTGTTTCTGTTCTATCCAATTTGTTGTTCTCAATTTCAATGGTTATTAAGTGGTTCTTAACAGGGCAATGATGAAAAAATGACAATGTAAATGAAGGTACTACCTTGGCGAGGCAACTTTTGGTTGCAACCATGCGTACCCTCTTGCGTTTCGTAGTACTTTCCTGAGCCCACTATGATGGTTGGAGAGGGATTATGTGTGCATTTTTCTGGGTTAGGGGTGGCTGTGTGGGATGTGCAGGTGTGTGGGCTGTGTGGTTCATGTGCAATTTGGCGGACAATGTGTGTGTGTGTGTCATGGAAACATGCTACAAAGCAGTTTTGGTGCCTTCTTTCTGCTGTTTTTGTGACTGTTTTCCTCGCATACTATAGTGCAGTTCTTTTACTGTTTTTGGACAGTTGGTAAAAAACTACAGTTTGTGGACTGTTATGAGGGTTTTTGAACTGCTGCTATTGTTTTGTTGTGGAATTCTCGGTTATATGTTGTGCATTTTTTTTTTTGCTTTATGGATTGTTTCCTTACATAATATAGTGTAGTTTTTTTTACTGATTTGTGGCATGTTGGTTATGTTTTAGCTGAGCTATTTTTTCAAGTACTTATTAGTGTTTATGATGAAATTTTTCTGAGACAAATGGCATTTGTTGCATGTGGTGTGTGTAGTTAACTGTGTTCAGTACTGTTATTCTCGGATATTGTGAAAGGGGATTGTATGGGCCTATTTTCGGCTGTTTTCCATAGTTGTCTGTGCTGTTTAGGGCTACATTGGTTTCTACAGTTTTTTGTAGAATTCTGTGCTGCTAAGGCTAGGGAAACGGAAATCTGCTATTTTCTGTGCTGCTGTCAACATGTGTGCAAAGTGCAGAAAACTAGCATGCATGTGTAGTGCTATGCAAATGCGTAGTGTAGTCACCTACCTGCAATTTTGTGCAGATCAGTATGTGTGAGTTAGAAGTGCAGTCGATACCTTGGCGGGGTAACATTTGTTGTAGCCAACATATCCACCGTAACGGCTTGTTTGGATGGGTATTTTCAGCCCAATCAACTTATTATGCCATGCCTTTGGTTCATTATCATTTATGTGTATGTGGAAGTTGTTCAAGTGCATGTGTCCAAGTGTGAGTATGGACAGCATGTGTTGCGCATGTGTTTTCTCCTGCTGTTTTGAGGCCTTTTTGTTGTCGAATTTCATGGAATTGTAAACGATGATGATATAAAACGAGACAATTTTAGGCGAGTCACTTATCTTGGCAGGATAAGGTATGAGGGCCAACGGTTAAATGACCGTTCGGCAACATAACTTGTAGCCAAGTAAGTGCACTATGTGTCGGTCAAATATATCTGAGCCACATTTATTTGTAAGCATACTCTTACTATTGTTAGACATTTAAATATCGTAATTGTTGTATCCGAATAGATTTTCAATGGGAAGTCAAGAAAAAGATAAGTATTGGGTGGTTTTCATTGGCTGTAAACCGGGAATATATACAAGTTGGGCTAATGGATACACGGAGAACTTGAGGGAAAAGTACAACACATTAGATAAAGCGAAAGAAGCATTGTTAGCATTTCATGAGGAAAGATACCGGCTCATTCAAGACATGTAGTTGGCCAGAACAAAACATCAATCTAGTGACGGTGCTTCAATATCCACAAATGGTTTGGAAGTTCAACATCAAACTAGTCTAACGACATACTTTGTTGTAATTTTTTTGTTAAGTTTCGTATGTTGTATTTTATGGGCACATCTGTTCGATTCGGAATGAAGTCGTAAGTTTTATTTCAAGAATTTGGACAAATTAGGTTGGGAAGACTGTATAAGTTGTAAAGACTATCGTAAGTTGTACGTTTTATTTCATCAATCACGTGATTACATATTCGTTCGAATATTCAGTTCAAAACTAACGTATGCAAAGATAAATTCTTGGGTGGTTCAAAATTTCACTTGGAAACAATGCTACAATACAGAGGACAAACAGAAATCCACCCTCACACACATACATAACACAAATTAGGAAGCCATGAAAAGGCATATCCATTTATTTCACAAGTACAAATTTATTCTTCGAACACATGCCTTCAACTTTGACCATCTAGTTTCCCTGACGATCAAAAATATGGAACAATTTATTGAAATTGGAAACTTGCATGTCCCGATAACGTCTCACTTCTGGCCGATCCTACATCAAGTAAGGGAAAATATTTTAGAAAATTTATTAAACAAGACTTTATATAAAATGAAATTTACTAAAAAAGACTTTATATACTCCCTCCGTCCCGATTTGTTTGTCTCTTTTCACTATTTAGGACCTTTTACAAAATTGTCTATATGTTTCAATTTATAATGTTTTTTATATGCAATATGGACCTTATTTGATAGATCTCAATTATATCTAAAATATGATGTTTTTGAAATTATGTAAAACATTATAGATTGTGAGATATAGATAATTTTTTAAAAGACACGTATATCGAAATTAGACAAACAAACTGGGACGGAAGGAGTAATATTTTCTTACTCGGATTAATTTAGTCCAAACTTCATATTCTGCCACAACTTTGTTTCATTTGAATCCCACCCAAACCCAGGACGGCTAAGCATATCGGTTACGTAGAAATAATCCCATTTCTAGTACTTCATCTTCCCCAGGATATGATTTCGTTCAATACCTACTTGGGGAAAAGAAGCTTGCATTTGAATTTGAAGATATTCCAAGTTGGCGGGATGTAACCCACCCGCTTCACCATTCCAAATTCCTTGATCTACAAGGGTCGTAACGTTTGTTAGTAACGTTTCTTCCTCCGCCTCGGTCCAAATTCGGCGTGCCATCAATATGATTGACCAACGAAAAGATAAACTATTTTTTTTTAATGAATATCAGATGTGAAATGAGAAGAAGAGACATGGGAACAATTTATAAGGAAAAAAAATTTACCAACCTAATTAGTTAGGCACATTTTCACCAACAAAATATGTTGGCCACATGGGAATTCACCTAACAAAATTGTTGGGCATATTTTCAACTACCAAACAATGTATTTTTCCAAAAAAAAAAACAGAATTTTATAAAAAAAATAAAATGATTTTTACAAATTAAAACTGACTTTTTATTTTTTAATATCATTAAATTAGTACATTTGTTAGTAAAATTAAATATTAAGGCTTAAAGTGTGAAAGATTAATTATATTTGTAATTATATATATTACGTAATATATATTTAAGTTTGGGACTGCACAAGGGCAAAAGGGTCATTTGACAGCTTTTTACATCATCCACCCTTCCTTATACCCCTAATCCTCCATCCAAATTAAATACTATTTTACCCCCCATTTCTAATACATCATCCAAACCAAATACTATTTAATACCCACATTCATAAATGTGGGTCATTCCTTATTAACCAATACCCCTTACTATCCAATCCTCCCTTCTTACATAACACCTCAAAACCTAATCTCGCATCCAAATGAGCCCAAAGGCTTACACAGAATACTAAAGCAAGGGAGTGTACGTAATGTGATTACAAACAATAAAAGGGGTGACAATTCTAGTAAAAATCGGGGGAGTTAGTGGAATTTGTATTCATTGCGAAGATAACCATAACTATCACCAACTAGATCTGCTCAATCTCTTAGTACTAAAAATCACTTGCTTGTCACGTTTCTTTTTGTTCAACCGCATATCTTCATTAAGAAATCCAAACAGAACGAGATATAATAGTAACAGGATTACAAAGAAATGACTAAATAGTCCACTAAAATTAACATTTGCAAACACACCATAAACAAATATAGAGACAAATCCTAGCCGAAAGAAATATCCCCGAACCGTAAGAATCGCTAACAAGACAGCAAGGAGGGATGACTCATTCATGCGCAGTTGAATTTCCAATAGACGTGTAGCGTTCGTTGTAGGGATCTTGAAGGGACCGCTGATCATTATGCCCCTGTAGTAACGCACTGGGTCATTCGCCTGAAAATGAGCCAACTCCGCCGACCCATGGCCGGCCGAAGAAAGAAAACAACCAGACAAACAGCCTACTGGTCCCATGGACTGATGTCCTTTTAGCACGCCCGACCGACGGACAGGGGCCGAACAACAAAAAAGAGATCTCTCCGGTCATTACCCTGTCCAAAAAGTAGAGGTGAACTCCGCAGCATGCCCCTGTTGTTACAGCGAGCTCTAACCACTCTAACCTAACCAGATCCGGTAGGAGAAGCACGGTCACGGCGACCGGCAGAAAATTTATCCATTAGAAATCCATCCAAAATAGAACGAAAAGAAAACTCAAAAATTATTAACCCACCACCACGACCGTAGGGGTTCGAGTTAGGAGGAGGGACCTTGACCTGAACTAGTACTTCTCTTTCGCTGCTCCGTTCCTCCGCCGCTGACCCTGCAACAAGTCACTAAGGCTGGAATAGCCTAGTGACCCTCCGACGATCAAGTTAGATGTAAGGAGAGATGCTTTTACGTCTAGGGTTAGGGAAAGATGGCATACCTCTCAAAGATGAGTATCCCTTTGTATTTATAGACCTAGGTTAACTTGGGCTCCAAGCCAGTGCGTGTAGGTCACGCTTAGGTAACCGCCTCGGGTGACGTCATAGATGACGCACCGGATAAGACGGTTACAAAGCACATGGCCAGACCTGGCCTAGATGATTCCTTCCGCCACGTGTCACTCTTGGTCCCCTCGTGCTATGCAACATTCTTCTAAGAGGCTTTACCGGAATGCATACTTCGGTATTTAACCGAAGCGTAAAACAGGAGACTCGATACCGAGCGATTAAAGAGGAGAATATACACTGTCCCGCCTGATATGAGACTTTGGTTAATGGTGGTCCGGTTACACCACCGAGGCCATCACCGAAGTCCCCACAATAGCCCCTCAAGGTCCTGAAGCTTTGCACCTCTGCTTTAGGGTCTTGATCCCATCGTATGAAATATCAGGCCTCAGACCTTTTCTTAGAGAACCACCGGAGAGTAAGCTTGCCTCGGTAGATCCCGTCCTGGGTGTGTCAGAGACGAGAGCCACGTGTCAGCAGTTGCCGAGGTCTCAGAATAGAAAGGTTGTCTCAGCACGTGCCATGTCAGTTGATTGGTACGAAACGTCGCTTCGGTGACACGCGTCATTACGCCTAAGGTCCAAAAATCCGGCGCCTGTCCTCGGTGCAGGGTCCTTGATACAAGCCGTTCGATGATAACACGTGTCGATGATCTAACGGCTCGATGCACGACGCCTCGTTTCCCACGCAGCCCTCCATCTCTCCCATTATAAATAGGTGAGACAGAGGTGAGACCATCACCTTTTCCTCCGCTTCTGAAGTCAAAACGCCGCCGCCTTCTGTTTTCAGCTTTCAATCGAGATTTCGAGCGTTTTGGACGCGGATCTCGACACGAAACTCAGGTATGACGATCTTCAGTTGCTGGTTTTCATGTTTTGATTGTTTTTTAGAAGTTTTTCTTCCCTTCAATCCACATTCCTCACGCGTTGTGGCTGTACCGCCGCTCGCCGCTGTTCGTCCCACGGCGGCGTTGGGCATTTCCAGCGTTGTGCTCTTAGTTTTCCCGAGGTCTAAACTCAAACCGAGGCCCACATTCTTCCCGGGGCCAATCTTCAACCCGAGACCATAGAAACAACCACCGGCTTCGGAGACCCTTCATGGGGAGAGGGCCCCAGAAACATACCGAGGAGCGACTACCATTTTGTCCCTGTTTGCTAGGTCATGTTGCTTCTCCCTGAGCATATAGCTAACGGGTTTTTGCACTTCTTTTCTGTTGCTAGGTAGGGGCGAATGGTTGTTGAAGTCTCCTCTGACAGTACCAGTAGCTCCTCTTCTGCCGACCTTGAGGGAGTGTCGTGCCCAAGTCTTTTACCGAATCCCATTGGACGTCATCGAGCCTTTAGACCCTCTTAGAGCTTCACGCCCCGTCACAACCTTCGCTTCTTGGGAGATGGAAATCCCTAGTACTTCGGGCCACGGGCCGGGCCCATTTGCCGATGCCCCGGAGGAGGTTCGGGGATGAAGGAGGCCGATGAGGCCGTGTACCTACGTGAACCAATATTTTAATGGGACCCCGGCTGCCTACGCCGAGTTCAGGAGGGTTTACAGCATCCCTCCGGATGTAGAGGTCCGGCTGCTTCCTGACAACAACCCCAAGGTCCTTCCACACCGACCAGGGGAGTTGATCTTTCCTTTAATGGCTATCACTGAGGGAGGGATTAGATTCCCCTTTCATCAATTTGTCCGGCGAGTTCTCCGAACCGTTTCCCTTACCTCCTCCCAGTTTACAGTAAACTCTTACCGAATCATCACAAGCATTATTGAGCTGAGGAGGCAGTTCAACTTGACCTTTGGGGTCGAGGAACTCTTCGGCGTATACCTCCTAGGAGTCAACCGAGAGAGCAACCGATATTATCTCTCGTGCAGGACGGGGTACGACACGTTCCTTGTCGATCATCTCCCTGATTCTGAGGAATGGGCGAACATCTACATCTCGGTGACCGGCAATTTTATGTTCGGGCCCGGGGAGAATGCCGATACCACTACCAGAGTACAATTTGGGACCGGGGCTCCTAGTTGGTAGAATTTACTTTTCGAAAGATGTTTCGTTTGTTTTCGTTATGCCTGGCGTACTTCGTGTTGATTCTTTGTTTTGATTTTGCCTTGCAGGCGAGGGAATCGTTCAACAACTTCGGGAGAGAGTTGACCGGGCCCGGATTAGAGCGGCTTACGCCATTCCCATAACAAGTCGATACGCACCGGAGCTGCTTGGGTACACCCCAACTTATACAGGCTTTCTGAAGAAGAAACCGAGGCAACAGGGGGTCCCGCGGGCAGGCCGAGGACGAGGTCGATGAGGGAGAACCGGAAGAGGTGTGGGAAGAAGGGAGAAGACAGGAGGGGAGAATGAAGCCGAGGGCAGCACATCAGCGCCTCGGGGAGTCATTCGCCAGGAGGTTGATCTTGAGACCCCAGAGAGGACCGGGCTGGGCGAGGAAATGGTGGGCCCTGGAACTCGTGAAGTACTGAACCTGAGGCGCCGGAGGCCGGCTGGTCAGGGCAGGGGACAGTCTCCGGTACTCCTGGTGCCGGGACTTCGAGGCACCTCCCGCTTCCCCCCAAGAGCCCCCAAAGAAGAGACCACGGTTCGAAGACCGAGGGGATGGCTGAGGAGAAGGCCAGGAGACAATCGTGATCCCCGAGGAGGAGGAGCAGGGCGGAGGAACCGGGAACGCCGGGGAAGGGGGTGGCGAGTGGGTTAACCCAAAGGAGCTCCCTTGGGCTCCGGAATTCTGTCACTTCGCTGGCCGCCCGATCCACCATGCCGACAGCGTGAAAAACCTCGGCGTGGCCTTCGGGATGCTCCGAGGAAGCATCCTTCCGAGGGATGCCCGAGCTGTCTCTGGCTTGACCGAGGACGTCACGGCCGAGATAGCTCAAGCCCTTTTTAATGTGAGTTAATGGTTTAAGTCCCGTTCTCTTCAATCTGAGTTTGCACTTGTTGAATTTCTTCTCTTTTTTTGTTTGCAGGCGGGAGCTCGGGCGTTGGCTATCAACGACCGGTGCAAGGCGCAGGAGGAAAAGACAGAGAAGTTTGCTTGGGAGCTGGCTCGGAAGGAGGAGGACTTGAAACTGGCTCGGGAGACTTGCGAGCTCTACCTGGCGGACTTCCGACGGTGCGACAGGGAGAGGGTGGAGGCAGAGACCAGAGCCGCCAAGGCCGAGGAGGATGCCAACACACTGCGAGTCACCCGGGCCACAGAGGTTAACTTCGCCAGGAAGGGAGGCTACGATGAAGGTTGAGACACAGCCGGAGTAGAGTACAAAAAACAGGTTCGGGAGATCGAGGCTGAGCTGCACCGGGACCGTTTCTTGGACAGCCTTCGGTATGGTCATGAAGCCTTGGTGATGAGGCTCAATCTCCCTGAAGATTCTGATCTCCGAACCCTTCCCGAGGCGCCTACCGAGGAGCTTATCCTACCAGAGGAGGAGGAGGTGGTGGAGGTTGCGTCTGAGGACCAGGGCCCCGAGAACCAAGCCGATCCAAATGCCCCTGCGCCCGAGGACCAGCCTGACAACCTTGCTCACTCTTAGGATAGTCTTCTTTTTTCTTTCTCTTGAGATTTCATATCTTTTGATTCTGCAACTTTTGACTGGACGGCTCCGGACATTTGGAGTTTGCCGTTCCAGAATTTGTAAATATTTGATATTGAAGCAGTAACTTTTTTGTTCATTGTTTGTGAATGAATGCTCTTCTTTTCTTGAATGTTTTTATCTTTGAAATGCTTGTTTGATTGGTTTGCTCCTTAGGTTATGATGCCCCTGCTTCGGTGGGACTTGAAAAGTTTGTAGAAACAAGTTTAACCGAGCGTTAACCGAATCGTTTTGCCAAGCATAAAAAAGATGTTTAAGCAAGAAAAAGTGACTTGCTCCAAAGCCCCAGCTAGTAGGAGGGCCGGTAGGGACCGAATCAGAAGCACATGTTTAATGAATTTTTTGATTTTGCACGTCCCTGCTTATTAATATAAATGAACTTATCGAGCAGAGGCAGGATGGTATTACTGCTAGGGATGTAGGCCGGGGTCACGAAGGGGTATGGCTTCTACCATAGGTTCGTGACGCAGCGAGTCCGAACAGTGGGAAATTTCTGGTGGGTCGGTATAAGGGGCCCGGAGAGAGAGGCCGAGTATCCTTAGAGCGAGTGACCAGAAATCAAGACGACCGAAGAGGCTTGGGCGACTTGGTGGGAATTTTGTCCGAGGGTATCACCTATGGGAGAACAATATCCCTGAAGTCGGTATAAAATGGTCCGGGCAAGAACAGACCAAGTATAAGTAATTTAAACAATCAGTATACGAATAGTGCCGAAGAGATAATTCTCCTTAAAACTCGGTGGAGTGTTGTCAATACATTAGCAGATTGCCTTCAAAACTTTCTTAAAAGAAAATGCAACGTAATAAAGACCAAACGGGCTTCGGTAACCGAGCACTATCCGTAGAACTTCTTCAAGTTGTTTGCATTCCATGACTTAGCAATGGGGGAACCATCCAACTTCTCCAATTTGTAGTTACCCGATCCGAGGTGCTTGAGAACTCGGTAGGGACCCTCCCAATTGGGCATTAGCTTTCGCTTTTTGGACTTCTCCACCACCTTTTTTCCAAACGAAATCGTCAGGCTTGAACGACCTGAGGCGCACGCTTCGGTTGTAACCCTTTGCAACCTCCTGTTGGTATGAAGCGAGCTTGATCCTTGCGTTGTCCCGTTCTTCTTCGGCTAAATCGAGGTCCGAAGCAATGGTGTTGTTGTTGACCGACTCATCAAAATTTTCTGTTCTCATTGTTGGGAGTCTGACTTGGAGTGGGATGACCGCCTCCATTCCGAATGCCAAGGAGAAAGGAGTGCGACCGGTGGATCGCCGAGGCGTCGTGCGGTAGCCCCAGAGTACCCTGGGTAGCTCCTCGGCCCACTTTCCTCGTCGTGACTCGAGTCGTCGCTTAAGTCCAGATGAAATTGCCTTGTTTGCAGCCTCGGCCTGTCCGTTGCCCTGGGGGTAAACCGGAGTGTACGTGTCCCATTTGATACCGTATTCGTCAAGCAGAGCCCGGTACTTCTGTCTTGTAAACTGCCCTCCATTGTCAGTAATTATGGCGAACGGCACACCGAAGCGTGAGATGATGTTGCGCCACACAAAGCGGATGACGTCTGTTTCTTCGATGGTTACCAGGGGCTCGGCCTCGACCCATTTCGAGAAATAATCGGTTGCGGTTAAGAGGAACTTGAATCCATCCGGAGCGACTGGGAGCTTTCCAACGAAATCCATGCCCCATTGGGATAAGGGCCAGGGGCTGGTGAGAGGGCTAAGGTCCCGGGCCGGCTGATGGATAATGGGAGTGAACATCTGACACTTCTTGCAATGCTTGACGAACTCTTCAGAGTCCTTCTTCATTGTCGGCCACCAATATCCCTGAGTGAGGGCTCGGTGGGCGAGGGACCGTCCACCGGAGTGACAACCGCTGTCGCCGGCATGAAGCTCTTCAATGATGCCCGGAACTTGATGTGGGTGCGCAACCAATAAGTATGGCCCGGTAAATGATCTTCGGTAAAGCTTGCCGTTGGGATTGAGCCAGAAGAGAGCGGCTTTGTTTCGGAGTCGGTGAGCCTCCTTTTTGTCAGTGGGAAAGGAGTCATCCCTCAGTTAAAGGACGATTTCATCCATCTAGCTCGGGCCAAGCTCTATGTTCAGTACTTCCTTTTGTAGATCTTCGAGCTCAAAAATTGGGCTTGTCAATAGAATTGAAGGAAATGGAGCGGTGTCCGGTACATGAGAATGCCGAAGCGAGCCCTGCGAGGGCGTCGGCATGGGCGTTCTGTTCCCTGGAGATATGCTCGACCCTGATTGCTTTAAATCGTTGAATGAGCTGGACTGCGGCGCTGACGTAGGTACGCATGCGATCATCCCGAGCTTCATATTCTTCAGAGAGTTGGTTAACCACCAATTGGGAGTCGTTGTAAACGACGAGCTCTTCGATGCCAATGGCTTCGGCAGTCTTGAGTCCCGAGATAAGTGCTTCATATTCGGCCTCGTTGTTAGAGGCTGGGAAGTTGATGGAGAATGAGCTTTCGTGCAAGACACAGGAGGGTGAGAGAAGAACGACGCCTGCACCTGCGCCTCGGCTGTTGGAGGCGCCATCGACGTACATTTTCCAAACATCTCCGTGAAAAAGCTGCCATGCTGTGCTAGGGTTGGCCTGGAGTACTGCCTCGGTGCTCGGGGTGGGTTCCGAAGCGGATATATTGGGCGGTGTAAGCTCGGCAATGAAGTCGGCCAGCACCTGAGCTTTTATTGCTGTCCGGGGCTGAAAGTGGATTTCAAAATTGGCAAGCTCAACGGCCCATTGTGAGATTCGGTTGGAGAGATCGGCCTTCCAGAGAAGAGATTTGAGGGGGAACTCGGCCAGGATGATGATGCGATGCGACTGGAAGTACGGGGCAAGCTTTCGGAAGGCTGAGATGAGGGCGAGCACGAGCTTCTCCAGGGGGAGGTAACGCGTCTCGGCGGGAGTCATGGTTTTGCTGAAGTAATAGATTGGATGGTGCTCTCGGCCCTCCTGTCGAACGAGCATCGAGCTCATAGCGTGCGGAGAGACAGCTAGGTAGAGGAAAAGGTCCTCTTGGTTCTGAGGAGTGACGAGGAGTGGAGCCATGGAAAGATATTCCTTTAGTCGCTGTAGGGCTCGGTCACAGTCTTCCGTCCAATTGAAGCTTCGTCGACTGCCCTTCATGAGTGCGAAGAATGGCTGACATTTGTCCGAAGAACGACTTATAAACCGATTCAGGGCTGCAGCCATGCCGGTTAGACGCTGAACATCGCGCTTGTTGTGGGGAGCCGAGAGCTGATCAATAGCTTGAATCTGGGAAGGATTGGCCTCAATACCGCATCAGGAGACGAGGTGGCCGAGAAATTTGCCGGAGCTGACGTCGAAGACGCATTTCTCGGCATTGAGGCGGAGTTTGTGGTTCTTGAGTATCTCAAAGACTTCGGCGAGGTGAGTTAGATGATCACCGGCGCGAAGACTTTTAACCACCATGTCGTCAATGTACACCAGCATAGTGTCGCCTAGTAATCGCTCGAACATCTTGGTTATCATTCGCTGAAAAGTTGCTCTGGCATTTTTTAAACCAAAGGGCATGACAAGGTAACCAAATATCTCGTGGGGGGTAATGAAGGCGGTGTTTTCGATATCGCCTTCGCTCATGGCGATTTGGTGGTAGCCCCGGTACGCATCCAAAAAGCTAAGTCGCTCGTGTCCAGAGGTGGAGTCGACAAGCTGGTCGATACGGGGACGAGGAAAGAAGTCCTTCGGGCAAGTGTCGTTGAGGTTTGAGTAGTCGACGCAGACATGCCATTTGCCATTCTTCTTCTTGACTACGACGGTGTTAGTCAACCACTTGGGGTACTGGACCTCTCTGATTGCCCCAGCGTTTAGGAGTCGATTGACTTCTTCAATGACGGCCTCGGAGTGAATAGGAGAGGACCGTCGTGCCTTCTGTACGACCGGTCGTTTGGCTTTGTCGATGTTGAGCTCGTGGCAGATGAAAGAGGGGTCGAGCCTCGGCATCTCATGGGGGGTCCAGGCGAACACTTCAATGTTTCGGTTGAGAAAAGCTACTGTCTCATTCCGATCAGTATAACTAAGTGAGGAACTGACAAGGAAGAAGCGGGAGCCGTCCTCGGTGATTGGGATGGTGGCCACGTCTTCAACGGTTTTGTCATCGGGGGATCTACCGACGTCCTCCAAAACTGGGGCTTTGGGGGCTTCGATGAGATTCACCCGGGAGGTCTGTTTGGTGCTTCGGACGGCGTTGACGTAGCACTGCTTGGCCGCGGTCTGGTCTCCGTACAAGTCTTCCTAGTGCCCGTGAGTGCCAATGAAACGTACCACTTGGTGATAAGTGGAGGCAATTGCTTTAAGCCTATGCAGCCAGGTTAGACCGACAATGGCGTTGTAAGGGCCAGGGACGTCGACCACCACAAATTCCATTTCAAGAGTTACCGAGCCTGCACGGACAGGAAGAGTGATCATACCGATGGGCCAGACAGGAGCTCCGTTGAAGCCGATAAGGGGAACTTCGGAGGGACGGAGGTCGGTCTCGAGAATCTTCAGATCCTTGAAAAGAGAGTAATACATGACTTCGGCCGAGCTACCCTGGTCTACGAGGACGCGACGGATGTTGAAATTTTCGATGCGTAGCGTGACCACGAGGGCGTCGTTGTGGGGAAGCTGGACGCTGTCGAGATCCTTCTTGGTAAACGTTATCGTCCATTTGGAGCCGTCATCGGTTCTAGGGCGCTTTGGTTCGGGGCCGACTAACATGACCTGCTTGGAGGAGGAGGCTTCATTCAACTCTGCTCGGATGACTCGAGCGGCCTCGGGGTTCAAGGGACCGTGTATGACGTGGATTGTCTGGACCTCTTCCTCCGTATTTGTTTCGGTCCGTTGCGCCCGAGCCATCGTCTTTTCGTGATCGATGAAGTTGCCGAGGTGGCCTCCCGCGACAAGCTGCTCCAAGTAGGCTTTGAAGGGCTTGCAAGCTGTGGTGAAGTGACCTTGTTCGCTGTGATAACTACATCGGACGATGGGATTCTTGATTTTCCCATTCTCGGTTCCTAGCTTTTGATTTAGGAAGGAGAAAAAGGGCTGATCCTTTACTTGATCGATGATCCGGTAGATAGGAATAGTGAAGACGGTCTTTTCGGCGTTGAAGTCACTTGGCTTCGGTCCCCTCCTCGGCGACTACTTGATTGTGTTGACCTGTTTCTTCGATGTTGGGACAGGTGCGGGAGCCGGTATGGACACCGAGGTGTTTAACGTCTTTGAGCTTGTAGGCTTCCCGATGCCTCTCTCTGCCTTGGATTCAATGAGCTGACACCAGCCCTCAATTCGAGTCATAAGGTCCTTCATAGAGTTCGGCTTATGGCGAGCGAGGTCGTCATAGACTTGCTCATCCTGGGAGGTGAGACCGAGCTTGAATCCTCGGGCAGAGATGACGCTGTCACAACCCTCTATTTCATTGAACAATTCCCAATAATGGCCGGCGTACTGCCGAAGCGTTTCGTCGTTCCTCTTCCGGAGGGCTAAGAGGGAGTCGATCTCCTTCTCGTGCTTGTTGCTCGTTACGAACCGAGCCATGAAGGCATCACAGAGGGAATCGAACGAGGAGATTGACCGAGCCGGGAGTTGATTGAACCAGGTGAGGCCCAGGTTGCCGAGGCTTGCAGGAAACACTTTGCACAGGAAGGCATCGTCCGAGGGTTCATTCCGAAGAAACAGAGACATGACAGTTTTATACTGAACCAGATGAGTGTACGCCTCGGTCTTGCCGTCATATTTGGCAAACTTGGGCTGGGAGAATCCCTTGGGGCGGGGGCGGGGGGGGGGGGGGGTAACCGAGTCGATCTCTCTTGTGAAGGGAGAGGTCATGAGTCGTGCAAGTCGCGCATCGCGATGAGGTCGGATCGAACGGTCGGGGCCGTCTGGATGCTCGGTCGCTGTACACTTCTTGGGGACGAGTTTGTCCAATCGTTCATGCTCCTTTCTCTTTGGGTCAATACTAACCGATTTCCTGGAAAAACGCTCTTGGTGGTGATGTTGGTAGCTATCCCGAGCGGAAGGCTCGAGGCGCTCGGTGACCGGGCTCCTGCTGTGCGCGCCGCCGGGGTGCGAGACAATGGGACTTCTGGCTTGGGGGCCCTTCAGGCGCTCTCGATATCCTCTAGTCTGGATCTCGACAAGGCCGTCATCTCCCCTGGATGCCCTTGTGAGGCTACGGGTAGATTCCCGGCCTGTCTTGCCCACGAGGACCGAGTGGGTGGAGAAGGTAGAGACGCTCGCACCACCGAGCCTATCAAAGGCCGATGGTTTCCTTCGAAGTTGCACAGGGGAACGAGAACGGTCCCTGTGCGATGCGTCTTTTGGGGCTCGAGTGTCCGCCGCTCTTGGTGACTCAAGACGATCCTTGACTGGGGGGCGGGGTCTGTGCTCTAGCAGGTGACCGGCTTCGTGACTGCGTGGGGGGGTGTGACGGTTTGTCCTTCCGCCACGGCTCCCGGAGGAATGAGATGGGGAGATGAGGAGGTGTTTGATCTCCGCCAACTCGTCTCGGACGTGTCTGTCGCGGTCCACGACTGTCGTGAGGTCGTCGATTTTTCGCTCGAGATGGCGAATGTAGGAATGGAGCTCGGAAGATGGGCCTGCGTCTGGAGCTGACGCTCCAGCGCCAATTCCGACGGATACATGGGTCTTTCCAAGGGCGGTTGCTCGGCCAGAAGCCAGGCTGTGGTCCACGAGGGAACCGAGCCCGTGGGCGGTACCACCGTGATGTGCGTCGTCGATCTCCACCATGTTTGATTCTGGATGTTTTAACGAAGCAGAAAGGGGGAGGTGAAAGTTGAAAGGGTGGCTAGGTCCCCAGCAGAGTCACCAATTGTAGGGGTTCGATTTAAGAGGAGGGACCTTGGCCTGAACTAGTACTTCTCTTTCGCTGCTCCGTTCCTCCGCCGCTGACCTTGCAACAAGTCACTAAGGCTGGAATAGCCTAGTGACCCTCCGACGATCAAGTTAGATGTAAGGAGAGATGCTTTTAGGTCTAGGGTTAGGGAAAGATGGCATACCTCTCAAAGATGAGTATCCCTTTGTATTTATAGACCTAGGTTAACTTGGGCTCCAAGCCAGTGTGTGTAGGTCACACTTAGGTAACCGCCTCGGGTGACGTCATAGATGACGCACCGGATAAGACGGTTACGAAGCACATGGCCAGACCTGGCCTAGATGATTCCGTCCACCACGTGTCACTCTTGGTCCCCTCGTGCTATGCAACATTCTTCCAAGAGGCTTTAACGGAATGCATACTTCGGTATTTAACCGAAGCGTAAAACAGGAGACTTGATACCGAGCGATTAAAGAGGAGAATATACACTGTCCCGCCTGATATGAGACTTCGGTTAATGGTGGTCCGGTTACACCACCGAGGCCATCACCGAAGTCCCCACAACGACCACACCAAATCTGGGGGAATTCCGAAACGGAACACGACCGGACTGAACTACAGCCGGTAGAAGACCGAAAGACCGCCGGGAGAGAACCACAACAGAAGAAGATGATTATTGGACATTATTGCTTGTCACGTTTCACATGTGCTCTTTTAGTTTTCTTTTCTTTTCAACACACATGATCTTGAAGTAAGTAAAATGAAACTTTTGCCGGATTGTCTGCAGACATTTGTTGGAAGCATTGGATTCCTCTTGCCTCCAACTGGCTTCGAATTGATTCATGATTTTTGGATGGACAGATCAGTTTGTAGACATTTGTTTGCTGACGTACGTAACTCTAGAAATCTCCGAACCCGGGAGCTAAGTCCACGTTCAGCGTAGCTTCCTAACTTGCCGTAGATAAGGTATTCATTAACAAGAAGAGGTCACAGGCATCTCACCTGCACATAAAAAAGGCCAAAATTAAAATTGACTACTCTGGGACCACTCATACACAATCATACATATATATTTTTATAATGTAGGATGTCTCGGGCCAGCTTGCGAGCACCTGGGACTAATCCATACAGCTCCTCCCACAGCCATTTCGCACGCTTACGGTAAAATTCGACTCTGGCCCGTCCCATTGCCATCCCTAATCACTAAAGGGGAGCTCAGGCAAAAGCTACTAAACATGAGGCATATCCCAATATTTGGAATGTTTGGTCTCGGTGGAATTTAAACATGCAACTTCATAGAAGATAAATACTTATTGTTTTCTCATATTCATTTGGCCAAATCCCTATGGGGTTACTTTTCAGCTTCTCAATCAATGTATTTTCTTATGATGTCGGTTTCCATCTTTTAATCCAAATCTTTTACTTACTTCATTCGGTATCTTAAAAAGACTACTAAAAACAGTTTAAAAAAAAGATCTATCAACAATTGAAAAAATAATCACTTCACAGAGTATAGGTTCCATCATTTGGCATACCCAAGGATGGAACCAAGGGTCTAATTAGGGGCGGATTTAGTAAGAGACACGTGAGGTCACGTGCCCCCACACCCTCTTATACTAATTTTTTCAACTAATATTTTCTCTTGTTTGATTTAGGGGTGCCAAATATATCTCGCACAATTATGGATCTTTTTCCAATGATTCAAGACGTGTATAACGCAAAGATTGTCAAATAATTAATTTGTCCACACAAAAAATCAAGTTGATCGGGCACTGATAACAACTTGTTAAAAATATTTCATTTATGCAAAAAATGGTTGGACCTTGTATTTTTTATGAGTATGAGTATTTCAATGGAGTTGTTTCAATTTAAAGTGTAATCGACATAAATTTTTTAGTGGACAACTTATATGACGATGATAGGTGCTGAAAAGTACCAATTTAATCCACCTAATCTACGTTCTGCTGGTCTATTTACATTATTACTTGATATATTTTAGCGTTTTGTGGTGTTTATAGGCCTTGGAGACCGATGAGTGCAAAAACATGCAAGTTAAGAGGTCTTACGGAAGGTTGCCGTGAAGATTAGCCAACATTTATTCGGCACGTTATATGGCAACGGGATGTGGCCATGCCACAAGTGATGGGGTGTTAATTAATTTGTCCACTTTATTTGCTATTGAGTTGACTCAATTAGGAATTGGACCAGGGGGAGTTTGACTAGAACAAGAATTTCCCTTTACAAGAAGCAATGGGCAGCAGCATTATAAAAGAAAAAAGAGGGTTTCGTTATTGGGGACTTCTCGACGAACAGAGGACAGAAGCTGCACATATCACTGACTTCACGGATGAGAACTCCGGCTTCGATGGTTGGCTAACTCAGGGGCGGAAGGAAGTAGTGGCAAGGTGGGTCAGTTGACCCCACTGGATAAAATCTCTCCATAGAGATATATATATATTTCTGGACATTTTAGTAATTTTGCCCCAAGATCCTATCTCTCCCTTTTATATCTTGCCCCAAGTACTCTGCAAAAATTACAAAATTGCCCAACTTTTTACCCACTGTGGTTCCACCATGCCTTTCAATCAGTAACACAGTCTCTCGCTCTCAAAAAATGCCAAAACAGTTTGTATTTTGTAGAGAGTAAAAAAAGGAAGTTCCAAAGTGAACTTGCCTATGTGTTTTTTGTAAAATGTAAGATGCATTAAATTATAAGTATAAAACATTTACAATTCTAAACCCCTGATAATTTAAAATAAAAACGTAGATAATTTGAGACAAATTTGATTAATTATATGTATGATTGTGAATCTATGATTTTGTCTTTTTTTCTTTTGTTTTTGGAATTGTACTACTAACTATGCAATAGTTCTTTTTCGCTTTAGTTTTCTTTATCACTATCTAGTACCTGCATTGGTTTAATCTAATTTCAGACTTGGAATTTTGTTTACATTGAGCAATAGATTTTTGATATGTTAAAAATGATACTATCAGGAATCAATTTCAAAATATGAAAAATCATCGGGGTTAGTTGGGAATCAAACGATATGTTATGGATTGACATTTCCACCTTTTTTTTATCTATTATTATGAATTGATCTCTTTTTTTAGTATCTATACTATATAGTATTAAAGGGGGGTTTTCTATGAAAAACTTCATTGGCATGTGCATAGTTTAGAATTACTCTAAACACACTTATATATGTTTTACCTATTTTAAATTTTATTGGCCCCAACAATAAGATAACTTCAAATTTGAAAAATCCTACTATTTAGGGAGGGATCAAATCTATTTACCTACCTATTTCTCACTTGAAAAAACCCTTCCTTATCTCTATTTTTTTCCTGATAGTTGTGCACAACACTCGCTGATACTAGTCATTGTGTATCAGTTTATGTTGAAGATACTTTGACCCCAGTGACACTAAATCTTGGGTCCGCCCCTGGGCTAACTCCATTCTTTAGTGAAAGATGAAGCCCCATACCGAGTAACTTTGTATTTGCATAGATTAGGGTTTTTATTCGAATTGGATTATGTGTTCAAGAACTCCTTCTAAGATATCAATGGAATGGTTTTAATTCTTTTTATCGGTTGAGTATTTGTTTTCTAGGTTTTCAAATACCGTTCACATAATAGTTTTCATTGTTCTCAATCTGGGTGACTGAGATGGGTTATGCTCGTGAGATGGACCGTGCCGTTAGGCGGCTAGACCGCTTTAGTGAGACGGTTCGTGCCGTGGGATAGTCCATGCCAGTTGACGGATTGCAGAAATTCACTTGCTTAGCCACTATCTATTGGGATTGCAAGCCTTAGCGATAGTGATTTGCGATTCGAGTGTTATTCCAGTCTATGCGATACACGGTTATGCGGTTGGGGTGGATTCTAAACCCTAGACCTTTCCACATCAGTTTTCAAACCTCTTATTTAATTAATTGCTTTAGTTTCTTTTAGTTCTCAAAATAATCAAACCAATCAACTCTCCTTTTTGTTCCAAATTAATCTAAAAATTGATCGAATCTATAGTAACTTCGCCATACTATCCCTGAGGATCGATACTTGAGCTTGGCCACTATTCTTCTGAATAAGGGTTAATTCTTAGTTTTTATAAATATATTTTTGACACGGTACGACGCGGTCAGACGAGTCCTATCATATGAATGGTTCGGATTGACGGGAGATATACTTGTGGACCAATTGCACTTGTAGAGAATCTGAATCCTTTTACTAAGTTAGGAAAGAAAAACAAAGTGCTTGAGAAGAACAGAACACTAAAACAAAATTTTGGAAAACGTATTTCGCCGCTTTACCCCTCAAATAAAAAAAAATCTAGCAGATAATACATATGTGTGCATACGTTTAAAAACTTTTGGAATGGTATATAATTGTAGTTGACGGTGAACTTCTCTAAGGTTATGAATGACTATGTGCTTCCACTATAAATAATTCTTGGGTCCGCTACTAGGTCTAGTGGCGGTGATCGTCACGACAAGAATTTTAGAAAATGCAATTATTATATGTAAAAATATTTTTTTCTCCCCAACTTATATAATCTCGCCACTGCTAGATTTTTTTCCCTTATTTTTTGTTATATACTAGTCCTATATTCTCTATTTTTTTTTTCAAGAAATGAGACCCAAAAAAGTATTCCAAAACGAAATTCAATGGGCCAAAGTGAAATAACGTAAAGGATGGGGTGTAATTCAAGATGCCTCAATTTAGTAGATAGATTAAATTAAAGTTAGTCTTTTTTTTACTCTATGTGCAAATGATAAATATCATTTACTATAGTTTTTATTATGTTATTTTAATTTTTTCTACAATCAATGATTATTAATATTGTAATGCATCTTTTTTATTTTTTTAATATACATTTCGCCACTGCTAGGATAAAATCCTGGTTCTGTCTCTAGTCGTACCTCTTTCCTCCCGCACCCTCTCGGTAGGAGGCTCTGACTCTTATATGATGTGCCTTGTGGGTAGCCCAGACCGTTCTTAGCCCCTACTCTAGGATGAACTGAACAATAGCTTCTAGGACATGCCGCCCCCCGAACATAATTGTGATTAACAATGTAAATTCTAGTATTGTGTATAATGTCTCGAATTGTTATTGGAAATTGATATTCACATTTTTTTTGTTATCAACACTAAAAGACAAAAAAAAGAGAGAATATGAACAACAAAAAGGGAATGCGAATATCAATTCCCTTACTATTAACAGAAATATTTACGCATTAATTTTTTTGTCTTTCCATTCCCTGCAATGAACTATAGTGGGCATGCATATATAATAGGTAAAATTACACAGAGACCCTCTCATCTATACACTTTGAACATGAATACCCTCTAACCTTTAAAAATGCTCAAAAGTACCCCCTCATCTATAACCGTTAACCAATCAGCACCCTTCGGTCAAAAGACCACTAAGATGAATGGGTCAACGTGGACAACTTTTTTTTATAGAAGAGGGTGTTAGTGTGGGTGGTTTTTAAGGAGTAGAATTGTCATTGCCCCTCATTTCATAAACAGAGTTAGCCAATTTTTTATTTTACATAGATGAGGGGGCCTGAATTGATGATTTTAAACGTTAGGGAATCTCCGTGTAATTTCACTTGTATAGTACGGAGTAATAGTTGAGTCACATTTCCCCCACCCGGCCAATATGTTTTGCCCCCGTTGCCAATAGATAGAGATCGAGCTAGACAACAATTAGCAGGACAAAAAGACCCCAATGGTCACTACTTTACCAAAAAGAGAAAACAGAATTATCTGACGTCACTTAATTGGTATTTGCTCGATCTCTTGGATAATTCTCAAAAGGACAATCAAGGGTCGAATGGGACTAAGTGTTGCGACGACACGTGGATGAATTCAACTAGACGGTTGAAAACCCACATAAAAACTTACGTGCCTTTTTGTATTCCTTGACGTGATTATTCTCCGTGTGTTATGTGTTGCGGTTCATCTAATTTCTCAACAACTACTCTGCAGTAGAGAGAAAAGGGGTTTTTTTTTTTTTGAGTTGATTATTTGAAAGAATTGATGTCTAGAACATTTAGCGAAAATCAGGTTAATTGGACTCAACAAGTTATATTGATCTTGAGAAAGGCGGATGGATAGGATTTGTCAATGTACATTTTTGTTCTTTTCATTCATTTCTCTTGACTCTCAACACAAATTTTGATGCAATCAAATACTTTTTGCTAGTCGATTACCTATAATTTTTTCGCATGGATGACTTGCGAATTGAAATTTCAAAAGTACTTCCAATGATAATAATGTTACCGTCCGTGTCTTATTTATCCTCGTATAAAGATCACATGAGATTATTACGGCTAGGATTGGACCATCTTCTTTTCTCTTTGGAGCCAGTTTGTGTGGTAAGTTTGTCAGAATTTAGTTTTGGGGAAATTATATTAAGCCCCTTCCAACTATACCTCGGTAACGAGTTGCCTCCTTCATCGTTTAACTCGGACACTTAACCCCCTTCATCTTTTATCTCGCGCAAAATGGAAGATGCCATTAACGGAATTGCTGAAATTACCAATTTACCCTCTTTCAGCCCTAAATAAGATGAGGGGAAATTACATTAAGCCCCCTCCAACTATACCTCGGTAACAAGTTGCCCCATTCATCGTTTAACTCGGACACTTAACCCCCTTCATCTTTTATCTCGCGCAAAATGGAAGATTCCATTAACGGAATTGCTAAAATTACCAATTTACACTCTTTCAACCTTGAATAAGATGATACCCTAATGATAAATCGGTCGACCACCCGATCGTCCACTCGGTCGTCCACCAGGTCGACCGCTCTGTCAACTGGCCAGTGTAAATGACCTCCAACGGCTAGTTCCCACTGTAGTTCCTACCAGCAAATTCCATACTAGCGTTCAACCCATTCTATACACGGGCAAAACTAATTCGTTCTAGCGTTGTATCCGTTCGATGCACGGGACAATTAAAAAAAGTAGGTTGTCTTTTTGGGTAACAACTACTATTTCCGGTACTTTGTTTCTGGGATGTAATCTTTATTGGAATGCATTAGATTAATCAACCAATACTCATTCATATTGTACCTAAGCCAAAGCAAGGTACTTTTCAGTCACCATTTTTTTGTACATGTGGGATAAAAAAAAGAGAACAATCAAAAGAAAACCTATTTTCTTCGACCATGATTTCTTCTTCAAACATAGGACTTCCTTCTGCATTTGCCCAATTTTTTTCTGCATTTGTTGAACTTCTTTATGCATTTGTTATTTCATTGCTTCCAACACTTCCACTCTACTTTCCAATTCATCAACCTTTCTCTGCAACTCTAACTTGCGGATCTGTAAATTCTGGGTGCTCTCTATGTTGAACTGGATGCTCTCAGATTTTGGTGGGTCAACCCAAATGAAAAAGAGTACTGCTATATACACCGACCAAAACATACCGAAACCGTACCGACGGCCACGCGCGGCCGTCTCCGGCCACCGGACGGCCGATCCGAGCCGTCCAAAAATTTTTAAAAAAAAAACCGAGGGGCCCTACGCGGGAATCAACGTCATCCGATGTGTGTAGGGTGCTTGATCTAAACACCCTATTTTTCGTGTATACACATATACACGAAAAATAGGGTGTTTAGATCAAGCACCCTACACACATCGGATGACGTTGATTCCCGCGTAGGGCCCCTCGGTTTTTTTTTTTAAAATTTTTGGACGGCTCGGATCGGCCGTCCGGTGGCCGGAGACCGCCGCGCGCGGCCGTCGGTACGGTTTCGGTCCAAAAATGGTCGGTACACATAGGATTTTCGAATGAAAAATCCACAACCAAATTTTGTCTGCAATCACAAATAAAATGCGACCTAGTGCTATATTCCATTACACACAGAGAGAGAGAGAGAGAGAGAGAGAGAGAGAGAGAGATTTTAGAGAAAAAGAGAGAGGGAGAGAGTATCGTTAAGAGGAGCAGAGAGAGAGATTTCATAGAAAGAGAGAGAGAGAGAGAGAGAGAGAGAGAGAGTGTGTGTGTGTGTGTGTGTGTGTGTATACCGTTGTATGTATTCTTGACTAATGGCTCACTAACGGATGGTGGTTAAGTGTTCGAGTTAAATGATGAAAGGGGCAACTCGTTACCGAGGTATAGTTAGAGGGGGCTTACTGTAATTTCCCCTTTAGTTTTTGATGGAAAAGTTGTAAAATTATTATTAATGGCCGCAACCCGAATCTTTTTCTTTGCTATAAGGCGTCACAGTAGAAAAGGAACACAGCCGCAACCCATATCTTTTTCTTGGCAATAAGGCGTCACAGTAGAAAAGAAACACAGCAAACCTGCGTTGAACTAGACTTGAAAAATAAATATGTACAAGAAAATTTTCCGGAAAAAAAAGAAAAGAAAAGTATTTCTACAAAATAAAATGCTGAACATTTACTGGTCCACATGATGACACGAAGCCAGTCATGGGTAAAATTGGAAGAAACCCCTTGAATGGTTAAACGGAACAAAGGTAAACGCCCAATGGTAAAGGTAAACCACCCCTTAGAATTAATTAGAACATCCCCAAAAAGTGCCTGACCGATCGGCACCCGAACTATTCTACTATTATTTACAAAAAATACCACCCATCTTCGTTTCCACTTCTACCCCTACTCCGGTATTGCACCCAACTTCGCCGTAAACCTCCGCCTCCTCCTCCTCCCGCGATCTCCCCCGCCACCTCCTTCAACCACCATACACGGCGGCTTTACCATCACCATCGGAGAAAACGGCTGCCGCCGCCGCCGGCGGCATTTTTCGCCGCTCTTCATCAACGCGGAGCTGGCTTTGACGGCCAATGCGGCCATCTCCTCCGCCTGGAGCCGGCGTCTCAGCCGACTCAACGGGAGCGCGAAGTAAAGCTGACCGAGTTGAAGCTCCTCGTCGTCGCTCACGGCCGACACGACGTCGTCGAAGTCCATTTCGTCGGAGTTACAAATGAAGCAGGACGGGTCCTTTTGTAGAATGTAGGATACCTTTACGGGGTAGGAATATTCCAGTAGCCTTCCGTCATGTAATACAAGCTTGGCTGTGGTCACCGACGTGGAGTCGCAGGAGCTGCATATGCCCATGGATGGCTGAGAGAGAGAGAAATGAAGAAATCGACACAGAGAGAGAGAGAGAGAGAGGGAGAGAGAATGAATATTTCGTGTACGTATAGATCGGAGGGGGGAGGGAGGGAGTTGGGAGGGATTTATAGAGAGATCTAGGGAAAAATTGTTAGGTGGTCTTATTGCACCGGCGCTTATTGCTCCAAAACGTTTTAACGCCGTGTATTTAAATGAGATTCACACCTAAGTACAGTATATAGAGGCTATAGACCTCCTATTTTGTAGCATTGAAATTGTTTTGGTGCTGCATGTAGTATTCAAAGACCCGCCGAATAATTAAAAAAAAATTATGGGTACTTCAAATTAACACTTGATTGTGCGGATTCACTTGGGCTGCGAAATAAATGAATTCAATTCATCTAAAACATAAGTATTGTATAGGACTCTTCAAAAAAAAAAAATTCAACATTCAGAATAATGATAAATGCTAAATTAATTCGTTCAATTTTTCAATCCCGAGTCCTGACCAAAATTTAGATGAACTACTTTTTAAAAAAAAAAACAATTGATTCAATAAATTGAGCGCTTTTATTATTAGCATGGAACTCCAATATGATTCTCACACGATTCGGTGTACGGATTTGGAAAAAAATTTCAATGTAATGGTTATTTGAAATATCTTCTCACATGATGTGAATTTAACGTATATGTAAATCTCACACCATCTGACAGAAATCTTATAAATAATCGTTGCATTGAAATTATTTTCGAGGATTTGTTGTGGATAGTATTACTAGAAGCGATCGATATGCCACGTGGTGCAGACGATGGAAATCGGAGTTTTGATGATTAGTTATTGTTGTTGGGAGAAGTGGCCAAGTGGGGGGTGGTGGGGGGAGGGGGATTTGCCAACCTGTAAGTGGTGGAGGACAGCTTGTAATGCACAGCGTCCTTTTAAACAGGGACTCACGTTTCGGGAACGGCAATTTTTACGGACGCAGTGACTGCGGAGATTTTTATTTTTACTACGAAATTAGGTCATGAACTCTGAAAGTAATGATAAGAAAAATTAAGATAATGATTTTCACACTCGTTTTTTTATTTTTTTAATATGTGAATTTAAATGTTATTTTTTAAAGTACGCAAGAGTATACAAATAAAAGGGTAATCGGTGATTCAGGGGACAGCGTGGGTGTTTGTTCTATCTGTGTCGTTCATGCTCAATACTTGACAATGCATGACTCATTTCACCTCGACTGAACTAATGAGATTTATTTGCCCGAAATGAATTATGAGCTGTCCATTGCCCAAAGGAGCAACAAGGTCCCCCATTTCAAGGAAAAAAAAAGAATGCGATTAAGAAAAAATAGAGCTAAAATCAATTACCAATAAAGAACTAGTACATAAAGTTTGGATATTATAGGTTCACAACTACGGCCAACGTGACCTTTTCAACGCCTTTTACATTTCAGAAGAAGAAAAAAAAGGTAATGTCCCGTTCGAAAGTAGACTCAAAACTTTGACTTCTTACGAAATCATACCAAATTTGCTATAGGTACATACACATATGTATTACATCGTGTACGTACGCATTTTAGACCCAAATTCCAAAATAATAATCTGAGCCGCTTTTTTTTTCCAACATTATTTGTTTAGGATTCTTCATAAAAAATAAACTCAATCCGATATCATTAAAGATATTTACAAAACATCTGATTTTGCTTAATAATCTAGGCCTAGATTATGAAGCAAATTTAGATGTTTCATACTTACCTTTATCGGTATCGGATTGAGTATATTTTTGACACGGACCCTATATAAACAAACTATTTTGAATAAAATGAAGGGCTTTGATAATTTTTGGAACCCGAGACAGGTCCAAAATGCATATGTACGCCATGTATGTATATATATGTGTGTGTACGTATTCATATACTTTTCGAAATCAGACGGATCCCGTGAATATATACTGTACAAGATAATCAAAGTCAAACAGAGAAACACAAGTGACTTTTTTTTAAGGAGAATCGCCCCAGGTTTTAATGGTCGCCAACCATATCTAACAACGACCATTCGTCGAGGAAGGGGTATAGATGATACAACCAAGAATTATGGCGTACATCATAGATAGATACAGACCTGTTTATTGGTATCAGTGATGTGAGTATTTAGAAGAAGGACCATCAACCTCATCACTCCTCTCATTAATTTGCCAGGTCATCCTTTAGGCTAGGGCCATGAGTATTGTTTAAGAATTTACAGTACCCTTTTTTTGAACATCATATTAATCTAATGACTAACTTTAAACTAAACTAAAATCTTACCTATCATTTTCTTCCCACAAACCCACGCACAACACAGAAAAACAAAAAGCTTGAGAAGTTCAAACAAACAAGATCGTTCGGATTGACTTGACTCCTCAGACAAGACGTTTGGGTTATTCGCCGGTGCAACCATGCTGCCTTGCTCGGAACCATTCTGTTCGGGTATGCCCAACTCGGACATGACCGGTGACTCGGTGAGAACCCGCGTAATATGTGCGCGCCCAACTACTTAGGTACGTACGTCATGGTGATGTAGCTCGAGGCGGTTACCGCGTGTGCAGAAAATTCATACTATAGCCAGTTCACCCATGTGCGTCTAGCCGCTTGGCAATTTATGTAATTTGTGATGTCAACCGAGACGGTTATTGTGTGTTGAGCTCATGCTAACTTGGAGGCTAAGTATGGAGGTTCTATAAAGAGGTACGCCACTTCAAGAAAGTAGTACTACTCCTTCTTCTTCCTAGACTAACTTGATCGTCGAAGGGTTATTGGGCTCGGCTCAACCCTAACGCCTTCTTGCAGGTCGCTTGAAGACGGACGAAGTGCCAACGAACAAACCAGAGGATCACACTAGATCATACCGATCAAACCAGACACCCACACACGCAAGCTAAACTAGACATCTGGTTATAAAAAAGAACGTATCTGTACATTCGTGTTTGCGTGATGTACACCTAGCGACTTTTAAATGAATGAAAAAATAATACTCCCTTTGTCCCTATTTAATTGTTCATTACGGTTTTACATGCATTTTCAACGGTCTATATCTCTCGACATATATTATGTTTTATATTTTTAAAATCATTGTCTTATACAAAAAATTTGAGATCTATCAAACAAGATTCATATTGCATATTTTTAACAATATACGTCAAGAGATATAAGCCGTGGAAAATGCATGCAAAATCATAGTAGAAAATTAAATAAGGATGGAGGGAGTAAAAAAAGTCTATCCATGCAAACTTTTTTTTGTACAGATCGTGATATGGGGGCCCCTATGGGTCTGACAAAATGATCCGAATCGTTCATTAAATTTAAAATTTCTTTCAAGGACCCACACAAAAAATCATCTCAATTCAATATTTGTAAGTGCTCGATTCAATCTTCGAAATTTTGCTTCAGATTTTAGACCCTTAAAATTAATGAAAAGTTAGGAGATTGTATCAAGCACTTACAGTTATCGAATTGAGTTGATTTTCCCTAGGAGCACTAGAAAAAATATATTAAATTTAATAAATGACTTGAATCATTTTTATAGCATCCGTAGTGGGCTCCACATTACGATCTGTGCACGATCAGTACAATAAAAAGTTTGTGTGGATAGCATAGCTCAAAATGATACGCCTGTTAGGAGTGGAGCCAGGATTGTACAGGCCCAGGATCACAGCTATGTGTACATATGGGTTTTGTGAGACCCACCTTGGGTCCCACAAAGATGATTCGAACCGTTCATTATTTTTAAAACAATTTTTTATGAAACCTTGTGAAAAATTAACTCAACCCAATATCGCTAAAAAAATTTTTGAATTTGAAGAAGTGAAATTGAGTAGTTAAGTAGTTTCGCCCACAGAAATTCAGAAAAAATACTTATCAATATCGGATTAAGCCCATTTTTTACAGGGCTTCATAAAAAAATATTTTAAAAATAATCGGTGGTTCTAATCATCTTTGTGAGACCTGAGATAAACTCCACAAAACTCATATACACATGATATATATACAAACTTATATGTACCCATAACTTTATTGAATACTATCTATGTAGTATTTGGGTAATAGATCATCAAACAATGACAATTGTCGAATTTTAATGAGGTCTTTAGCAATTCTATAATAATAATTATGAGAAAAAATTTGTGAAATACGATTAAAATTTTCCATCTATTTATAATTTGGAAAATGATATTGGTACCGACAGGGTCGGTACCGAAATTGTAGGGAGGGCTGCGCCGAGTCATCTCCGGCTACCGGGGTGCTCAAATCAAGCACCCTACACACCTCGGATGCTGTTAATTTCCGCGTGGGCCCCCTCATTTTTTTTTTCCAATTTTTAGACAATTTGGATCAGCCATCCGGTGGCCGGAGATGACCCGGCGTGACCGCCCTTACGATTTTGGTACCGACGGATCGGTACCAATAGTGCTACTCTTATGAGTAATTTTTTGCACGTCACTCATCAGTAGGGTCGAGTACCAACCCTACGTTGTGAGACCAGGTAGCTCTCACCTGTGCTCCTTTCATCAGTAGGGTCCAGTACAAACCCACTTGCGAGACCATGTAGCTCTCACCTTTTTCTCCTTTCAAATGAACCGATCACATA
Organism: Rhododendron vialii; assembly: GCF_030253575.1. Lineage (NCBI taxonomy): Eukaryota > Viridiplantae > Streptophyta > Magnoliopsida > Ericales > Ericaceae > Rhododendron > Rhododendron vialii. Next base: position 12,242,372 of record NC_080564.1, on the reverse strand, counting down.
TGCTACATTATAACCATCTCGACGTTTTTTCATTCAGTCTTTTACTTTTAAGTAGAAAAAAGTGACACTTAATTATCAATAATGAGAGATGAAATATTTAATTACCATTAAGTCTATTTTTACAAAAATACATTTACCATTAATGAAAGTATCACCCTAGGGTAGGATACTCTAGGGTTTTGTGGTTTTAAAGTACCCTAGGATTTTAGGGTACCTCAAGATTTTAGAGTTTAGTATACCCTAGAATTTAGAGTACCCTAGAGTTTAAGTTTAGGCACTTTCATAGAGCCTTAGGATTTAGGTTTAGGCACTTTCCTAGGGGTTTTAGGGTGCACTTTCCTATTATAGGATTTTAATAATTTAAGTATTTTCATAAGGTACCCGAGGGATTTAGGCATTTTTATAAGATACCCTAGAGTTTAGGCACTTTCAGTGTTTAGGATTTTAGATACTTTCATAAGGTTTTAGTGTTTCGTTAGTTAGAGGAGGCCTGATGAAAATTACTTTATATTTTCTGGACCTAGAGTAAAATGCCCCTCTTAATTTCACTATTGTTGGCGTTTTATGAAAGCCATGATTTCCTGTAGGTACTTTTAGTTTTCCTTGCCGTATAAAATTAAGAACAACGGTCTACTGATCATTTTCTTTCTATATATATAGTCGATACAAAAAGACTGAAAAGAGAGAAAGCAAACATCAGTATGCCAAGGAATGGGAGATGTTTATATCTCCCTATAGAGCGTTGCAGAGCGGTCAGACCAGTCGTGTTAAGGAAATAGAATTCCACATTGCTTGAGAGTGGAATGGGTGATCACTTAATAACATCTGGGACCTCTCCACTCATTGCCAATTGGTTTTGAGATGGACATAAAGTTTCCACATGGTATCAAAGCAGGGCCCGTTCCACCCCACATTTTAAAAATTAACAATCCACACCCCACGATGACAGACCAGCAAAAAGGCTGCGCGATGATAGGACCCAAAAGTGGCCACACGTGACAGACCTCAAATGCGGCTGCACGTGAGGGGGAATGTTAAGGAAATAGAATCCCACATTGCTTGAGAGTGGAATGGGTGATCACTTAATAACATCTGGGACCTCTCCACTCATTGCCAATTGGTTTTGAGATGGACATAAAGTTTCCACATGGTATTCATCTCAACAATCGATGGCTCAAATTTTAACTGATCAATAGATGATTCAAGTTTATATGCGCTCAAGTACGATTCGAGCCGTTCATGCTGAGATGAACGACTGGATAAACTGCTCAATGGGATGCTGCCGAGCAGCATCCCCTGCGCATTCAATTTTACTAGTGTGAGTGACGACAGTAGGGATTAGAAAAGAAATGGGAATGGAAGTTTCCGTGAAAGTGTATTCTGGGTTTATTGCATGCCAACCCACCTAGCTGCTACCTACTGCGATCATATGTCTAGTTTAGCTTTGTTGGGAACCCTACCTACTCGACAACAGTACCCTTGTATTCCCGACCCTTCATAATATTGACAAAGATCGATTTGGCCCAATGTGGATTTCCCTGTTGAAAGCTTAAAAAAATGAAAGAGGTTATACTGTAGTAATATAGGAGTATATATCTCTTCTAGTTTTCACTCTCTTTTGTTGTCTATCTATATTCGGCAAAGTTACCTATATCCCTTGCATATTAGTACAATTTTCTATTCTGGACAAGTATGTGACAAGTAAATGGAATCTTACGTAGGTTCACTTTAAATGGATATCTTAAAAAAAAAAAAATTGAGTGTCTGCTGATAAAATAAAGTGCCAATTTTTTTAAAAAATTAAAAATAATACTGTCATCTCTTGATTTTAAATGATCCCTCTTTTTTATAAATCGCAACCAAAAGTTGTTAATATTACACGATTCGTATTTATTTGGTGCTGCTTTTGCTGAATTGTTAATTGAAAATCATGACACGAATAATTTAAAGATGTCAATTTTAAAAAAAAAAAGAGCACAGATAAGTTTTTTTTTTTTTTTTTTGATATTATTCACGTGTCCTTGTTTATCTGTTTTTTTCTTTGCTGTTGGAATTTGGTATTTTGTGTACAGAAGTACCAGTACTATGATTACCTGTGAACCCTCTATGAAGCTTCATTCCGTGGGGACCCCCATCCCATAACAAATGGCCGGAAACCCCTTGGACCCCGTGAAAAGTAGCTGAGATTGACAAGGTCCTTTCGGTTTCGGCCCACCTCTATGACCAACAAACTTATCTATTGCACGGCCAAATACTTTCTCTCTTATTTTTTTAATTGATCTACAAATACTTTCCAATGCTACGGGTTTTTTTTTTTGTTTTTTACCATCCTTATCTTGTCCAGCTAGTTGTCGTTTTTAACCCAGAACCAATTTCACCCACCGCAACCTTGGGTTGCTGCATGGCTGCACCGTAAATCAAAACCTTCTTACACGTCTATTTTGCGCAAACTTTCACCCGAAGGATGACGCTAAAGAATTTTGCTCTTTACATGAGTCCAACTAAACATTTGTGTTTTGGGGGGGGGGGGGGAGGCCGAATGGGAGAGAGAGGGAGGAGTGAAGTGTGTGCTTGTGTTTTGGGCACTTTTACAAGCTATCCTTTTAGCCCATGTTCACACTCCAGCCTAAGTACAATGTGAGAACCTATTTCTAGTCTTTTTTAAGCACACTACCTAGTCTTGAATCATTGATAAGTGTCAAAATATACATATTTTGGCCATCCAATCTACATTTATTAGTCATTTATTTTGTTAATTGATTTTTATTATGTGTTTTAATGTTTATAGGTTGCTCGAGCTCGGTTTCCAATAATTTGGGTAAAACGAAGATTTTATAGAAGTTCTGGATCAAAATGCAAAATCCTTCGAAGTTGAATGGCTAATGTTTTATTATGTGAAGTCCAAGGGCCACTATGTAATTATACTTTCAATCCCTATAAAGCTAAACTTATACCTACTGAGTAAGGGAAGTGAGCAGCTTTTGTATAGAAAAAAAAAACGGACGGACAGAAAAAGAAAACAGGAACGGGGTCTGCCGATTCTTTTGTTTAGTTATTCCGAGCTCTTGTTACGTTCAAGTTTTTAAAGGTTTGTTCAGATTTTCGCACTCCGGTAATTCATATTAATTTTTGTTCTTTATTAAAGTTATTCGTTGGCATTCAATTAAGTTGTTATCTTTTATTTATTTTCTTTATCTCGCGTAATAGAAGCATGATTAATTCTAGGGTTTTATTCCTTTTATTTTTAATAATAAGTGAGTAGTTTTTCTGAGGTTTGGTCGCTGGGTAAAGGCGCGCCGCGACCCAATTAGAATTTGCCTCGCAATTTTTTTGCACATTAATTTAATTAAATAATTTAGTTGGTGAAAACTACGTCCGTTGGACAAATCCGAGGCATTGCCAGGGCTCATGTGAGCGGGAATGGGGGACCAAAACCTGTTCGCCGCTGTGTACGGGACCGGCAACCTTAGGATTCGCATTCTTCGGGGTTTCCAATTCTCCCTAAATTTAATCGTTGTTTAGAACTTTGAAAAACGAGCCGATTCTGATTTGGTAGCAAGCGCCGGATTCCCTACGATCGTGCCTCTCTTTTTAATCATTTGAGCAAGTTATCTGTTGGGTTTAGTTTAATCTCAAATCAACCGACAAGGGGTGGCTACCTAAGAGCCCATTTAAATTATAATAACCCGAATTTTTAGTCAGTACACATCACCGTCTTTGTGGATTCGACTCCGGTCTTACCGGATATTGTGCTACATCGGTCTCAGCCCTACGCTTGGGGCAACCCATTAATTTAGGACTAGGAATCGGTCAAGCAATCATCCTAGAACATGACTACAACCTAGCCTAGGATTGACTACACATGGGAAGACTACTCTCTAGCCTAAATATCATTTTATCCTTTTTTGCAAGCAAGCTTTCTTAGGACAAGACAAGACCATACCTATCATAATTGCTCATTTACCCGTTGAACAATAAATGCTAGGGAAAATATTATTTCTTGGATAATAGTCAAGACTTTTGCTATAAATAGCACCTCATCCTTGCCATTTAACTCACACCTTCCAACCTTTCAACTTCTCTCTCTAGAATCCTTGAGTTCTTACTTTGTTCTTCTTTGTTCTTAGTGTTCTTGAGTTTTTCTTGAAGTTCTTCAAGAAACTCATCCAAAGCCGCCACTAAACCACCACTCGACCACCCTCTTGATCCAAAAATTTTAGTGGTATTAATCAAGATTTAGTTTCGAGAGAAACCCTTCTTTTTCGAAACTACCGGAAGCTTACCGTAGGAAGTTACTCTGTCCGATAGCCAACTTACTTTCCGTAGTCGTACTACCGCCAAGAAGAAATGTAGAGTCCCTTGTCCACTAACCCCACATATAGCATAGAACCGTATGTTGGAAAGTAGAATGCCCTTACTCTCTAGTTCAAGGCATAAAATAGAATATTCTTAACCGTTTTTCTCTAAGTAGATAAGGTTACCTGTCACTTATAATGTTTGGAATGCATAATAGTCAACAAACTTATTTTTGCTAATGGAAGTATGAACATGTATACGTGAATTGTTTGTATTATTTGTTGAGTGATAAAGCATAAGTGATTTTCACTCTAAAGGCGTCCGTACATGTGGCGTTATGTTTTAAGTTGTGATTGAGCATGATTAATATTATAGAGTTGGATGATCTTGCTAGTTTAGTTTCAAGATTACAATGAATGATTTATATGTATGTACAAGAAAAGTCCTACCGCGGAGTTTATGCATTCAACGTGACACAAAAATCGAGAAAATAGAAACATGACACCTAGGATGTGTTAAAGGCAAAAAACGGTTTGAAAACTGCAATGTGGCCGGACATGATAGCCCATTGTGTGGTGTGTGTATATTTTTCGAAAACCCAATGGAAACTTGGATCGGTGCTTGACCGATTTCCTAGTCCTAAATTAATGGGTTGCCCCAAGCGTAGGGCGGAGATCGACGCAGCATAATATCCGGTAAGTCCGGAGTCGAATCCACAGAGACGGTGATGTGTGCTGACTAAAAATTCGGGTTGTTATAATTTAAATGGGCTCTTAGGTAGCCACTCTTTGTTGTTTTGATTGAGATTAATTAAAACTTAGAAATTAATTTAACTTTTCAGATAATTAAAAGAAAGGTACGGTCGTAGGGTTCATAGCACTCGCAACCAGTCCGGATTAACTTGCCCCATTCAACGTTCTTAAAAACATTTAACTTTATATGAAAAAAGATACCCCGCAAGATGCGAGACCCTGTGGTCGCCGTTTACCCATGCGCAGCGAAGAATGAGTTTTGGACCCCCAATCTCCCGTTCACATGGACTCCGACAATGCCCGGATTCATCCGCGGGAAGTATATTTTCAATCTAAAATTGTCTTTTTCATTGTTTGAAAATAAGAGCAGTGTCCGAACTGGCTACGATGTGCTAATCACCCCATGACCCTATCTAAACGATTACTCACTAACCATTATGCAAGAAATAGAAGAAACCTTAATTTGAAACATACTTCTATTACGCGAGATGAAAAATAAATAAATAAAAGATCTAAATTAAACAAGAACGAATGAACAACTTTTATAAAGAACATAAATTAAAATTAGTTACCGGAGTGCGAGTAATTGAATTAAACTTCAAATAGAACTTGAAAGGAAAAGAAGGCTCGGAAGAATTGGAACAGAAGAATCGTTTCTCTGGTCGAGCAGTGATCGGCTGTCAAAAATCTTCTTACGTACGTCGATTTTTTTTTCGTCGAAAGCTGCTGTTCACGTTAAAACCAATTCCTCTTTTCTTTCCATGGCCCCCATCCTCATTAAAAAGCTGCTGCTCCTTTACTTATAATCATAAAACCCTATTCTTCTACTGCCGTCCAAGTCATGGGCAAAACCTAATTCTTTTACTTAATATAAAATGTAATCAATTATAGTAGCATTTGGCCCACCATAAAAACATGTATTGGCTTCTGTTATTCTGCTACCCTTCACAATCACGTGTCCAGGAGGAACATTTTTTAAGGCTCATTTTTTGTACCTCTGGCCATAACCTTGAATGTATTCCAATATATTCTTCAAAATATCTGTAATACAAAAATCAAGAATTAAGCTCTAAGAAATAAAATAAAAATAGATTTAACAAGGATAAATTAAGAGGCGCGTATGTGAACATTTACGCGCTTATCAATCGGTGGAACCATTGTGGTATACTCGGGAACCCGGAGCGGCAGAACCGAGGGATGAATTGTGGATTGGTTATCCACGGATAGGAGCCAACACAATTGTTTTAATGATTTTCGAAAACCCAAATGGGAACCCGGAGCGGCGAAACCATTGTTGGATACTCAGAAATTCGGAGCGGTGGAACCGAAGGTTTTGAATTGTGGATTGGTTATCCGTGGAGAGGAGTCAGAGCCAAATTCAATGTTTTTTTGTGTGCCAATGGGAACCCAGCGCGGCGGAACCATTGTGAGGATACTTGAGAGACCGGCGCGGCGGAACCGAGGTTGGGTGTGTTAAAACGATTTTGAAAATGTTGATTTAGTAAATGAAATGTGAAAATAGTGACACGGTTGTGACATAGGAGAAACTCAGGAAATCAAAGACACCTACGTTAGTTTGGATAGTGAATGTGGATGTGTCATTGTTAACTGTTTTGTTAAATATGCATGAACTATGTGGAAATCATTAAATTTGCGATCTATTGGTTGTAAGTTAAGAGTCAGTGTGTATGAGTTATTTTATTGAGCTTTTGTAGCTCACGGTGTTACCTTTGATGATCCTGACATATTAAATCGGTGGCGATGTTGGTATAATGTGTCAGATTTGGTAGATGAACAGGATGAGCTGCACACCTTGAAGACTTTTGGAGCCAAAGATCTGGCTAGGTTGGAAGAGCAGGCAGAGCTGTAGTTAAGAATCTTAGTTTCCCTTTCCTTGTGTAATAAAAGTACTCCCATAAGAATTATGATGTAATAATAAATCAGACTCTATTTTAGCTTTTCAATGAAATCGTTTATTTAACGTACCCAAAATTCGAGGCGTTACAACGATTGTCTCAATTTCGTCCCTCTAGTTTCAATTGTCTCAATTTCGTCTTTGTAGTTTGTTTTATGTTCCAAATTGGTAAAATCGTTAACACCGTTAATGAAACTAACGGAAAAATATGATTAAAAAATTAAGTGCTCAAATTTTCAATCTGATTGAATCAGTGCGAAGATCTTATTTTTTTTGATCATTTTATCCTAAATGGTCGTAATGAATTTTTGGCTCTAAAGGCCTTTCAACGAGCACCCGAAGACTCCTTATTTAGTTTTAAGGCTTTCTTAGGGTGCTCATTGAAAGGCCTTAGAGCCAAAAATTCATTATGACCACTTAAGATAAAATGATCAGAAAAATAAGATATTCACACCAATTCAAACGGATTGAAAATTGAAACACTTATTTTTTACACCGTTTATATATTAAAAAATATAGTTAAAAAATTAAGTGTTCCAATTTTTAATCCGTTTGAACCGGTCCAAAGATCTTATTTTTCTGATCATTTTATCTTAAATAGGCATAATTGATTTTTGGCTCTAAAACCTTTCAATGAGCATTGTAAGAGAGCCCCAGAAACTAAATAAGGAGTCTTCGAGTATTCATTGAAAGGCCTTAGAGCCAAAAATTCATTACGACCATCTAGGATAAAATGATCAAAAAAATAAGATCTTCATACCGGTTCAACTGGATTGAAAATTGGAGCATTTAATTTTTTAATCATATTTTTCCTTTAGTTTCATTAACAGTGTTAACGATTTTACCAATTTGGAACGTAAAACAAACTACAGGGAAGAATTGAGACAATTGAAATTAGATGGACGAAATTGAGACAACCGTAAAACTAGATGGACGACTACGAAAATTTGCCTTTTTTTTTTTTTGCATCCATTGTACCTGTAATAATAAATTAAAATGATTTCACCAATACTTTGCCCTACTCCTTAACAAATGAATGTATCCTTTCATGATTTTAGTGTCTAAAAAAAAGTAGGAATGTGTATCAACTTACCAAGAGTGTCATTGAGATAGAATGAGCTATTTTTCATAGCCCAATCAGTGTAGTTGAATTCAAACTGTCATTTGGTGGATCCACCAACACTAATCTTGTTGGGCCCAGATCCAGTATTATTATTCTGGTGTTTGGCAAACTAGTATGTGTAATTAAACCCAAAGTTTTTTTTTTTTTTTGATAGGCAAAATTTTATTAGAAACGAGGAGAGGGAAAGGGAATCCAAAAAAAAGTTTGATAATACATCACAAAGGCTGAAGCCCAGCCCATAAGGTCCAAAACAGGAGTCCAAAAAAAATACAATCTAACCCACCCGGAACCCAAATATATAACAAAGCCCAAACAAAACAAACAGGCCAAGGAAGACCCACCCGACAAACCCAACCCCACAAAGCCCAAACCCACTCCCAAACTGCCACCACACGAAACACCGTAAGCGTCACCATCCAGCCAACACCACCACCTAACCGCCTCGCCGTTAAGCAGATTCAATCCCTCCCAAAGTTCCAGCGTTGAGTAGCGGAAATGTTTCTATCCGCCATTCCAACAGCTACCATAGAAGCAGCAGTTAGTAGCAAAACGAGCACTTGTGCTTGTTTCAAGCCCATCTTTGTAATTTTGACACTTGAATATTTTTGAACTAGAGGAATAGATAGTGAAAATGTAGGTGGTGGAAATGAAGGGCTGAGTTGATGGGGTTTTATAGGGAAATTTAGATTCAAAAGGTGAGTGGAAATGTGTTACACGGAGCCGAAATATGTGTCAAATATTTTACCTCAGTTGGGTTGGCAAGAGATTGGAAAATATGTGAGAAGTTCATTTTTCTTTTGTAAGTTTGTTGGACTTATTTGTTTTTTGATTTTGGACTTTCACTTCCTATGTGGGTTTACAACACAAGGTTTACTATGTCAACTATCACCACAAATCTAGGAATGCTGCATGAGAAAAAAAATAAAATAAAATTCACGGCTCATAATCGTTTACGGCGCTAATAGCGGCCGTCCAAGAGTATTTTGGATGTTCCAAATATTAATAAAACTTTTGCAGGAAAATTATTTTAGCCATGATTGTTACTGTAAAGAAGCTTTAGCCGTGAATAAATTTTTCTCATGCTTTATACACACCTCTCTCTCACATGTGTGTGGGTCCATGCATATGTGAGAAATGTGTGATTAGTAGGTGTGCTCCTAGATACAATACTTTTTTTTGAACAGTACTTGACATGGACCATTTTTCAAAAGAGTGAAGAGATTTAGCTATTGTTCTTGAGAAATGGCCCGACCAACCAAATTTTTGTTCGAAGCTTCCCAAATCCAACTAGAAGTTGGTCATGTAGATATGTAAATGATTATTCATTCGATACCACTAATGATACATATACTTTTCATAAATACTTCCGCACATTCATATGGGTTGAGAGCCCCACAGGGATGCAGTGTGTGGGGCCTTCTGCGCATACAAGTATGTGTAAAGTTTTTATCTATAAGTGTGTGTACCACCGGCAGAATTGATTTCTTTAGATCAAATTATAATTAAACGTATTCAGTGGTACTACTAACACATACTATTGTTACACACACAGGGGCCGCACGCATGTGGCACACTAGTACTGTTTAGTGTTCCATTACTCTTTTTTTTTTTTTTTGGGTAATTATCTACTCAAATTTTAGGCTTGAAAATTACCTGATATATGTAAGACGGAAGACAACATGTGCGTCACAATGAAGTTCTGAAAAGCAAAACAAAAATAATAGTGAACTACAAATGGTCGTTAACAAATTAATAACAAGTTGATTCAAAGTCCACATGCCTATGGTTGGGTAATCTGCCATTGCCTCAACTTGCAGAAATTTTTGGGTGCCGAGCATTTTCAGTTCAAAGTCCGAGCAATTTCATGTATGGGCCTGCTGCGCATACAAGTATGTGTAAGTTGAACTTGCAAAACTTTAGCATCATTTTAGCTATAAAATAAAACCAATTATATGCTGAGGCGGCTACACATTATCACTTGGGGGGTCACATGAACACCCAAACATTTTTCTCAAACGAAAAGAATTTGTAAGCCACATATTGGGACATGTCATGTGGTCTACAACTTGTAATTTAGCGAAAACAGGGCCCACGTAATCCATGTTCGAGAAATACATCCAAGCAGTGTTTTTTGTGGCTTTCTGTTCATTAATTAAGAGCTCAAGAGAGATTGGACGGCCTATTGTGACCCTGAGGACAGAAGACAAGGTTATGCCTCCAACAGGGGCTACGTCCTCAGCTTAAAAATTGGACCGGAACCATTCACTTTATAGAGCACGAGCTCAACAATCCTGCAAAAAATCAAGTACTAACAAGATCTATCCTTCCTCTGCTGCCAAACTATCAAAGCCAAACTATCAAACAATATTTGGCGAAAAATTAAATCCAGCATCATTACATCGCATTGGACTAGTTTTGACTTTATGAACATCAAAAATTAACTGTACAGTTCCAATGTTGCTTTGAAATGGCGATTTCAACCATTGAAAAACATACAAATCCAAGCAACCAATTTTTTTGCCCCTAAACATGAGCAATTTGATTTTTATTTGATTTCTATACATGGCTAAAGCCAGGTTTTTTCACAAGTTATAGAGAAGGGAGAAGCCAAAGATTGAAGAGAGAGGAGGCTAACGATAGAAACCAAGACAAGAAAGTCATAGCAGCGGAGAGTTGATATCTACTGCACATCCTTGAACGGCAGAAATTCGTGGAATTGATCAGCACATTCGTCACACTGGCCGTTGAGCACGCTGCAGCAAGTGACAGAAACGAGAGTACCTGTTTAATTTGTACATCAATATTATGTGAAGAAGACTGAAGTCAAATGATTTTCATCTTTGAAAACACGAACTTGAAGAGGTATGCTACAAAATCAAATTTTAAAACCAAAGATAATAAGAGATATTGAAGAGTAAGATGCAAAATTTAGTCATTTTGTTCTCCTATTATCTTCCTTTCTAGTAGTACATCCCTTTGGATATCCATGAACCGAGCACAGCCTAATGAATGGAAAGCAGCACATACCCAATCTCCTACAACGATGATCGACATTACTCCTGGCTGACGAGACGGCCGTTTAAAAAAGACAGAATACACATCCACTAGCGCCAATGTCAAGCTCCATGGGGTTACTAAACCCATAATTGTTACCAAGAAGCTGCAAGATAACATGAACAAGTTACAGAGAGAGAGAGAGAGAGACTTGATAAGAATTCATGTTGACTGTGCAAATTGAAGTCAACGATATATCTTCTTGTTGTCCAGCTAGAGAGAAAAAAAATTTGAACTTCGTAACAAAGAAATTCGGAAAGAAGGAGAATTTCTATCCAAGTGTGTTCCTCACCATCTAATTTAAGACTCCTAAAACCGCGTCCCAAATAGCTACAAACCTCAGAGGGATGATGCTCCAAAAGCAAGGGATAACTGTAAGACCTAAAAGCCCAAAAGTACGGTTAAATGGAGAATTTTTTTCCTGCTTAGTAATTTTAAAAACTAAGTTACCCTTTGCCTTGTATGATTATATCTTGTTAATTGTCGCTCTTGTTGTAGTAAAGTTGTGCAACCCCGTATCATCTCTTAGGCTCTTATTGCTTGAACGCAGGGGCTTCTTGTGACTTTTCACAACCATAGGTTGGATATCTCAACCATCAAAACAGCCCTCCCAAAAATCCATTGCCAATTTTACAGATATCAATCAGGAAGCATAAGTTCCGAAGAGTTGTTCAGTGAAAATATTAACTAAATGTTCAGTGAAAATATCAACTGACACTGAAACTCAGAAGCAGTAATTAATTAGTAATTTTCTCTTGAAGAATCTTCTTAAGAAGCAACCATACAATGGACTGCATTATGGAACTGTTTTAGTTTGGATGTGTTATTAACCAAAGCAGATCAAACTATTGGATTTCTAGTAATGCATAGGCTCCAGGTGTTAATTCAAAGACCTAACAGAAAAAGAACCTCTACGTCAATGCTGCAGCCGGGCAAATACAACCCAAAACCAGTTACTTAAGGAAGGCAAATCCACCAAGCTTCTTAACTCATCAAGGCTCAAACGTGCAAACACACAAGAATCTGGTGCTAGGACTCATCCAAAATAATGGTTCAACAATAGGCAATCATGCGGGGGGGGGGGGGGGGGGGGGGGGGGCGGCGGCGGGGCGGAAAGGCAGCAAAAAGAGAAATTACAAGGAACATAAAATGTGCACTTTTTTTAGGGTAACTAAAATGTGCACTTATTATGTCTCTATACGCAAATGACTCTCCTCTCTTCCTCCTCCAACTCGAACAAATTCTGCTAGTCCAGGCCATATTGGTCAGATTACGAGATAAGCCCAAATGCTGCCATTGGCTTCATGCTCCGCAAGAATTTTCTACACTAATCCTCCCCAACATCTCTCCCACCATCTTTTCTGCTTAAAAGAGAAATCAACACCACAATGGTTCCACACGCCAGTCTATTACATCTTCAGCCTCTAAAAATAGGAATCAAAGTGGTGGTGAAGCCAATCTTAAAGCCCCTACTTATCTTGTTTTGGATCCTTCTGCTCTTAGTCTTCAAATATTTGTCCTTGATACAGACCAGCTTAATCCACTTGTTTCAAAGATGCACCTTCAAAATAGGATGTACCCATTCCAACACTCCCCAACGTTCACACAGATTGTAATAACCACACATCACCATGAAAGCATTCAATTCAAAACCAATCAGCAAGGAGTGGAGAGGCCGCCCGGATTCATATATTAGGTTTGACCGTTATAGTGATGAAAGTGGGCAAGCTCCCACAATGCCCCGCACATGCGCTACCTGACCCGAGCGAGGAGACGTAAACAAAAGATCCATAAATAGGGATTATCACAAAGAAATATGGTACAATTAAGGTACAAACAACGGGGAGACAAAACAAGAGTCTTGTCCAAAGGCCTCTGAACGCATAGCTCTGATACCCTGCTAAAGCATGCAACTCAAAACCAACTAGCAATGAGTGTTGGGGCCGCGTGGTCTCATATAAGTTTTGTATGTTATAACTCCTCGCTGTTGGACAAGCTATACCAATTACCATCCTTTGACCGTGCCTTGAAGTTCTAACAGATTGTAGCAGCACAGGTCAAGTAATTTTACCAACAAACCTTTACCCAAATCCACTCTTCTCCCCCAAGTTTCACACAGTTACTTGCTTATCTTAAAGCCATTAAAGTCTGCTATGATACTACCCTATTCGTTGCTTCACCTCTCAATTAAAACCAATGTCTTTGAAGGCAAATGGGCAATGCGAGGCGTAGGCTTCAAGAAGTGTAAGCATGCAGAATTTTAACTTCAAGTTTAGTACATTCGTGAACTTATCTATCTATAAATTGCAAAAAAAGATAGAGCAATAACAATGCTAAGTAAAATTTTAAAACACTCTTTTGAAACTAGAAATACATTTCGACTCTAGTAGTGTATGTATAAAATAAACATGGCAGCTTGAAAGAGAGGGTAAGATTGTGAAGACCTATAGGCAATGATGTTCCGAAAACGTGTACGCCTCACATTAAATGCTTAAAAATGCACAAAAGGCACACCTTGAGGGATCACCGCATAAACAAGCATAAACAAGGCTTAGGTTTTCGAGGGTAAGGGAAAATTTTGAAAGCCTTGAGGTGAATGCAAGCCTCAAAGAGAGCCTCAACTTAGCCCTTGAAAACATTCACTCAAGGTGGTTTCATGTTAACCAATGTACCAGCTGACATCTCCAATAAGCCAATCTGCTCAAGAACTCTTACCCAATTCAGAATGTATGACATGATTTGCAACCATAATATGTTCTATATGTCGTCAATAGTCTTCCCATTAATCAAGTGTTGCAATCCACAAACTTAAAGCTAACTGTGTTTGTTAGTTGTTGAGTATCTATACCTGCTGATAATCAACCATTCAAGATAGTTTGCCTTCCTAATGGCCAAATCGAACTAATCCTTTTGCACAGGGCATAACCGTAGGCCATGAAGACTAGAGCTTCTATGTCTCACCCTTCAGTGACATAAACAAATACCTTGCAAGTAGATCATAGATGCCTTTTGTACTACTTTTTGCACATGCTCTGACTGCACATGGGTTTTAAGCAAAAATAAAATACTCAAACTACGAAGTCCTTTAGTTTTGATGATGTCTGGAATCATAGACATCAACAGTTTTTTTTGGACATCAACAGTTGATACACACCAAAGCAAATAATAGGAATGTAACGGAGCAAAATCTAAACTAAACTCGGTTTAGAATTAGACCATACTGGAGAACAATCAGGTTCAACCATAGGAAGTCCACTATGATTGGAAATCCGACAGCTGAACCTAGCCTCTTCTAATTTGCCAACATGTCTATTTTGCTTAATCTGATTTTCATTATCTATCCCCCTTCCCAATTCTTGAAGATGACCCTCAAAACTCTCACTTTTTCTTTTGTCTCCATAGTTCACACCCTATAGAAAGCCAAACGAAAAGAATAAGAGTACATACATGGGGTACATACCCCCGCGTACATACGTCTTTGGGACCCATAATGGGTCTCACAAAGATGATCCGAGGCGCTGATTTTGTTCAAAATATGTTGTTTGGATCCCTGTAAAAATATCAGGTCATTTGGAAATCGATGAGAGCATTTACGAAACATCCAACTTTGGTTAAATTCTAAAGCAAAATTGGATGTTTCGTAAATGCTTTTACCGATATCCAAATGAGCTGATATTTTACAAGAACCCTAAACAACATATTTTGAACAAAATGAGCGGCTCGGATCAATCTTTGTGGGACCCAAAATGGGTCCCAAAGGCGTATATACGTGGGGGTATGTTCCACATGTATGTACTACATTTCACTTTTTGACAACTTTCCTCTATCGACTTTTTTTGAACAGAAAAATCCAATTCACTTGCACCATGACCATCTATACCTGAGATTCACCCATATACGTCGAACACCGTATAATCCGCCTAAACCATAACCAAGATTAGCTAGAATTGGAGTCCGAAAACAGAGAAACAAAAATGGGTATTCAAAATAACGAGAAAACAAGAAACCATCAAATCAAAACCCAATTGAGGAATGAACGATCAAAGGGATAAAAGTAAAATTTTACAGAATTACCAGAAAGAAGTATAGCTATAGAAGTCAATGTCAAGGCACATGAAGAGGAGGGAAGCGATAGAGAAGATGGCCTGCCCCAGTCGCAGAGCCAAGCTGGCACTCGTACCCAAGGCCCCCGGCATTTGGTCCATTTAGCATGCGATTGCAACCCTTCTCCTTTTCCTTGTCCTTGTTGTGTGAGAGTGATTATTCTCGTCATAGCCATTCAGTAGTCTGAATTCTCCTCCACGCCAAGTTGGTCATCTGATGGGTTAGAATTTTGAGAAAGAATAGATTGGGTCGGTATGTTTAAGGTGATTTGAAATCTGAATTGATGAAGTTTTGGGTAGGAAGGGAATTTTTCTCGGGGAGATTGCGGAATTGGTGAAGGCGGTAATGTTTCGCTGTCTTAACAAAGTCGGCGTAATAAATGGTCTGGTTACGGTTGGGAGACTTTTTCGTCCCTCATTTTATTTACAGAAAGTCTACACACACATACAATCTGTGCACAGATTGTGCACAGATTTTGATGTGGGGCCCACCACGGGTCCCACACAAATCATCCAAACCGTTCATTAAATGTAAAATATTTTTTCAAGGGTCCCCGTAAAAAATAATCTCAATCCGATACCTATAGATACTCGATCCAATCGTATAACTTTTCATTATCCGAAAATCTGAATGAAAAGTTAGATGGTTGGATGAGGCACATATAGGTATTGGATTGAGCTTATTTTTTACGGAAACCCTTGAAAAAATGTTTTACATTTAATGAACGGCTTGGATGATTTGTGTGGAACCCGTGGTGAGCCCCACAACAAAATCTGTGCACAATCTGTGCACAAAAATCTGTGTGAATAGCACAGCTCACTTTTATTTAATCAGGGTAATTACTACTAACGTAGAAGTATCTTAATTGAATGGCCTACGAGTAGTCGAGTACTTTGGAATCTTTGGCATAAATTTTGGTGGCTTTCTTTAAGTAAAAAATTTATCTTAATTCCCCACTACATTATGGTCAAGCTTTATATAATTCTAACGTTGTATCCCGTTCGTTGTATGAGACAGTGAAAATACAGTGGAGTGAATTTTATTCGTTATCTTGGAACACAAAGATAGTTGTTAAAATAATTCATTGTATGTTTAAATAAAAAAAATCATGACCAATTAAAGGAGAAAATAGAAAGAGAAGTCCTTAAAACATAAATAAATTCAACAGAAATAGTAAAATGGTGTGATTTTAGTTTACATTAAATACAATAATTGACTCTCCCCTGAGTCCCCTCTATTTTTTTTTTTTTTAACTCCCCACTGGCCTTGTGAGACTTCAATACATTTGTATAGAGTACTAGTGCTAGTTCGTTCCTACGACACTATGCTGGAAGGGGATGGTAGTTGTGTGATTTAGGTGAAAACAATGAGCACTTAACCTGGAAGTGAGAGAATGCACTAAAGCCTTTGGATCAAATGAATCTAAGTCGTTCTAACAACTTATCTCTACACGTTTTTATTTTATAATAGAGATAGATTAATTATTCGTTTCCATGAAAGAAATAGAAAAAGTACAAAAACATAGGCTGGGAAAATTGCATATAAAATGGCGCTTAAAAAGTTGAACCAAATTCAATAAGTAATTAAACGATAAACAAAAACAAGAAACGGCGCTAAAAAATGGTCAAAAAAAATTAGGCACTTCCTTATTTTAACGTTGAATCCTCTGGCGTGGGGAGCTGGACATTCGCAGCCCACGGTCCGTGGGAAAAGATATTCCAAGTGATGCCACAATCTCATCATTGAATATTTGAAACCACGTAAAGTGGGCCCTTCAGCATTTTTATTTTTTTTCCAATTCTATCATGATCGAGGTATTAGTAAATTAGTCCACAAAAAATTTTAGAGGCTATTCATAACCCAAAATATCAAATACCCACGACGGATCTCGAACCCTGGCCTCCTACGTAAAGCGGACAAGAGTTACCAACCGAAAAAGAAACCCATAGTACTACTACTACAACTAATATATCTCTTGAATAAATAAATAACCACAAAAAGAAAAAACCATAGTACCACTACTACTAGTATATCTCTTGAATAAAAAAACCACACAATCTGAACTTCACCATTTTTCCGTCTTGAAAAAGAAAAGAACTTCACCACTTTTATAGTAAAAAAAAACAACTCTGTTTTGTATTCATTGATGATATCAAATAGCTTTGAAGGAGGGCAAGAGGATAATTCTCAAGTTATACATACCGATTGCATATTAACCATCCGGAAAATGGTAGGGATACATCAATGTGTCACACCATAGCCACACTTCTCTCACAAGCATGTGTGGAAATTTCACAATAAATGCCAGGAATCCACATATATGTGAGAGAGGTGTGGTTGAGGCGTCTCCCTTAACCATCCACTTCATCTAAGCTTAAGTTTAATCCTATTGGTAGATGAAACCATACAAAAATATATCATCTTTTATTTCCTTTTTTAATTATAAATTTTCCCCTTAATTAAATTTCTCCCTAGATGTTCACTTTATTCCACCCTATAAATCTTTAAAAAGGATACGCATGATCGTAACTTAAGCATATGGAGTATAATAACCTTTACACTTTTGCTCTTCACCCCTCCTTAGATTAGTATATGTTGGTTCATTCAACTTCTAGTCTTTGAAAAACAATTAGGTCAATGGTTGATTGTTGGTTATATATAGAGGAATGACTCGTAACCAGTCCTTTTTCATTAAGGGATTCCCACTTCAAATTTAAATACTGATTTCCAAATCATCAACGTTTTTACAAGTTTCTTTCATACGTGTACACCGATATTTTAATTTATATATATCGGCGCTGGTGGAGGAGTTCTTTTTCTTGTGCAGTCAAGATGAATAATAAAAGAAAAGCACATTAAAAGAGAAAAACCCAAAAAAAGAAAGTGAAAAGAAAAAACGATCTTGCTATTGTCGATAAACATATTAAAAGACAAGAAAAACATGTATTTCTATGCACTTTTTACATCTTTTAATATACATTCACACGCCTACTAACGCCAGCCTATTGGGCTGATTTTAAAATTTTTCAAGAAAGAAAGAAAGACC
The DNA here is from genome assembly GCF_030253575.1 of Rhododendron vialii. Taxonomy (NCBI): domain Eukaryota; kingdom Viridiplantae; phylum Streptophyta; class Magnoliopsida; order Ericales; family Ericaceae; genus Rhododendron; species Rhododendron vialii. Next base: position 12,224,082 of record NC_080564.1, on the reverse strand, counting down.
CACTGGCAAGTGGGCATTTTAATACCGTTATTACTGTTAGAAGTACAGGTCTTCGACTTATTATCCAGTGATCTTGTGGTGCTCCAATACCTTTTTCCACTCCACATTTCTGTTAAGGGTAGTATATACTTAGTACTAAACCTCACACAAATATGTGGTAAATAAGGGTGTTGGAGAATCACGTGATGGTGGCTCAAGATCACCCAATAATTTTTCCTTCCACCCATGCCCCCTATTGTTCTGACCCTTTGTAACCTCCATTCTAAGAAGTGTCGAAGGGATGAATGTCCATGCGGGTATATAAAACAACACTATGCAACACGAACAATCAAAAGGTTACATATCGATGCCGAACACATATTGGACACTTATTGGATACTACCACTTTCCGGACATACTCCAAATATGTTTTCGGCGCTCAAATCTAAAGTGTCTTATTATTTTTCAACTTTTTTCCTTTGGAAATTCTGGATACTATAAAAATGCTAAGACACACTCGATCAGAAAAAAAGAGAGGAGAAAATAACGGCCAATGACGTGTTTTGATAATTAATACCCAGCAATGACAAACTAAGAACATTTGTTAATGCTGAAAATGTCATTAGCGGGTATTAATTATCAAAACACGTCCTGGGCCGTCATTTTCCAAAAAAGAGAGTCAAGGGCATTAGACAAAATAGTAGACTTTAATTAAAACACAAGTCTTACTTTGAAAACTAAAGTGTCTTAGTATTATTTTTCAACGTTTGTTCTTTGGAAACTCTAGGGACACTAAATAAATGCTAAGGCACACTCGAGACACTTTAGGGACACTATAAAAATGCAGCTCTGGATCTTCTGTTTGAGAGCATCCACATTGTAATAAGTAAATGAGTTTGAATAATCAAACTTAACAACAATATTCAAAAAACACCACATATTGTAATAAGCAAACTTACAAGTCTTTTGGTAAATAATCAAATTTCACTCATTCCATAACCAAACTTAACAACTTTTATCAATAACTAAAATTCAATAACCAAACTTAAACTCAAAACTCAATAACTCAAAAACACCTCACATTGGAATCGTCTCATTGAGACGAATAATTTGGTGTGGTCGGGTGCGTAATTGAAATTCGTTTGTGATTGGACAAATGTGCATTTTGTATTGTGGGAGGTTTTTTGGTTAGGGATGGAAAAATAACCAATGTGGAGGTAAAGGTTGTTAAGTTTGATTATGAACTAAATGGATAATCAAATGCTGACGTGACACATTTTGATTATTAATTTTGATTATTACCATTGCGGATGCTCTGAGTGGCTCTGTCCGACCTCTCCATGGCGCCATTTTGGATGAAACGGCAGTTATTCTCTTCAATTAGATGAATTAGTTCTAGGGCTCATTTAGGGCTTTCGTTGAAAGCCTTAGACTCAAAAATTAATTATGGCTCTTTATGATAAAATGATCAGAAAAATAAGATCTTCAAACCGGTTCAACCAAATTGAAAATTGGACCACTTAATTTTTAAGAGTGTTTATATATTAAAAAATATGGTTAAAAAATTAAGTACTCAAATTTTCAATCCGTTTGAACCAGTGCGAAGATTTTATTTTTATGATCATTTTGTCCTGAAGAGTTAGAATTAATGTTTGTCTCTAAGACTCTAATTAAACACAAGGAAGTCTTACTTTTGTGTGACGGGTGATGATTATTAAGACACATAAATGATAAAATGCTTTTTGTTGAAATATTTTTTTGAACGATGTAGCGATAAATATGACTCAAAGTACATATGTTGTAAAATATTCACTATAAAGGGAAGTCAAGGGTGTATAGTATATATTAAGAAAATTGAGGGCAATTTAGTATTTTCTGCGAATTAGCAATATATGGTGTTGGTACTGAGAAATTAAGAGGTGTGAATAGAATTCACCTCAAACTAGGAATATGGGCTAGAGATTAACAGATCTTCAATCCAAAGTTTTTTTTTTAATCCGCCTTCAATCTAAAGTTTTATTCTCTATTTTTCTAAATGGAATGGAGATCTCCATTTCAAAGAATAAGATTGAAATTCAATCAAAACCCAAACTTAGTAATTGATATGTCATATTGCCATAACAAGTTTTAAAACCTCGTTTGATTGCTTTCAAATTTTACATAAGAATCATCGATATGTCGGTACTATTGCACTATCATTGATTCAGACGGAGATCTCAGATCCATCTACGAAATTTAGAGGATTTAAATCGATCAAATGCTCCATTAGTTTTCTAATTGAATCGTATAATTTTGAAATATAACATTTTCGATATCCGATAATTTAATTAGCATTTCACCTGACCCAACCCCCATTCTCACTGTTCTTTTGAGAATTAGAGGTGTTCTTTGACAAACTCTTGCGCCATCATTGATTTATCATAATTTAAGGGAATTGATTCTGGCACTTCCCATATTGATTATTGCACAATGAGTGTCAAAATCACTCCCCTAAATAAATTAGCAGCACTAAAATTTTTGGGGGGTTCTTTGAGAAATTCTTGGTCTGATTTTGAATTGTTTCAGAGGTTGAATACCTTCGCTTACATTTTCGCTTTTACTATAAATAAAGAGCACATATGAAGTCTACAGGAGGAAATATTTGAGTTTGGAACATCAAATTCTGCCCAATATGGCCTTGAAGGCCAAGCTCCCATCCAACCTGTTATCCTCCGGTTTGGCCTAGTTTTGGACCGGTGTGGGCTCAAAACTCGGTCCAAAAAATATTAATAGCCCTGAATCCCTGATTTCATTGAAATTGCAGCCGTACTAAAAAGTTTACTACTCCCCCGGTCAAATGGACCGTGAATTATTTTCACCGTGAATGGTGTAAAGCCGAAATCATGAAATTATATCTCCTCCGGATAGTGCCACGTTATCATCCTTATCTCCATGCATATGAGTAAGATTCGATTCTCGTAAATATTCATTCTTCTTTCTAATTTTTTTAGAATAGAATAGGTTATGATTAACGAATGAAAAAAAAAAAAAAACACAACCCCCTCACACTGGATCAAAATGAAAGTATATATATTTTTTTGATCAGTTCAAAATGAAAGTAGTTTTTTTTTTTTTTATCCGCAAAATGAAAGTAGTTACTACAGTAACTTACTACTAGTACTTAGCATATTACGGTCCCACCCAATTTCCACGGTCGAGATCGTACCCTGTTAAAATTTCTCCCGAGTAAAGAACCAACAAAAGGTAGCAACAATTCCAAGAACCCTAATTTGTTTCTCTATCGCAGTTTTTGAACTCCGCCTGAAGCGCTACGAAAATCCATCCTCCAAACTCATTCAGCTCGGAAATTGCTCCAACAATCACTTACCAACGACACCAATGAAACGTCCCTCTTCGGTCGGAAACCCTGATACCACCGACTCCCTTGTAGGTTCTCTACTTCATTTTCTCTCTCTGAAGCCCTAATTTCTCTCTCTCTCTCTCTCTCTCTCTCTCTCTCTCTCTCTCTCCACTTCATTGAAGCGTGTTATCTGTGCTCTTGAGCTTAAATTTTGCCCCTTTGGATTGAGCTATTAAATGAAAAAGAAAGGATTAGAGTTTCTTGCAAAATCACTATTTTGGATTGAGTTACTTTGGTAAAAAAATGAAGAGATAAGTACAAAACAGATATTTTTTGATCGGCTAGTGTGATTTCGTGAGAAAGGGCTCCCCTTTCTTATCTCATTCTTTCTCACAATCCACAGTGGTAGGATAGTTGGTGGTTTTTAGATCTTATGAATATCAATACTTGTGAGCACGTATGGAGCGGGGACAGAAGCACGATAGAAGGAAAGACCTGGTCTTGAGTTCAGTTGCTTGGTCTCCATTTTCAATTTCTGTAGTCAATCAGGACATGGTCCTTTGGTGAATATAGTTCCTCTTTGCAGTGATTTTTCAAATGTCGAACGACGTCTAGCAACAATGGTCGTGCTAACTATCTCTATTTTGTAAATTTGGAGATTTCTTAACGTTGGCTTCTACTTGCGTCATTCTGAATTCGTTTATTTTGTTTGAATTCTAAGCACAAGTTTTCTGCTTCTCATAAAGTGACTGTGTGTCTTAACTTTCAATGAGAATAGATTCTATTGTGCTTTCATAGTTGGGGGGATTGCATGGGTTATTTTTGAGTGCGAAGCAGAGATACATTGGACGACGGGGTGCTGCCATTCTATCTTGAATCTAAGAGTGTGTGCGCATGGAAAGTAGAAAAATGATGTAAGAAACCAGTTCTTGATACCACTGCCACTCATTAATTGGTTTACCAAAGTTAGAAATTTGTGAAGGCAGAAGCTCTCTGTTCAAGTGATAGAATGATGCCACTGTCGACTTGGAGTGCTCAATATCTCCTATTCTGTCCCCGTAGTGTAAAGGGTTTCCAACTACATTGTACGCAGTTGTGAGCAGGGACATTCTAATGTGTAGTGGTTAATGTCAATCTGGAAAAAAGTGTTGTAGTGATTACTGGCACAAATGTCGAGAAGATAAACCGTGAATAATAAAAATTCTGAAAAAAAGAGGAAGGTGCAGCACTTTTTCATTGAATTTGTCGAATACCTAATTCAGCTTAAGTTCGAAAGTTTGATATCTGACTTCAAACATTTGTTCGTCGCTATTAATAATTGAGAATGTGCCAACGGACATCCCAATTGTTGAGATTGCCTTCTCCAACAAAGAAAATTAAGGTGAAGTCTGCTTAACAAAACTTATCAACATGTAAACTCTGAATACTACTGATCACATAGCCCCCCACCATCAGAGTTAGAATTCAATGTAATATAAGTTACACACTTCGTGTGATATCCTCAACCTAGGACTGCAGATTAAACATTGTGTCGGTGTGTGGTACTCCGGTACAATGCACTAAGTGGCTTTGCTAGATATCTGTCCGCTGCTTCTTTCTTTTTCTTTTTTTCCACATTGTAGTCGGAGGTTTCCCCGACTCCTCATTGAGTTGTTTATTATTCTGCTGTGATTTTGCAGTTCCAGAGTAATAAACGAATAATGGAAGGATCTATTTTTGGCTTTCGCAAGGCAGAGCCATCTCAGCAGCAACCAATGGCGACACCACCATTGGATATGCGTCGGGCTCAATTGTCTAGACAGCATGTGAGAGCTCTCAATGCCCAATTTGCAAGGTCTACTCTTTTTTATTCCACTCTCTCTGCTTTTGTTATATAGTAGTTTGTCTGGTAAATAATTGGTCCACAGATTGTTGTTTTAAGAAATAGAGTCAGCTGTCAAGCTTTATCTTTGTGTTTTGGTATTTCCCTTATGTATGGAATGTCAAACGTTAGATCTGTACTGAACAATCACTCTCAAACGAGTTCAATTTTGTTCACCCACCTTTAAAAGTGTGTGAACATTACCTACCATGTTCCCGGTCCTTTTTTGGTGATAAGAACAGTTCATCTCTTAGAACATGATATTTTAACTCTGCCTAAAAAAAAAAGAGCTCCATCTAGGTATGGTAATCTCAACCGAACCGAAACCAAAATTCCCCCTCTGAACCGTAACCGAAAATTTCCCTCAGGTATGGTTATGGTAGAGGAGATGCATTCCCTATACATAGACTCCAATAGTTTAAATTCACCTGATAGACCAAGATAATCTATCATTTGACTTTGAACTCCCCGAACAGATAGAGATGAGAAGTGTAACTCATTCTTCTAACCAACCAAATCATGTACCCATGTGGACGACCCATGTGAGTCAGGTCCGGTCTTACTGAGCCATTTACTTATAGATTCCTTACAGCTTTTGTGTTTGTGGCATACAGTTGCATCTTCTCCATGTTAGACAATTTGTGTTGTTTTTGGTAAACAGTTGGGTCCAAACACAACTACAGAATCACCCCGATGAACTTTGGGAAGATGGAGTCCAAGACTACCTGGCTCATGCTACAAACATAATGGTATTTTCCGCAACTTATTTGGTAATTTTTGAGTTTTACAGCTCTTACTCTTTTTCCAGTTCTTTGACTTGTTATATCTGGCCCACTAGGTCAGCAACTCAGCAATCTATGTGCATGATCTTATCACTTTTACCTACGTAGATGTGCATTCAAAGGATGTGTACTATATATAGACTAACCTAATTTACGCTTGTAAAGTTCATGACGCTATTTCTGTTGGGGACGAATAAGCCATGCATCTGTAGCTGAAAGCCTGGAACACTAGGGATATTCTTTTGATCAGTTTCTGTATGTTTCATCAAGTTGAAGGTTCTGTAATTAAGTCCTGATGGACGTTTTCTTACCAAGATTTGCTGTAAATCGATTGCCATGTTCTCATCTGAACCTACTATAGAAGATTTCTCGTGCTTGTTTGCTTGATTTCATTTGTTGTAATCTTGACATTGAAACTTTTGAATAGGGTTGTTATTTTTCTTCCGTGTACTTTCTGCAGGAGAAATTTAATGACGTTGTTAGTTGGTTGAGAGCAAAAGCTTCTTGTAATGGAGAAAGTTTCTCTGCATTGGGATCTCACGCTGCTCCAAATAACCTTGTGCTTGAAAGTAAGGAGAACCAGATAAAATCATCTAAGGAGGAAACTGACTTTGCTCGACCTAGTGCAACTGCAGTCTTCGCTCCTTCATGGGGGTCTGGAGCTCTCTTCTCAAGTCAAAGCCCTTTCACATTTGGTTGGTAAAATATTTTTTGGCAGCATTAAAGGCCTCCTTTTGAGGTCCACCCTAGGATACTACTTGGGTGGTTGTAACTATGTCGTGTATTGATCCCAGTTTTATTTGTTCTACGATTGCAATGTCTAGGGACTCTTGATGTTTTTATTGTTTGCTTGCCACAACACAGTAACCTTACAGCTGTGTACATGTTCCTTAATCCTCACTGATCTTATTATGCCATCATTTATATTTGGTGATACTGTTATATTGTTAGTTCATAACCCCATCCCACTTGCATGAGAGGGTCCCATTGAGGTTGGACCTTTTAGTAGAAGGGAGGGCGCAAATGGAAATGAATGTCGAATAAGGAGATTGAAATTTTGTTGGATCCATAGAACATTTCTATAAACTGTAGTGTCAGTGATTTTTTACTTTTATTGTTTATTTCATGTTCACATTCTTGTTTGTAATTTGATTTATAAATCAAAGTGGTTTTATTTCAGGAAACCAGATCTCAGCTCCCTTAAACAATGATGCCTCAAATGAAGCGGATGATGGTGAGACATTGATTTCTTATATAACATTCTCATGAGAATCATTTAGAATACTTTACTAACTATGAACATAAATTCGTGGTGTCAAAAGGGGCTTTTTAGAGCATATCCATAGTGGAATAATCAAAAGTTGCCATATCATGTTTTGGTTATCCTTTTAAGAGGTTGCAATGTAGATATCCACAATGACATAATTTAAATTGGATAATCAAAACTTGCCACATTGCCTTTTCAACCTATAAAAATCTAAAAATTGTCACCATATTAAATAATTTTTTTAAAAATAGTTTTCAAACTAATAAAAACAGGTTATTAGAAATAGAAAATAATTTTTGGAATACTTTTATTTTGAGAAAAAACACTTTTCAAAAAAAGTTTTTAAAAAAAAAACAGTTTTTGATAAAAATACATTTTTTTTAAATAACAGTTTTTAAAAAACAGGTTTACTGTTTTTGCAAAAAAAACAAAAACTTTTTTTAACAATATGAGAGAGAGAGAGAGAGAGAGAGAGAGAGAGAGAGAGAGAGAGAGAGAGAATGTTTGGTTATTGGCAAAAAGATGCTTGTTTTGATTATCCAAGGGCCAAAATTTGATGAGTTGCTAAGAGGTTGTTAAGTTTGGTTATGCCACTGTGAGCACTTTTTTGAGAAAACATTACTAACTTTAACAACTTTATGGTTTTGGTTATTTCACTGTAGATGCTCTTAGCGGAGGAGTATGTAATGAATTTCAATTATTCTCTTCCTTAGTTTTATGTGAAACTTATATCAGTCCGCCTTTCTTGGACAAGTATGAGGACCTATGAAGCACCGACACCTCTAGAGGTCGAAGAATCGCAGTGTCAGGACACGGGGACACGGAGGGACATCTCGGAGATACGTATGGGACACACCACGTGGCTTGTCCCATATTTTAATATTAAATTTTGAGGGGGACACGGCTGGGGACACGGCAGGGACACCGATGAGGACACGGCAGGGGACAAACTGTAATTTTTTTTAAAATTTTGGGGGGCAAACTGTAATTTTTGGAAAAATTGGGGGGTCAAACTGTAATTTTTTTTAAAAATTTTGGGGCCAAATTATAATTTTTTAAAAATTTCTGGGTGTTAAACTATAATTAATTATTTATTTATATAAATAACCGTGTCCCCATTTTTTTAGAATTCCTGTGTCCCGGTGTCGGTTTCAGTGTCCGTGTCCGTGTCCGTGTCCGTGTCGGTGCATCATAGATGAGGACCATTAAAAGTTTGGGTCACTCTAGTGAGATGGCCATTCACTGTTAGTGTTTTTCGTAGAACCTTAAGATCTTGACTCCTTTATTGAACAAACTGTCTGATGAATATAGGGTATGTGCTCTGCTCATGAATTCATTTTGTTTTAACTTGCTTTCATTTCTTGGGAACATCAGAAGACTTGCAGCAGCCTAGTAGCCCATCTGTGAAAAAGACTGAAGAGAAGGGTGTTAGTGTGGTGCACGAAGTCAAATGTAAACTTTATGTGAAGGTAATCTATTTTTTTGCAATGAGTTATGTGCGATACTTATCTGCTTTATTGGAACTTTGACTTTCTTTTTGTTTCTATAGTTGAGTTGAATTTTTTGAACCTTTTTACTTCTTAACATGTATACAAATCAATGTGCTTTATATTGTCAATTTATTTTATAATTCAACAATCTTCTAATAGTCAATTTTTTCCTTTTTTAATCTTGCATTCGTTAGTGGGAATCCTTATTTTTCTATACTTCCCATACACCATGAAAGCTGTTAATTTTGGAAAACCTAGAAGTTCTTCATGGGACCTCTATATCAAAACAACCACTAAAGATTGTGAGAAAAGATGCGACATTTTTATTGAAGGCACAAGGTTATGGAAAATAATTTTACCAATGCACTTATGCACATAACCCCACTTGTCTCTGCCTGTGGAGTGCATGTGTCTACAGTGGCAGAGCCAATGTAGGCCCACCGGGCCACAGGCCCAACTTCAACTTTTTTGGGGGTTTTTGTTTTACTTGAATCAAAGAGTTAATGCTGCTTTATATAGTTCAGCCAACTCACCCAAACTCACACGTATGAAGGATATTTTGCTCGATAACTCAAAAATTGGGAGAACAGTTACTACTTTATTTATGATCCATATTACGTCCCACTTCAATGGTCAAGGCCATTTTTTAATGTCCTACCCTTTTAATCATTTTTGTTAAATTGAATCTCGATTAGATATCCATAAGTTCTTAATCAAACTTCTAATTTGTTGTTTAAATTCTGGACTACAAATTTAAAGCAAGATCCATGTTATTTGATCATCTAATTAAAAATCAAGCCCCACAAATTGAATGTTTCTGATCATCTAATTGAAAATCTGGCCTGAACTTCATGAAAGTGAGTAATGGTCCTAATGTTCACCCTCTGTTTAGGTGGGTGAACAAAATAGTAATCCAAACCCTGAAAAATCCCCCTCATTTGTGATGATGTAGCATGCAAGGCACCGTCACACCGCCAATAACCATCAAGTCGTGGGTCAGTGGGATGTTGTCGGAGGTTGGCTGTCACCGGAGTTTTTGTTTTATAGTGCCCCAACTAATTCATATTCCTAGCTACACCACAGTGTTTGTGGTTAGTTTGTATGAACAGTGTGGGTTGCATTCAGTTGATGTATTGATTACGTAAGCCTTGTTTATTGTCTATGTTATTGTTGGTGACTATAGATTGGCATTTTGTACATGTGCATGGTAAGAAGCACGGATATGGACACTGGACCAAACACGTAGAGATGTCATTTCTGCAATAAGTAGGACACTGATACACGGATACGTTGGGGACACGTCAAACATAAAGTATATGTATGTAATAGATGTATCTTATGAACTTCAAAAACATTATTTTGATCAAATAAAGATGAAAATCACAAATGATATTTGACATTATGAAGATACAATTTTTTGTAAATGTAAGTACTATGAAGTATGAACTGAATACCATGGAAATTTTGACTCGGGCTAAATTTTAAAACTGCATTTTAACGTGCCCCAAGAGTGTCCCTAACGTGTCATACAGTGTCCACATGTCCAAGAAAAAAAACCAATATAAAAAAATTGGACACGTATTTAGGTGTGTTTGACACGTACCCAGAGAGTATCGTGGCGTGCTCATGTTGCACACATGGGAGGCAGGTTGATGTGTCTGTGCTTCTTAGTGTGCATGCTTTCATGGCATTTCCTTGATTTCTTAGCAGTAAGTTCTTTCTTCTATGCTTTGTTCAGTCAAGTGATCCAGCAGATAAAGATGCGTGGAAAGATAAAGGCACCGGCCAGCTCTCCATCAAATGTAAAGAGGGGGTCAGCAAGTGCACAAGAGAATCTAAACCAACAGTTCTTGTTCGAAATGATGTATGTTTCGTCATGATATCTTTTCCCCCCCTATAAGTTTGTTTCAGGTTGAAATCTTGACTCTATAAAGCATACTATTATTTTTTTTAAAAAGTTTTGTTTCATATGAAATTTCTAAGAGCAGCCACTTGTTGCATATATTACCAAAGGTTAGGTTTGTCTCCAGTCCTATCCCGCCCATACCCCCATCAGTTGTGGATGACATGGGTACTGTTACTGTTGTTTCATATGAAAGTAGGCAATTGATAGTTTCTTTTTTTTTCTTCTTACGTCTTCATGGTTTGGTAAACCAAATGAATCACCTCAAAGGATTCAAAATTTGGTTGCCAAAACGGGAGCAGGGAGCATGAGCTTGTGCATGAGAGCGAGAGGATACAGGAGGTCTAAGGTTCTGAGCGTCTGTAGGAGAGCATATATAGCTGTACACATATGGGGAATTATATAGATACCCTAAGATATTATTATGTTGTTAGTTCAAATGCACATGTTAATTAGTAGCTGGTGTCAATATACCTCAGTTTTTTTTTACTTTGAAAGTTTTTTAAAGTATACCCAAGTATTATGCTAAATTACACTGACACCCCCTTTATTCATCCAAAACCACATTATCACCCCCTCTACTCTTTGAAGTACCGCTCTCCTCCCTCCCTTCAATGTTTTGTGTAACAGTTTCGTCCACTAGTTAGTTGACTGTTATTGACTAAACAGAAGTAGCAGATGTCAAACAGAATAAATTTCCGAACTATGCAGCCTCCCCCAACCCACCCTTCTTCCGGACGTACAATCCCTTTTTCTTTCCATGTCTTCAAATTCTATTCTTTCAAATCAAATCTCCCAACATCTATGTGGTACCCATCCGCTCCTCCTTTTTCCCTCTGCCCTCAGTCTATATACCACCATGATAACCTCCATTGCACACTGACAAATCTAGCCACTGCAATGAAATTATTAGGGAAAGATGATTCAAGCTGTCAAAGTCATAACATATCTCAGTTGCAGATATTTGATGTAGCTTCAATGTTTTGGCATATCAGTTAGGCCATTTGACATTTTCCATGGCCTCTCATTTCCATGTTTTTAACTTGCATTGTTGCACCACAAAGTTTACTTCTTATAACAGGAAACTAAAGCTCATTGTTGACCATAGTTTTACTTTTTTTTTTTCCCTTTTACTTGTGGCAGGTGGGGAAAATATTGCTTAATGCATTGCTATATCCAGGCATCAAAACAAGCTTGCAAAAAAATTCTATTGTTGCAATATTTCACACTACGGTATGCTAAAGTTCTACCCTACACCTTTCACATTTTCGGTTAGTTTTTTATGGTCACTTGTAATCTTCATCTCCCAATCAAGAATCCAACTTTCTTCAAATTGCTGAAGATTCTGCTTGGTGGCAGAATTTACATAGACAAGTGCGTAAGACAATGATGTTCTACACATTTTAGATGTGTTTTGGTTAAGCACAATGCATAAATGAGATTTGGAATATTCTCTTGACAGCAATCATGACATCCCTTCTCTCCCATATGTATCTTGGTATTCCCAGATGACTTTGTTCGGACTTCCGCGTATATGCGTACATTTTTGCGTAAAGTCTTCTGAAGAATCTTCTTCTTCATTTGAAACTCGTGGATAAGAAGTAGAACCAGGAATGTTACCCCTCGACTGGGCTGTAAACTCTATAGTTTTCTATGGTGGCTGCATGTTGAGGAATGTATTTATGGAATGATTTGTTGAAGCATCAATATAGTCTCTTTTTCCCCCTTTTTTTTGTTAAATTTCCGTTGACTTCATAGTGGGAAATTGCTATTGTTTTTGCAGCCTGATAGTGGAAATGACGGTGGCAACAGTAATGGTGTGGTGGCACGGACCTTCTTAATACGGACAAAGACGGAGGAGGACCGGAATAAGCTAGCAGCAGCGATTCAAGAATATACTCCGGCCGCTTGAAGTATTCTTTTGGGAGTTATTTCATCCCATTGTATCACCTTCAAGCTTAAACGAATTGCAAATGCAGTGTTGTAATCTTTGGATTGATTTATTGCGCTGATTTATAGTTATAATTCAAAAATGTTGGGGAAACACACAACTATGCACACACAAGTACACTCTCCCAATGGGCAAGGGCCCTCCACACAAACAACTATGCACACACAATTACACTCTCCCAATGGTCAAGGACCCTACACACAAACTGCTATTTTTTTCGAGAACACTGCTATTGTGATTGGGGCCCTTGTCCGTTGTAAGATGTGTGTAATTGTTGGAAAACTATTACTTGCTCTTGGATTTGAGCACCGCCACGTGGTGCTCTTAGGGCATCTACGACCACACATTCACGTGGGGCTTAGGACATAGCGTTTGGACTCCACGTGAATGTGTGGTGATTCCCTAAAGCACCACGTGGCGGTGCTCCTGGAGCACTGAATAATCACTCGTTTTGTGTGTCCCTAGCACTATCGATTATAATTGCCGCTGAAAAAGGTTGGCAGTGTATTAGCTGCACGTGGAGATGATGTTTCGATCTGGAATGAGGCTAATGCATTGTAACATAGAGAGAATAGTGTTTCTTTGTAAGAGCATGACGAGAACTCAGGAAAAAGAATGCTGATAAGAGTGGAAGAACACTCATTTGAATATTTGTGGAAAACAAGAAGCAATAGTAAGTCGATTGTGGAAATGTCTGTTGATCGAGGCGTGCGTGAAGCGCTCACTTTAAAAATTCTGTATGATCTAAGTTTGGACACATATGAACCTTAACTTAAAGAAGAGAAACAGAATCCTTAGTGGCGGAAGTCTCGTGCACCGGGTTTGTCCTTTTTGGGGGTTTTCCACGTAAACCTTATGCATCAAGTATACTTTTTTACTTTGTTTTGTGCGATTGGAGTTCATTGTTTAGTTTATTCATTGCATCGATTTAGAGATTTCAGCTCTTTAACCTTTTTGTAGTTGTGGAATCCGAAACCATGGAGTTTTGCAGCCTTTGCTCAAGATGCTTAATTTTCCCATTGAACTGATCTGATTATCATTTTCACTACACCTATGCATGCAATATTTTAACAACCTTGCTTGAGAAGCCATCTCTCGATCGTTAGAAATCTAAAATAAAAACAGACGTGAAATCTGAAACATCATTACATATATATATAAAGCCATGATAATATACAAGCAGGATAGTAGACTCAATGTTTTCTCCAACAGTGTTACACTTCAAGTTTTATCAAAATCCGAGCCGAAGATTGAACACAACAGGTTTAACATTGCACTATTTACTCAAGTTGACCATACCAGATCCCTTGGATCTTCACTTCCTTAGGTGCCTTCGCACCCAAATCAGTATCGGACGGCTGAATGCTCTCAAACACTCCGATCACCTCTCCAGTCTCCGGCTTACTCTTCGTCACGCTCAATGTAATCTTTCCCGTCGACGAAGAAGTATTCTTTATGTTCTCCTTTACAAGCTCCTCCTCATCTCCTCTCCCTCCTGCTGGCAATGCA